>NC_138776.1:135435155-135835155 GCF_965119305.1 Pelophylax lessonae
TGCATTTGTAAACCGTTTACTCCTTTTTTTTTTTTTTCTTTTCTTTTTTTCTGCAGCAGGTATTTATTTTTCTCTTACGTCCTCCGACAGTCGCCGCCTCTTCATATTCGTCACATATGGGGTATTAGACTTTGCTCCGAAGGAGTAGCTAGGCAACAGAATATGTTAACAATAAAGCTTTAACATATCCCACCCTCAAGGGGTGGTCCCCTCAGTCAATACCCTCCTACTTCCTGCAACCATATCTCAGTTTTAATGTCTAGCTTGTCAGGAGTGGCTGGCTCTCTCTGTGCTGGGACTTTTTGTCCCAGACTCTTTCTTCTTTTTGATATTTTGTTTGAGTTTTCTCTCTACCTTTACTTAGCTGTTATTTTTGTCAGCATTAGTTAGTTCTTCGGACGAAGAGGATCATGCGGACTGGGTCTCGGGCTGATCCCCCTGGTCGCAGGTCGTGGGTCAGTGGCTTCCCAGTCTGCCATCGAGCGTTCAGCCAGGTAACGCTCCTGGCACGGTGAACGACCCATCCCTGTTCGGTGCAGGGATGATTGGTGAGGTGGCTACCTCACCGGACGCTGTGCGGTTTCTGAACCGCCATTGTGTGCGTCTTGAGTAGCGACTCTCCCTGCCTCATGTGCAGCGGCTTGTTCGCCTGTGCGGGTTCCCCACGCCATGTGAGGTAAGTGTATCTATGTGGGGACCTGTCTGTCTGGGGGGGTCTCAGTCTGGGACTGTGTAACCTGCCTTTAATCACACTGCTTGTCTCCCTATCTCTCGGCTGCATGCTGTGGGCTGCAAGGGGGGGGGGAGCTGTATGACACTGAGTATGTCAGGCTGGGCAGTGTGAGGAGCTGTGTGCTGTGGGGCATGTTTTTAATGGCATGTTGGGGCATATACAGCGATCGCTGCGGCGATCTAACATGTATCCATATTATGGGATGATATTGTGTGTGATTTTATGCACTGTGGAGCGGCGATTTCGGCGCCAAACGGCGCCATTTTACCGGCGCCCGCTCCGGCCGCATGGTTTACATGCACGGCGGCCATTTTCTTGTAGCCTCCATAGGCTTACATAGAGCGCCCTGGCAGCATCACTTCCTCTCTCCTGGAAGCACCGATCGAGGCAGCAGCAGCAGCGGAGTCTCCTCAGGTTTTATCCTTCTATTCCTGTGTTCCATTGCCTGTATTCAGTCTGTATATTCCCTGTGGGGGTCTCATTGTGCCTGAGTGTGGTGCGGTGGGCTGCGCTTGCCGCGCTTGCTGTAAGGGGGCAGTTAACCCTTGGTTGTCTGGCATACAGGGGCAATGGATTCTCAGGAGGGCAAGTTTCCCACAGTATTGGTGGAAAGCCAGGGGACCGCTGTTTCCCCCCCAGGGGGGGATTTAGCCACTATTGTGGCTGGCCTTGCTGCACAGGTGCAAATGCTGGTGGCTGCTCAATCTACTAAACGGCCCAGAGTTGCTCTGTCCTCTGATTCTGAGGGTGAAGGTGATGGGGCTGTTCTGGCGGGGACCCCCATATCGGGGTCCCGCTCCTCTCTGGATCTAGTGGGGTCCGAGGTAGAGGCTGAAGTTGAGGGGGTTGATAATTCTCCCCCTGGCTCGCCTGAAGAGCTTGCAATCATGGATGAGTTGATTGCTTCCATTAAGCAGACGCTACGTTTGCAGGACGAGGTGTGTCCCCCAGCTGCCTTGGCGGCTTATGGGACGCAGAGAAAACGCAGGACGCCGCAGGTCTTTCCCTGCAATGCTGATTTTCAGCGCGCTGTTAAGGACCAATGGCGCGATTTGCGCAAGCCTTTTGCGGTACCAAGTAAATTTAAGCTGCGTTATCCTTTCTCGCCTGCCACTGATGAACGGTGGTGTGTGCCTCCGCCAGTAGATCATGCTATTGCGGTTTTGAACAAAGCCACTGCGATCCCGGCAGAGGGATCCCCTATTTTCCGTGATGCCACGGATAGGAGACTGGAGTCTCTTGCCCGTCATACTTATTCTGTTACGGGTTCTATGCTTAAGGCTCTGTTTGCTTCTCTCATGGCGGCCCAGGCGATCGCAAGTTGGACGCAGATGCTTAGGCGCGTCCTAGTGGCCGATTCGGCCTCAGCGGCGACCCTGGATATGGTGGATCAGATCCACCAGGGTGTCATGTATCTGTGTGATGCGGACCTGGACCTGATTCCGTTGGCCGCGCGTGTGCACAGCGTGGCGGTGTTGTCTCGCCGCCTGGTTTGGTTGAAATGTTGGTCGGTGGACCAATCTTCACGTAAAACCTTAGCCAATCTGCCTTATGATGGGTCTCGCCTTTTTGGGGAGTCCCTGGATGTGTTGATTAAGGGGATTACTGGGGGTAAGAGCACTCTCTTGCCCCATTTCCCCAAGGCTAAGGGGGCTTCTGGGAAGAAGCATGCTAATTTTCGGCCCCCTCAGGGGTCCTTTCGTGCCTTTCGGCCGCACTACAAGGGCAAACCGTTCAAGGGCCAGGGCTCTCAGAAGAAGCCCTGGTCTGGAAAACAGAAGTCCGGCCAATCCGGACCTGCGGCCCATAACAGTTCGGCCTGAAGGGGCGCCCTCACCCAGTTTTGGGGTGGGGGGACGCTTGCTCGGTTTTCTTCAGCCCTGGTTGGCCCGTGTGCGGGACAGATGGGTTCTGGAAATCGTTCGATCTGGTTACAAGATCGAGTTTCTCTCTCGGCCAGAGAGCAGATTTTTTCCCTCAAATCTACAACTGTCTCCAGAGCGCCTGCGGGATCTGCGCCTGGCGGTGCGGGACCTGAGGGCTCAGGGAGTGGTGGTTCCGGTGCCTCATCGGGACAGATTTCGGGGGTTTTATTCCAATCTGTTCACTGTGCCCAGAAAGGAGGGCAAGGTTCGTCCAATTCTGGACTTGAAAGCTCTGAACCGCTCTGTGCGGGTTCGCAAGTTCCGCATGGAATCCCTGCGCTCGGTGGTGGCTGCCCTGGTTCCGGGGGAATTCATGGCCTCCATCGATTTGAAGGATGCGTATCTTCACATCCCCATATTCGAGGGTCATCAGAGATACCTTCGATTTGCCATTGCGGAGGATCACTACCAGTTCGTGGCGTTGCCCTTTGGGCTCGCCTCGGCTCCGCGGGTCTTCACCAAGGTGCTTGCACCGGTTCTGGCATTATTGAGAGCCCAGGGCATTTCTGTCCTGGGGTATCTGGACGACATTCTGATTCGGTCTGCGACCAGTCAGGGTCTGGAGAAGGACCTGTCTGTCACGATGCAAACTCTGCAGGAGTTCGGTTGGACGATAAATGTTCCAAAGTCGACTCTGAGTCCGTCGGTTCGTCTTCCCTATCTGGGAATGATACTGGCCTCGGTGCAGGCGAAGGTCTTCCTGCCGGAAGACAAACTCAGGACTCTTCAGGAGGGAGTCAGGTCCCTCAGGGACGTTCCGAACTCGTCTCTGCGGACGTGTATGAGATGTCTGGGATTGATGGTCTCGGCTTTCGAGGCGATTCCTTTCGCGCAGTTTCACACGCGGGGTCTCCAAGCGGAGATCTTGTCCAAGTGGGACGGGCGACCTCAATCTCTGGATCTTCAGATCTCGTTGAGTCATCGCACCAGGGAAAACCTCCTGTGGTGGCTCCAGTCCCCGTTGGTGTCCGGGGGCAAGTCGTTTCGTCCGATCTCGTGGACGATAATCACCACGGATGCCAGCCTGTCGGGCTGGGGTGGTGTTCTGGGCGTTCTGTCCGCCCAGGGGACCTGGTCGGAGGGGGAGTCTTCCCTCCCGATCAACATTCTGGAATTGCGTGCGATAAGGCTCTGTCTTCATCGCTGGACGGACCGGCTGCAGGGCTGCCCGGTTCGGGTGCAGACGGACAATGCCACGGCGGTGGCCTACATCAACCACCAAGGGGGCACCAGGAGTGCCCGAGCGGCTCGAGAAGTGGCCGACATTCTGTCTTGGGCCGAGACTCATGTCCCGGCGATAACGGCGGTTCACATTCCGGGAGTGGAGAACTGGCAGGCGGACTATCTGAGTCGCCAGACCCTGGATCAGGGGGAATGGTCTCTCCACCCGGCTGTCTTCCAGATGTTGTGCGCGAAGTGGGGTCTTCCAGATGTGGACCTGTTCGCGTCTCGCCTCAACTACAAGGTGAAGAGGTTCGTGGCAAGGACGCGCGACCCTCGGGCGGACGCGTCGGACGCGTTAGTGGCCCCGTGGCATCAGTACAGGCTGATGTACGCGTTTCCACCGATTCAGTTGCTGTCCCGGTTCCTTCGCAGGTTACACTCGGAACGCAGCACGGTGATTCTTGTGGCACCGGACTGGCCTCGCCGGTCCTGGTACGCAGACCTCGTGAATCTGGCGGTCGACGCCCCCTGGCGTCTGCCTCTTCGGGACGATCTACTGTCTCAAGGACCGATTTACCATCCTGCTTTACAGTCGCTGGCTTTGACGGCCTGGCTGTTGAGACCGAGGTCCTGAAGGAGAAGGGTCTCTCTCCAGAGGTTGTTCATACCTTGATCAACGCGAGGAAGTCTTCCTCGGGAAAGGTTTATTACCGTACTTGGAAGGCCTATTTTGCCTGGTGTGAGTCCAGGGGGTTTTCACCCCGCACGTACTCGGTTTCCCGTGTGCTGTCTTTCCTTCAGACGGGTGTCGATCAGCGTTTGGCGCTGGCTACGATAAAGGGTCAGGTGTCTGCGCTGGCCGTTCTGTTTCAACGTCCCGTAGCTTCCAACTCCTTGGTTGGCACTTTTATTCAGGGTGTGCGGCATCTGGTTCCTCCTAGGAGGGATCCCTTGCCCCCTTGGGACTTGAATCTAGTCCTGTCTGTGTTACAACGTGCTCCTTTTGAACAGATCAGGGAGATCTCGTTGTCTATGTTGTCCAAAAAGGTCGCCTTTTTGGTGGCGATCACTTCGGCTCGCAGAGTGTCGGAACTGGCGGCTTTGTCCTGCAAGTCTCCGTACCTGGTTGTTCATTTGGATAAGGTGGTTTTGCGACCTAATCCTTCTTTTCTGCCGAAACGAGTTTCGGAATTCCATCTTAACGAGGATATTGTTTTGCCTTCGTTATGCACGAAGCCTAAACATCCTAAGGAGGTGAGATTGCATTCTCTGGATGTTGTTCGAGCGATTAGGGTTTACCTTAAATCGACTGAGTCTTTTCGAAAGACGGACTCCTTGTTTGTTCTTCCAGAGGGTCCTCGGAAGGGCATGGCGGCTTCCGCCTCTACCATTGCCAAATGGATCAGGCAGACCATTGAACAGGCTTATGCCTTGCAGGGGAAGGTTCCCCCTGTGCCTGTGAAGGCGCACTCTACTAGATCTCTGAGTACGTCTTGGGCCTGTCGTCATGGGGCTTCTGTAGCCCAGGTGTGTAAGGCGGCGACTTGGTCGACCGTGCACACTTTCACAAAATTCTACAAAGTAGATGTTCAGGCATCGGCGGATGCTTCCTTTGGCCGCAAGGTTCTTAGTGCGGCTGTTCCCTAGGGTCCCTTGTTGGGGACTCCTGGCTGTTGGGATAAGTTTTGTATCCCCTGGTTTTTTGTCTTTTCCTGGGTTGTTGCTCCTGTTGAGCACTTATTTTTGCTGTTGCCCAGCTAGTTCCTTCCTTTGGTAAGGTTCTTTTCTTTGATGTGGAGACTGCGTTGCCTTTCGGCGCGGATGCGTTTCCCACCCCTCATGTTTGCACTGCTTTGGGACGTCCCCATATGTGACGAATATGAAGAGGCGGCGACTGTCGGAGGACGTAAGAGAAAACGGAATTTTTGTAAAATCTTACCTGTAAAATTCCTTTCTCTGAGTCCTCCGACAGTCGCCGCCCCCGCCCCTCTTTTGGGGTTTGTATGTATACTCTACTGCTATTCCACTAAAACTGAGATATGGTTGCAGGAAGTAGGAGGGTATTGACTGAGGGGACCACCCCTTGAGGGTGGGATATGTTAAAGCTTTATTGTTAACATATTCTGTTGCCTAGCTACTCCTTCGGAGCAAAGTCTAATACCCCATATGTGACGAATATGAAGAGGCGGCGACTGTCGGAGGACTCAGAGAAAGGAATTTTACAGGTAAGATTTTACAAAAATTCCGTTTTTTCATCCAGCATTATTCTACAACAACTTGAAGGCCGTGACAAGTTCTTTTTGGTATGGCAGAACTGGAAGGTGCACAGAAACTACCTTCTGATGAGCCAACAGTAGCTCCTACAGCATCACAGGCACCTACATCTCATGGTAAATATTTTATTAGTACTCCTTGTGTTTTGTTACACTATGGTATTTACAGTGAGAATCTGTCACTTTACCAATTCAGAGCCTAGTGAAAGATTCTCCTGCTCGCCCACCCACTGATTTCTCCCTCTGCTTTGCAGCACTCGATTGCTATTTTGCAGCCCTTGGTAATCACCCAGTGCTTCTGGGTGACTAAGGGCTAAACCCAATTGCTGTCCCCATGGGAGGAAGAAGACATCATCAATCCTGTGTAAACAAAGCCTACACAGGGCTGGATCTTATCTCCAATGGAGAACCAGGGAGCATGTAGAAGCTGCATATTAGTGGGTTGAAGAATTAGCCTTTCAAAAGACTGTTACTTTTCCTTGAATGGGCAAAGTTGCAAACTCTCTTCATTCTTGATTCAGCATAATAATATCAAGTAACATTAGCATTTTAAAATTATCTCATATTTTTTAAGTTATCACAATACTTTCCCATTTGTTACTTTTGAAGACACACAGTGAGGGGATATTATCAAAACTGGAGCAACCAGAATATGGAGAAGTTATGCACGGCAACTGCCTTTATCTTTCACTTTCAGTGTTAAAATAAAGAAACTGAACATATGTTATACATATGGTAACTGAAACTGACCATGGATAGATTGACATTTTGTTGCTTTCAGGATGGAACACCTAAGCATGGACAATTGGATAGTGTACTGTATATGGTAAAGGGCTCCACTAAACATTTTCTAAGAGGCTTCATTGAGGGTAGATAAAGGGTTTGGTTAGGATTACCCCCCCCCCCCCCCATCAAACATTCTTAGGGCTTCTTCGAGCAAAATTCAGTCTTAAATTGAAGAAAGTGGGAAACACCACTAGACATTTCAGATATGATCTAAATCGGATCCCTTGTGAATACTCAGTGGAGTTGACAAACAGATTTAAGGGATTAGATCTGATAGATTGCCTTAGGAACTATGGAGGGATCTGATAGACAGAGTGCTTGAGGAACTATGGAAGGAAGGGTGTAAAATCATACAAGACACAGCAATGAAAACCATCCCAAAGAAGAAGGAATGCAAGAAAGCAAAGTGGCTATCTGATGAGGCCATACAAATAGCTGATCAAAGAAGGAAGGCAAAAGACAATGAAGAAAGGGGAAAATATACCCAACTGAATGCAGACTTCCAGAGGATAGCAAGAAGAGACAAAGAACCTCTTAAACAATCAATGTAAAGACTTAGAGGAAAACAACAGTATGGGAAAGACTAGAGAGCTTTTCAAGAAAATTGGAGATATCATAGGAAGGTTTTGTGCAAAGGTGGGCACGATGATAGATAAAAATGGCAAGGACCTGACAGAAGCAGAAGAGATAAAGAAGAGATGGCAAGAATACACAAGAACTATACAAAAAATATCTGAATGCTCCATATAACCATGATGATTCAGTCACTGACCTTGAACCGGATATCCTGGAGAGTGAAGTTAAGCGGGCCTTAGAAAGCATTGCTAATAACAAAACTAGTGGAAGTGATGGTATCCCAGCTGAGTTTTTTTTTTTTTTTTTTTTATCCTAAAAGACGATGCTGTAGAGGTGCTGCACTCAATATGCCAACAAATTTTGAAAACTCAACAATGGCCACAGGACTGGAAGAGGTAAGTTTATATTCCGATACCAAATAAGGGCAGACGATACTAAGGGACGATACTACACTAATGGTAGCAAGTGAAGTACTAAAGAGTCTCTTAATGAAGGTGAAAGAATAGAGCGCAAAAGCTAGCCTTAAATTGAACATTAAGAAAACTAAAATCTTGGCAACTAGTGGTGCACCGAAATTTCGGCAACCAAAATTTTCGGCCGAAAGTAGGCCTATCCCATTTCAGCCGAAAATGGGTCATAAATTCCGAAAATGAATGGCCGCCGCAGCAGCAGCTTTCACTTGCCCCCCAGGTCTAAGACTGCCAGCCCTCCCCTGGCGGTACCACAGGCCCCTGAAGCCTTGCATATTTACACTTGCAGCCAAAAGAGGGAACCTACCTCCAGTCCTAGGACATTTTTGCAGCATTGCTCCAGCCATACACAACTCCTGCAGGCTGCACAGGATGCCGTCATCTGAACCAGCTTGCCCACTGTGTATGTGGAGCTGCTAGCTGAATGACAGGCAACTCATCACTGCTGACTCCCCCTGCTGGCCAGAGGACTGTATTGCAGAAAGCTGTGCTGGGCTTAAAGATAGTGTCTGACTCCTGCTGCTGCAATTACGTAAGTCATGTGATCAAATTTTTATAAGTAAATAAAAATAATAAAGTTAATTATTCACTAACTTTTTTTTTTTTCTATTTCATCTATAGCTGAGCTATAGCTATAAATTCAAGTCTAATATTAATAAAATGATAGAAAAAAACAATTTTAAAATCCTTTGGGGGGAAAAAAGGCATTTTCGATTTCGGTTCTTGGACAAGGGCATCCTGAATTTTCGGTTTCTGTTTCGGCCCAGAATTTTCATTTTTGTGCATCCCTAGTTTTGATGATGCAATCTATCCATCTTGTTTTCTGTCGTCCTCTTCTCCTTTTTCCTTCCATGTTTCCCAACATCAGGGTCTTTTCCAATGAGGCCTCTCTTCACATTAGGCTGTCAAAACTTCAGGATCTGTCCTTCCAATGAAAATTCAGGGTTGGATTTCCTTCAGGATTGACTGATTTGATCTTCTTGCCGTCCAAGGGACTTTCAAGAGAGTCTACTCCAATACTATATTTCAAAAGCATCAATTCTGCGTTCAGCCTTCTTTATGGTCCAACTTTCACAGCCATAGGTTACTGCTGGGAATACCATAGCTTTGACTTAGACATATGCCGGTTTTCGGTAATTCGATATATCGCGGTATTGCATAGCCACGGTATTGTTATTGTGGCATTTTTAAAATACCGAGTTTCTCTGTCAAGTCTGTCTGACTTGTGAATTGATACATTTCAGTGAGCTGGATGACTCATTCACTCACACAGCTAAAGCCTATCAGCAAAGTCTCCGAGTAACTATAAACAAAAATGATTACATTGTATTTTTTCCTTCCCTCTGCCAGGGAGAAAGGAAGTTTAACCTCTTAAAGACTGGATCTTTTTCTGACACTTGTTGCTTGCAAGTTAAAATCAGTTTTTTTTTTGCTAGAAAAGTACTTAGAACCCCCAAACATTTTATATATTTTTTTAGCAGAGACCCTACAGAAAAAAATGGCGATTGTTGTAATATTTTATGGCACACTGTATTTGCGCAGCAGTCTTTCAAACGCAATTAATAGACTTTAATGAATAAAAAAAAAAAAAAAAAAACGTAACAGTAAAGTTATCCCAATTTTTTTTTTGTTACACAGAGAATCGTGAGAGAATCGTGATCTTTATTCCAAGTTAAAAAATCGTGATTCTCATTTTGGCCAGAATCGTGCAGCTCTAATATATATATATATATATATATATATATATATATACACATACACACACACACACGCATAGCAGCCCACATTACATTATTATATAGCCATCAAGCAGTGTCTGGCCTACCTGGTGATGACTGGTCCTGGCGCTCTGATCCGATGGCCTGGTCTTTAAAGGGGCAAATCCTTGCGATCCAGAAGTGGTTAAACCTGCAGGAGGACCGGTGTTTTTATCTATTAATGACTTTACTATTGCTTTAGGCCTGGTTCACATGTATGCGGGTTGGTGGTTCACATGTATGCGGGTTGGCGGTTCACATGTATGCGGGTTGGCGGCCCACATTTGCACAGGCATAGCAGCCCATTGATGTGAATGGGCTTGAGCTGCTATGCCTGCGTTTTCAGCTGAAAAAAGGTGCATGCAGAATTTAAAAAAATGCAGTGGCCATGAAATCCATCCTTCTTTTGCACCATGCGACTTACCTGCCGTTGCTGCACACGCAAACTGTTTTTAAATGCTGTGCCCACGTATACAAAAAATGCAGAAAGCTTGCCAGAGCAGGAACTGCAGGTTAGTCGCATGGTGCAAAAGCAGGATGGATTTCAAGGCCACTGAATTTTAAAAAAAATGCTGCATGCGCCTTTTTTCTGCGGAAAATGAGGGCATAGCAGCCCGTTCAAATCAATGGGCTGCTATGCCTGTGCAAATGTGGGCCGCCAACCCGCATACATGTGAACCGCCAACCCGCATACATGTGAACCACCAACCCGCATACATGCGAACCACCAACCCGCATACATGCAAACCAGGCCTAAAGCAATAGTAAAGTAATTTATAAACAACACCTCCTTCAGGTTTAACCACATCTTGACCACAAGGATTTGCCCTCTTAATGACCAGGCCATCGGATCGGAGCCGAGCGCCAGGACCAGTTATCACCAGTTAGGCCAGACACTGCTTGATGACCTATTTTAGGCCTGGTTCATAGAGTCTGTACTGACTGACTATATAATAATGTGCATAAGTGAACCAAAGCCCCTAAATTCAGCAATGAAATTGAAGTGAGGTGGAAATTTAATAATTTAAATTTAATAATAGAATACCGTGATAATACCGTATACCGTGGCAAAACCTTAATCAATTAATCGCAGCATGAAAATCTGATACCGTCACAAGCCTACTTTGACTATACAGCACTTTGTCAGTAGGGTGATGTCTCTGCTTTTTATAATGTTGTCTAGGTTTGCCATCGCTTTCCTCACAAGGAGGAGTCTCTTAATACCATGGCTACAGTCACCGTCTGCCGTGATCTTGGAGCCTAGGGAGATAAAATCTGTCACTGTTTCCATTTCTTTACCTTCTATTTACCAAGGAGTGATGGGAATGGTTGCCATAAACATGAAGTTAAGTTTTCTCCAGAAGGCAGTGGTGGACAGAAAAGCCTGGCGTGCTATGGTCCATGAGGTCACAAAGAGTCAGACATTCCCCTATCGTTAACCCCAGAGGGACAATACATTAAAAGAGTGTATTTTTGACATGCATTTGCTCTCAAGCTGCACTATATAAGAGAGTGGAAAGTGCATTATTCTCTATTATGCCCATTCACATCACTTCAGTGCATTGAAAAGGTGCAAGTGTTTCTTTGGTGCCAACACATGTGATACGCATGCATTAGAGATTATTGTTTATATTGCAGTCCCATTCTTCTCTACTAAGAAGGACATGATGACAGAAACACACTTGCAGTATTTAGCATTGCAACATTCTAAATGCAAAGGCGCAATTATAATCTTGCTGCAGATATAAAGGCTAACCTATACAACACTTCCCACATTTCACCTGCTTTTTATGATTCATGGCTGATCAATTCACCACTTCCAAGACTTCTTAACAGGGTTGCCACTCTTTCACTATATTTATGGCATAATGTGACCCACAAGCCTGACCTGACGTACCTGGTTTATCAGGACCTTGTGGGACATGTCTCTTGCAATGCTAGCCATGTGGAAAATATGGGATGTAACTTCCTACTTCTTTCCTTCGACCTCCACCTGGATCATAGGTAGATATTATTTTTTGTTTTTCTGAATTTTAAAAAATTATACAATTTTTTCGGGAAATCATTTTTATCTTAATGGAATGGATGCAGACGGATGTCGTCTGTTTACATCAGTTCTTTTTCAGCGGATCTGGACAGAGCCTTGTTCGTTTAAAAAAACAAACCGGAATGGACACGGATGTTAACTGATGATCACCCATTTACATCCATTGGTCCATAAAAAAACATTGCTGTCCTTCATCCGTCAATGGATGGATGAAAAACATATAGACAATGTATTCCTTCAGGATGTGTGTTTACTAATGAGTTGCATCTCTTAGTCAGCTCTCATTGCTGTTTTTCCCACATTTGTCTGTGTGCAATTAAAACAGTAGAACCATGTGAAAGGGACCTAACTGAACAAGTTGGTGATGCTCCTGATCAAAGTTATATTTCCTGAGCTTTTAAGGCACCCAAGGTAATTATACTGTGATAAAAACTGAAATCTCTATGACTTGGCAGTGCTCACTGCTCTAGATTGGGTAAGTGTAACATACCTAACTACCTGCTTAACCACTTGCCGACTGCCTAACGCCGATCTACGTCGGCAGTCAGCCCCTCACAGGCAAAGTGATGTAGGGCTACGTCACTAGCTTGTGAGGGTCTAGGGAGCGAGCGCGCGCCCCCGCGTGGTCACGGACCCCCCCCGCGCGTGTGACCGGTGGACCCGATGTCCGCCGGTCACTCTGCGATCGGCGGGGGAGAGGGAGAAAGTCAGGCGGCTTGTGTAAACAAGCTGCCTGTCATTCTCCCCTGTGTATGAAGGATGATCATATGGTTCTACTATGTAGAACCATTGATCACTCTTCATACATCTGAAGCCACAGCCAATCACAGTAGAAAGCACGCCCCTAGGGACACACATAGCCCCTCCCTTTCAAAAAATGTTAACCCCTTCACTGCCAGTGTATTTTTACAGTAACAGTGCATATGTATAGCACTGATTACTGTAGAAATGTCACTGGTAACCCCAAAAGTGTCAGAAATGTCAGTCAAGGGTCCGATCTGTCCGCCGCAATGTCGCAGTACCGCAAAAGAAATCGCAGATCGCCGCCATTACGCGTTAAAAAAAAAAACAACAAAAATGACAAAAATCTTTCCCTTAGTAAACGCGATAACTTTTGCGCAAACCAATCAAAATACGCTTTTTGCAATTTTTTTTTTTTTACCAAACATAGGTAGCATAAAACAAATTGGCCGAAAATGTTAAAAAATTTTGATTTTTAAATTTTTTTGGGGGGGAATTTAATATAAAAAAAATGTGAAAAATGTTGCTATTTTTGCAAAATTTACGCACTTGTTTTTTTGTTTATAGCGCGTGATCAAAAAATCGCACAGGTGATCAAATACCACCAAAAGAAAGCTCTGTTTGTGGGGAAAAAAAGGACGCCAAATTCGTTTAGATACAGCGTCGCACGACCGCACAATTGTCCGTTAAAATCATGCAGTGCCGAATCGCAAAATACCCCCTGGTCAGGAAGGGGGTAAAATCTTCCGGGGCTTAAGTGGTTAAAGCAGAACTATACTCTCCTTGAATCCAGCGATGAGACGTCCCCGGAACTCCTTGCTGACATCTTCGGGTGGGCCAACTTCCAGTCAGGAAGTTCCGTCAGATTTGTGCGGGGAGCTGCGCTTGTGCAGCTTACTCTACAGAGGCAGACAGGCAGGTAAGTAGCTGTAATGCAGCAGTGACAGAGAATGTCTCTTATGCATTAAAAATCTTGCATGTCCGCCCATTTTAATTCCTAGCCTAAAGTTTCAATTTAACTAACTGTATATCTACAAGCAAGCCAATAATTCACAGTTAAAATTCTTACAGTATGTTTACCTGCCAAAGGATTTGTAACTATGTTGGGCAGTCTTGTTAACCAGATCCCTCTTCCAGATATTATTGCCAGGTCTTGGACCTTCCTGATGATTGCATCCCAGTTAAGCAATGGCGCCTGGTCCAGGACCTATCCCAGAATATAAATAGACATTGAAGGTGCTGTAGCATACATAGGAGGTCATCACCTCCTTGCTCAGGGTATTGGACTGACTATACAAAGCCACAAAGCTCTGATTGGTCTTGATTGTTGTTGTGCAGGGGATTGCAGGAGATCACGAAAAATTAGGATGATCAGGTACTGTTTTAATGGTGTTTTTAATATTGGCATTGAATTTCTTTTCTTTAATCCTCAGCAGAGGTGAAATATAATTGTGCAGACTTTTACAAAGTCAATTTATTTATTCTGATGAAGATGAAACGCATCACAGAATCTTATAGAAGTTAAATTCATATTTTAATAAATCTCGTTTATGTATTACTCACTGCAGATGATGCTACTGTTGAGACTGCAGAAGAGGCAGTTGAGCCCCCAGAAGCTGATATCAATGAGCTCTGCAAGGATATGTTCAGTAAAATGTCATGTTATCTCACCGGTGAATTGGTAGGTAAGTGCAAAATAAAAAAATTACCTAAATGAAGAGCTGAATGGGCTACAGATAGGGGAATGTTTTCAGTTCCATAGTATTTTGCTACCAACACTAATTCATACACATAGGGATGTTTATGTGTATATAATATAATAAATATATATATTTCTACAGTGAGTAAAATAAGTATTGAACATGTCACCATTTTGTCTAGGTAAATCTATTTCTAATGGTGCTACTGACATGACATTTCACCACGTCAGTAACAACCCATGCAATCAGTACATACAAAGAAACCAAAACAAACCTCTAATACTTACCTGAGGTCCATCGAGATCCAGTGATGTTGTAGGAGTGTCTTGGCTGCCCGGGACTCCCCCCCCCCCCCCATTGGCTCCCACTACTGTCAATCAAAGTCAGTCAGCCAATGAGGAGAAAGAGGAGGCGGGCCCCGACTCCGTGTCTGAATGGACACAGGAATCTGTGGGTCGGCTCTGGTGCCCCCATAGCAAGCTACTTGCTGTGGGGGCACTCAACAGGAGGGAGGGGCCAGGAGCAAAAGGGACTGGAGTAGAGGAGGATCTGGACTTCTCTGTGCAAATCTCCTGCAGGTAAGTATATCATGTTTGTTATTTTTAACTTTAAAAAAAAAAAAAAGAGAGAGACATTATTTAGGATCACTTTAACCTCCCTGGCGGTCTGATTATGTCAGGATTTCTGTGCTATTAGCGGTACATTCTTTTGCATGGAAACCTGTTTTATATTTAAAAACTCCCCTTACCCTGCGATTTCCCCCCCTGTCCTCCCAGCTGATGCCGGCACCTGTCTTCCGGTTCCCTTCCCTGCGAGCAATTTCAAAAATGTAAATACACTAAATGACATGATACAAAGTTGTGATCCTAACGGATTACACTGTCTCATGCCATTTCACCACAGGATTTCATCTGGTGACTTTCCCCGTGCCCTGCCTGTGCAGTTCTTTGTGCTTGGAAAATTGGGAACGACCATGGCATCCAAAAAGTGTTCTTTTTGCGCAAAAGTGCTTTTAGCTGTCGCTGTTTTCCAACTCATCTAAAAGCGCTTTTGCGCAAAAAGAACGCTTTTTGGACGCCATGGTCATTCAAAATTTTCCAGGCACAAAGCTCTGGAAAAGCACAGGCAGGGCACTGGAAAAGTCACCAGGTGCAATCCTGTGGTGAAATGGCATGATACAGTGTAATCCGTTAGGATCACAGCTTTGTATCATGTCATTTGTGTATTTAAACTTTTGAATTTGCCACCAGTTCCAACCCCCCCCTGCGTCGCAACGCTCGCAGGGAGGGAACTGGAAGGCAAATGCCGGCAATCGGCCGTGCATAGAGCGGGTAGAGAGTGTAAGGAGGCCGGGGAGGACAGCGGGGGAGCGCAGGGAAGGTGAGTAACATTGCGGGGTAATTCCGAGTGTGGCTCGGGGTTACCGCTTTTGGTACTGAAAGTTAACCCGAGCCACACTTGAGAATACTGCTAAGGAGGTTAAAGGGATTTTAAAGTCTCGTGTTTGTTATTTAACCACTTGCCTACAGTGCACTTTCACCCCCTTCCTGCCCAGACCGATTTTCAGCTTTCAGCACTCTCACACTTTGACTGAGAATTACTCAGTCATGCAACACTTTACCCATACAAAAATTGTGTCCTTTTTTTCACACAAATAGAGCTTTCTTTTGATGGTATTTGATCAATACTGGGTTTTTTATTTTTTGTGCTATAAATAAAAAAAGACTTAAAATATCGTGAAAAAACGCATTTTTCTTTGTTTCTGTCATAAAATTTTGCAAATTAGTCATTTTTCTTCACAAATTTTGGCCAAAATTTATACTGCTACTTATCTTTGGTAAAAAAAACCCAAATAAGTGTATATTATTTGGTCTTTGTGAAAGTTATAGAGTCCACAAGTTATGGTGCTATTCATTGAAAATTGATCACACTTGATCACACCTGATGTACTGAAGGCCTATCTCATTTCTTGAGACACTAAAAGGTCAGGAAAGTACAAATACCCCCCAAATGACCCCTTTTTGGAAAGTAGACATTCCAAGGTATTTAATAAGGGGCATGGTGAGTTTTTTGAAGTTGTAATTTTTTCCCACAATGCTTTGCAAAATGAAGATTTTTTTTTTTATTATTTTTTATTTTTTACAAATTGCCGTATTAACAGGTTATTTCTCTCACACAGCATATGTATACTTGCAACTACACCCCAAAACACATTCTACTACTCCTCCTGAGTATGGCGATACCACATGTGTGAGACTTTTTCACAGCCTGGCCACATACAGAGGCCTAACATCCGAGTAGCAGCGTCCGGCATTCTAGGAGCACAAATTACACATATCATTTCCTGACAACCTATCGCACTTTTGAAGGCCCTGGAGCACCAGGACAATGGAAACCCCCATAAAATGACCCCATTTTGGAAAGCAAACAGCCCAACGTATAATTTTTGAGGCATAATGAGTCTTTTGAATATGTCATTTTTTTCCACAAGTTTTTGGAAAATGTGGAAAGAAAATGAAAACACATTTTTTTTTACACAAAGCTGTCCATTTATGCAATATTTCTAACACATCGCATGTACATAGCAAAACTTGCACCCCAAAATACATTCTGCTATTCCTCCTGAGTATGGCGATACCACATGTGTAACACTTTTTCACAGCCTGGCCACATACATAGGCCTCACATCCAAGTAGCGCTTTACACAAAGTTGTCCATTTATCCACTTTAAGACTGGGCCTATTTTTGACACTTGGTGTTTACAAGCTAAAATCATTTTTTTTGCTAGAAAACTACTTGGAACCCTCAAACATTATATATATTTTTTTTAGCAGAGACCCTAGAGAATAAAATGGAGATCGTTGCAATATTTTTTATCACACCATATTTGCGCAGCAGTCTTCCAAATGCGATTTTTTTGAAAAAAATTCACTTTTTTGAACTAAAAAATAAGAAAACAGTAAATTTAGCCCAATTTTTTTCCATAATGTGAAAGATAATGTTACGCTGAGTAATTAGATACCCAACATGTCATGCTTCAAAATTGCGCATGCTCACAGAATGGCGCCAAACATTGGTACTTAAAAATATCCATAGGCAACATTTTAAAAATTTCTGCAGGTTACTAGCTTAGAGTTACAGAGGAGGTCTAGGGCTCAAATTATTGCACTCGCTCTAACGATCGCGGCGATACCTCACATGTATGGTTTGAACACCGTTTACATATGTGGGCGGGACTTGCGTATGCGTTTGCTTCTGCGCGCGAGCTAACGGGGACAGGGCGCTTTAATTTTTTTTTTTTTTCCTATTTATTTTATTTATTATTTTTTTATTTTTACACAGTTTAAAAAAAAAAAATGTTTTGATCATTTTTATTCCTATTACAAGGAATGTAAACATCCCTTGTAATAGAAATAGGCATGACAGGTCCTCTTTATTGTGAGATCTGGGGTCAAAAAGACCTCACACCTCACAACTACACTAAAAAAGCAAAAAAAAAAAAAAATTGTTGAAAGAGGAAAAAAAAAAAAGCAAAAAAAAAAAAGCGGCCCTTTAAACCTGTTGCTAGGCAACGTCTTTTGACGTAGCTCCGGTCCTCCAAGACCATAGAGTTGAGTGAGGGCCATCTTGCCCTCACTCGACTTCCTGTCTCTGAGGATCCGGGACCGGATAGTTTTCCCCGCTGCCGGCGGGTCCGGTAAGCTGGGAAAACGTCTGGGACGCGGCAGGAGGGGGGGGGGCACCTCTTCCCCTGCACCGTAAGGGTAATTCCGCGGCGAATCCGCCACTGGGACCACCCTTATCTGAAAGCCGACCGCCCGCCGTTTCAAAAAATACCGGGGTTATGGGGGCTATCTGCTGCCATAACCCCAGTATTTAGCTTTTAATGGCCGACGCATATAGTCGTTAGGCGGTCAGTAAGTGATTGCATGTATATGGCAAACAGGTGACGATGACTGACGGGGTGACAGGTGACGATGACTGACGGGGTGACAGGTGACGATGACTGATGGGGTGACAGGTGACGATGACTGATGGGGTGACAGGTGACGATGACTTATGGGGTGACAGGTGACGATGACTTATGGGGTGACAGGTGACGATGACTGATGGGGTGACAGGTGACGATGATTGATGAGGTGACAGGTGATGATGATTGATGAGGTGACAGGTGACGATGATTGATGGGGTGACAGGTGACGATGATTGATGGGGTGACAGGTGACAGTCACTGACGGGGTGACATATGACGATGATTGATGGGGTGACAAGTGACGATCACTGATGGGGTGTCAAGTGACGATGACTGATGGGGTGACAGGTGACGGTGATTGATGGGGTGACAGGTGACGGGCGATGGTCACTGATGGGTGACAGGTGACGGGCGATGGTCACTGATGGGTGACAGGTGACGGTGCACGGCGGTACTGATGGCAGTCTCTGGTGACCGGTGAACTTTAGGCTACATTCACATGTGAGCGTAGCGATCACGGGCAGAATCGCTGCGATTCTTCCCGTGATCCAGAAATCATTGCAAATTGCGGGGCGCCTGTGCGTTGCCCGTGATTTGCAATAGCACCCCAAATGCTGTGCGATGTTGCTGCGATTTCCGCCTGCCGAATCGCAGTAACATCGCGCAAACAACGCATTACGCTCCAAAGAAGCTCTTGTACCTTTTTTGGGCGTCATGCGATGTTTGCGCGATGTTACCGCGATTCGGCAGGCGGAAATGGCGGCAACATCGCACAGCATTTGGGGTGCTATTGCAAATCAGGGGCAACGCACAGGCGTCCCGCGATTTGCAATGATTTCCGGATCGCGGGCAGAATCGCAGTGATTCTGCCTGCGATCGCTGCGCTCACATGTGAACGTTATGGGTGTCAATTTCTGGGCACTGATGAGGTGACTGTTGGGTGACAGGTGACATTGGGGGGGGGCTGAGGACTGTGTGGGGACCTTTATTAGTGTGATTTTTACTTTGTGACATGTGTACAGAGCAGTAACTCACTATTTCTAGCTCTGCTCCCCTCATACTGGAAACTGTGTGAGGGGAGAAGAGCTAGTAACACTGAGTTACTGCTCTGTGTTTACATTTTGTGATCGGCTGTGAATGGATTCACAGCCGATCACATAGTAAACAGTCACTGTCAGTGACTGTTTACTACCGACTGTTTACTACGGAACACAGTGCCACCGACATGACCGCGCTGCGCGCTCCCGATCGCGCATGCGCGGTCATCTGGTGGGCGCCTTCATTGTGATCGGCTGTGTCATTGGAACACAGCCGATCACGTGGGAAACAGCCACGCCCATTGGCTGTTTCCCCCCTGCCGGTGACGGGGGGTGTCTCGGGGACACCCCGACACCGGCAGTGCAGGGCGGCGCGCACGCGATCGCGCGCCTGCCCTGCTTAAAGTGCCGCCGTCATATGACGGCGGCCCAGGATAATGGTCGCACCGCTCCGCCGTCATATGACGGCGGGCGGGCGACAAGCGGTTAAAAAACAAAAAAAAAAATGTTATAATTACCAGCTCTGTGCAGTTAGTTTTGCACAGATGAAAAGTAGATGTTTATGGGCGCTTCTGTGAATTTAAGCAGGCAGCGTGTAGTTTCCTGCACCTGGGCAGCGCTTGAGAAGAAGCTGCTCTAGGAACAATGGAAAAAGAAGCAAGGCACCTCTAAGTGCAGTAGCTCAGATATTTATTGCCAAATAAAAGGTTAAAAATGCTCACAAATTAGCAAGCCATGACAGGTAAAAGCGAGCTGAAGTGCACAGAGTTGGCTGGAGCCTTCTCTTCTCCGGTTCCTCTTCTGTGCTCCTGGCCCCTCTCTCCTGTTGAATGCCCCCGCAGCAAGCAGCTTGCTGTGAGGGCATCTGAGCTGAGTCACAGCTCCCTGTGTCCATTCAGACAGGGAGCCGCGATCCAGCCCCACCCCCCCTCTCTCCTGATTGGCTGGCTGACTTTAATTTAAAGCAGCGTGAGCCAATCGCGCCTGGCTGCTGTCTAAGCCAATGAGGACGGGAGTCCCGGGCAGCTGAGAAACTCCTGCAACATTGCTGGATAAAGATGGGCTCAGGTATTAGGGGGCTGCTGCACACAGAATGTTTTTTTATCTTAATGCAAAGAATATATTAAGATATAAAAAAAACCTTCTGGCATCTTACATTTCCTTTAAGTTATGTGTAATAAAATGGAATGAGACAGGGAAAAAGTATTGAACACATGAAGAAAGGGAAGTGCAAAAAGGCATGGAAAGCCAAGACATCAGCTGAAATCAGTAATTAGAAAGCAGTCCTGCCCCTTGTCAGTGCAAATTAATATCAGCTGGTTCAGTCTCAACTATTGGCCTATATAAAGGTGTCTCATTACCAAGGTGTCACAATAGAAAAATGATGGGTAAAAGCAAAGGGCTCTCTCAAAACCTTCACAACGTTATTGTTGCAAAACATACTGATGGCATTGGCTACAAAAGGATTTCTAAACTTCTGAATGTTCCAGTGAGCACTGTTGGGCCATAATCTGGAAATGGAAAGAACATAATTTCACTATAAACTGGCCAAGACTGGGTGCTCCTCGCAAGATTTCTGACACAGGAGTGAAAAGAATTATCAGAGGAGTTTTCTACTTGTGGAGAGCTTCAGAAAGACCTGGAATTAGCAGGTACAATTGTTTCAAAGAAAACAATACGTAATGCACTCTACAAACATGTATGCACACTCACCACGCAAGACTTCATTGCTGAAGAAAAAGAATGTTGAAGCTCCTTTAAAGTTTGCTGCAAAACATTTAGCCTGTGAAATACTGGGAGAATATAGTCTGGCAAGATGAAATCAAAATGAAACTCTTTGGATGTCATAATACACGCCATGTTTGGAGGTCAAATGCACATCAACCCAAAAACACCACACCAGCAGTGAAGTTTAGATGTTGGAACATCATGGTGTGGGGCTGTTTTTCGACATAAGGTACTGACAAACTTAATTTCTTTGAAGGAAGAATCAGTGGAAAAATGTACCAAGACACTCCTGATAAAAATCTGCTGCAATCTTAGCAGGATGATGAAGATGAAACATTTCAGCAAGACCATGATCCCAAACACAAAGCCAAGGAAACTCTCAATTGTTAAAAAAAAAAAAAAAAAAGAAAGAAATTAAAGCTGCTAGAATAGCCCAGCCGATCACCTGACTTGAATCCAATAGAAAATCTTTGCAAAGAACTAAAGATCAGTGTTCATAGAAGAGGCCCACGGAACCTTTAAGGTTTGAAGACTGTGTGGAAGAATGGGCCAACATCACACCTGAGCAATGCATGCGACTAGTTTCTTCATCCAGGAGGCGTCTTGAAGCTGTCCATACCAACAAAGGATTTTGTACGAAGTATTAAATACATTTCAGTTAGCATGTTCAATAGTGGAATAGAAACTAGTGCCAATTCTGCAACTACTTAACAGAGGAATAGGGATTGTTTTCAATATAGAAAACTGCCTCAAATCCCTGCCAGGTCGAACCTGTCTTATGGGATGTCAGAAGACCGCTCCCATCCGTCTCTCTTCCCATGCACTGATTATACTGTACAAACAAAACATGTAGGGTTAACACCCCCCTTCTTACCTCCCAAACTCAGCTGATTAGGGAAGGGAAAAGAGGCAGGCAGGAATCCAAAGCATTCAGCATCAGGTGTACTGTTCAGCCAGTCTGTCACAGACACCGCAAAGAACCCCAGGGAGCAGATCAATGACACCCTCTTTTTGTTAATTAGGAGCATTGTCTCAGCTTAGAAGAGTGATGTAGGCATACAGCATGCACAACTCCTTGTCATTTGTCCACAATGTTTTTTCTTTTTTTCTTGGCTGCTATATAATGACTATTTTCAAGGAGTGAAATTTTTAAGCCTGTTACACACTATTAGTTTTCTGGGTTAAACGAAAAAGAACTGTCCACTCCGGTCAGAGCCACTGAACGAACGATCTGTCGTAAGTACAGTGATCCCCCCCCAGCTGTAGTGTTCTGATAGGGGGGCGGGCAATGGCTAAGAGCGCGGATCGGGAGCGGGTCGGCTGCTGGTTTTCCAGCATGCACTTCCGACAGAAACCGGCCAAACAGCCAGCTTCTGTCAAACTGTCTGGCGTACAGACGGGTCGAATGTCGGCTGTTTTTTTTAACTGGCTGATATCGGCCAGCATTTGGCCTGTGTGTACTGGGCTTAGTCTTACACCAAGTTCAAACACCAACTCACATACAGTACATTGCAAAATACTATTAAGCATTATCAGGTCATGTAAGGTGCCTCTCAGACAGGCAAAGTCTCTGATGTATAAAAAGGACGCTATACCTTTTATCACGTAGTAATTTTGCATGTTAGTTGAATTTTCTTTTTGCATGGTTCACTCATTTTGTTTGTTTATTTTTGTGCATAATGTTTCTGACTGCAAGTTCCTCACACGGTATTTTAGGGAAACTTTTGTCTTGCAAAAGATTCTTTTGAATTCTTATTTGTTTTCAGTCTAAGGGGAGGCTATTTTTATGCAAATATGGGTTTTCACCAGGGTGAGGGAGGTGAGAAGTTTATTTTGTTTGCAAAATTGGAGCTTTAAGAAATATTGCAAGTAAATTACCACTTGAAAGTCCCACGAAGATGGAACTGCTAAGGGTTAAGGAAGTGTAAATCTGCAGATCATGATTTGATTATTGTATTTGCTGTCTTGGCAATACTTCCACCACAGACAGTTTAAAATGTGGTGTAATGGGGTTTTAAAAAAGAACATTCACATTTTTCAAATAAACAGTATAAAAAAGAAAAACCTTTTCTGTCACCAGGTGTTAAACATCTGCCCCTTGGAGGCTTAGCAGGCCATACATGGTTAAAATCTCGGCCAGATAAGCAGGACCTGGCCGAAATTCGAACTGTATATGGGCAGGCTGAATGTACCAAGCTGATCAATTAACTTGGGTGTAACCAGCCTGCTGGATTTTACCTGTTATAGCCGCTAGCAATAATCACTGTCTTCCCCTGGCAGGGACAGCTTTCCCTGCCCACCCCCGCTGGGAGAAGACAATGGAGTGGCAGGAGGGGTTCCTGCGTCAACACTGGAATTCCTCAATGGGGGAATTGAGCAAATTTATTTTCTTCAAACCATGGTCACCACTAGGTTTTTTCCCTTATTGCCGGTTCACACTAGTACGACTTGTCAGGCGACTTGGTCAGCCTGACAAGTCGTGCACCGTCGCGGTCCATTGTGTAGTACAGGAACGGTTCTAACGGGAGCGACACAAGTCGCTTCGACTTAGAAAAAGGGTCCTGTACTACTTCGGGGCGACCTGGAGCGACTTGCATAGACATTCATTTTATGAAGTCCGTGCAAGTCGCGCCAAAGTCGCAGTGCATGCGACTTCACAGGTCGCCCCCCGAAGTCGTGCCGCTTCAGTGTGAACCGGCACTTAGTTGTTTTTTTTTGCGCTATAAACAAAAAGACTATTTTGAAAAAAGCTAAATTTTTTACTTTCTGCAATGAAACCTATCCAATAAATACATTTATAAAATCGAATTTCTTCATAAATTTAGGCAAATATGTATTCTGCTACATATTTTTGGTTAAAAAAATCCCATTAAGCGTATATTGATTGGTTTGCGCAAAAGTTATAGCGTCCACAAACTAGTGTATATATAGCGGGACTGTGATATTGCGGCAAACAATCTGGCACTAACTGACACTCTGTGGGAACCAGTGACACGAATACAGTGATCAGTGCTAAAAAATATGCTCTGTCACTGTACTAATGACACTGGCTGTAAAAGGGTTAAACAGCTAGGGCGATCAAAGGGTTAAATGTGTGCCTAACCAGTGTTTTTGTGAACTATGCGTGCTGCTTTCACTAAGGGATGTGATCGATTTTATTTCCTGCTTTGCAGGGAAACAAAATTTAGCACATCCCTGCTGTCAGGACAGGACAGATTTCTGCATTTTTGATATCACTTCTGACAGCAGAAGCGGCTCATGCGTGCATCCCCTGCTAGTAGGTGGGGAATCACGTGTGTGTGTGTCTATGTCTGTGCATGTGTGTATGTATATGTATATATGTGTGATATTGCACAGAACGGCCACCCTGTAGCAGTAAATCCGCTATTGGGGGGGTGTTAAATGCTGTCCCCTAGAAGTTTGGCACATATTTCATACAGAATATGCAAAAAAAAAAATGCAAAAATGCTGTCCCCTTTAATGCATGGGGTAATGATTTTTAGTGCGTCAAGCCCATGGCGCTGCTTATATCTGCCATGAGTGAGCTAATGGGTTTTGGAAGAAAATGTAACCCAGCACTTTCACCCCCACATTGTTGGCTAGGGCCAATTTAGTCAGGAGCCAATTAATTTACCAGCATATCTTATAAGAGGACACTGGATTTCCAAAAGAAAACACAGGGAGAGCATGCAGACTCAGTGCAGATAGTGTCCTGGTTGTGCTGCAAGGCAGTAGTGCTAATCACTAAGCCACTGTTCTGCAGAATAATGATTCCATGAGCATTTACTTCTCAATGATAACATTTCAGATAACATAGATAACATAGACTCACAAGCACATACTGACACTACACAAAAAAGTGGTTGTTTAGTCTGCAAGAGTGTGTACTTTGATTATTTGCTTCTGCTGAATGGAGAAAAAAAGTGCCTACTAATAGTCCTTTTATGTTTTTATATACATTTTCTCTTTTTTTAAAGTGATCCTGTGCTGGGCAAGGCAACAGATTCAGGCACCCTTCCTTTTGGCCCCCTGATGTTTCATTTAGGTATTGGGAGTGAAAACAAGTCATGTGTAAGCTTCAAGTTAGAACCCACACAGGACTAAGGACTCTTCCTGTCCACATGACTTGGCTGGGAGCCTTAGGGACCAGCACTGTACCAGCACGGTCACATGGCAGGAAAATAAATCGGGTACAAGCTACCTACCCATACCCAGAATTACCAAGTTTACTCCTTTTGGCTATGTGCAGTTGGGAAGGGCAGGGCAACAGTAATGCAAACCATTGATGTTGGCCTGCATGGGCAAAGCACTGGTTTGCTATAATCTAAAGTGACTCTGTTATGAAATGCAAAAAAATCATGTAATAAGAAGGCCTCTTGTTAAGAAAAGAATATTTGCTAAACTGCTGCCCATGCTGCTAATCTTTGCTTCCTTGAAGAACTACAGCGGCTGAAATATACTTGGTCCTCTTCCACACACTGCAATTATATCCACCAGCTGCTATGTCACTACAGGATACAGCCAATGTAGTTCTTCATCTTTGGGAGAGTTAAGGTTGGCATCAGGATAGGTAAGTTTTAAAGGTTAAGTCTGAATGCTCTACCACCTACCATAACATTAATGCTAGGATCATTGAGTTTTTTCTCGGTGACGGCCCATTTATCAATGTCCTAGATTCACAGAGATCCTTGAGTGACTAAACAACAAGTCCCCTCTGCCATCCCAGCAGAGGGTCTTGAAGTTTTCAATGAAATACATAAAATACAAATGCATGATTACCATAGTGATAATCATTGACACTTCCTCCAGCTCCTTAACCAAAAGTCAATACCTCAGTACAGACAAAACTAGAGGAAGGGGTTTGCAAGCTGCTATAATAAAAAATTGTCCATTTCTTTCGTTCATTAACGGACACAGCTCCTGATCTTCTTAACCATTGGGTTATACTGCCCCCTACAGGAGTAGGACACTAGGCAGAAAAAAGTCTGGCTACGCCTATGGGCAGTTTCTGGTATGGTGGGTAGCTGTCCCCCCCTTCCCCTCAGGAGAGTTTTGGGGTGGACGTGGGCCTGTCCTTGGGACGGTCGGACCCCCGGATTCCCCCCCTTCCCGTCAGGCACCCCCCTTCATCTGTCCCCCCATCCTACCCCCTCTCCACTCATGCTGGGGCTGTGTGGGTGGTCTGGTCCACCTCCTGGGGGCAGGGTGCTATGCTGGTGATGGGGGGGGGGGTGAGTCACCGGTGAGCGGACGATCGGCTGTGCGAGGGGAGTTGTACCTGGTGAGGGCTCCTGCCAGGGCCCCCCCGTCCAGCCTAGGCATGACTTCGAGGCCTAGGGATCCCTCCTGGGTCCCTGGGAGCCTTTTGGTGGCATGCGGGGCTGCCATTTTCTTGTAGCCTTTGTGCTCAATGCACGGCGGCCATATTTGTGTAGTCCGGCAGGCCATTTTGCGGTGGTTTGCTATAAAAAAAAAAAAGCGGCAGCCATGACAGTTGAGCCCTGTGGGTGGCGATTTTGGCGGTGGGAGCCCCTTCTCATCCTTTGGTGCTGACTCCTTTTTGTTTCCTGGTCACCGCTCGTGCAGTGCAGATTCTCCTGGTGACTGTAGTGCCTGGTTTCTGGAGGGTGGTGAGTCTGGTGGAGTCCTCTCCCTCTCTGCTGAGGATCGATTTTGGTGCTCTGTGACTGGCAACCGGGTGGTGCTGCCAGAGTGGTAGGGGTTGTCCCTTAGCTGTTATTTACACTTTTTTTTGTGGGGTCCCCCTGGTGACTCGTGGAGTCTTGGAGCACATCTCCCCATCTGATCCTCTATCTGGGGCTGTAGGGCCCTCCGGGTCCCATCCATCCATCGATGCACTGACAGCGGTCCTGAAGTCCCTTGTGTCCTGGGTGGAGGTGGCTTTTGGGCAACGGGCTGGCATAAAGCACCCTCCGCCTTCCCCTGCCTTATCTGTCTCCTCATATTCTGAATTTGATTCAGCCGCCGCGGACGTGGGTCACCCTGCTGGGTCTGCAACGACTCTGATTATAGTGAGGATGATTCCTCTACTTCTGCAACCATGCACAAAAAGGCGCTGGTGGATGCACTGACTATCTGTTCTTGGGCCTTAAAGTTGGAGGATGCAGCTGCGGCTGCGACTGAGGCGCAGGCTCCCTTTGGCACTCGCAAGTCATCCAGAGTCCCTCTCCCCTCCTATTTTGACAGTATTGTCACTGAAGAGTGGGGACGACCAAAAACGTCCCCTTGGGGTCTCTAAGCAAGTTGCTGGGTGATACCCCTATGAGGAGTCCCTCCTTAAGAAGTGGACTGTTCCACGGGTGGTGGACCCTCCCAGTGTCCAGATTTATACAAGGCAACCATGATTCTGGTTGAAGAGTCCACGGCCTTTAAGGACCCGGGTGATAGGAAGGCAGAGGCTGTTGCCTGCAATTTGTACACCCTGGCTGGTTCGGCACTGAGGCCAATTTTCACCATTGCCCTGGTGTCGCAGACTCTGAAAGAGGGGGCATTAACTTTAATGCAGTGACCTGGAGTGGGAGTAGCTCCCTCCTGCCTTTCCTGAGCTGGCGGACCAGCTGGTCCAGGGGCTGCAGTTTATCTGTGATGCCTCTTTGGATGCGGCTCCCCTAGTGGCTCGGTTCTCTGTTTCAGCAGTGGTCCTTCGGCGTGTCTTTTTTGGCTCAAATGCGGACCAAACTTCTAAAAAGGCCTTGACTGATCTTTCCTTTCAAGGAGATTGCCTGTTTTGGTGCTACCCTGGATGACATCATTAAAGGTCTCCCAGGAGGGAAGAGTACCTTTCTTCAGCAGGCTACTAAGGACAAAGACCCTCGTCGTAGGCATGGGCCCTCCTTCTTGGCTCATAAGAAGTTGTTTCGTCCCTCGGGGTCAACCGACAAGTAATCGGAGCCCTTCGCGGCCTCCACTGAAGAATCCAAGTGAACTTGGTCTGTCAAGTAAAGTGCAGGCTTTGCACAGTTCAATACAAGGTCCCAGCAAGGAAGATTCTGGTCAAAAGTGACAAGAATCTGCAGTCTCTGGACAATCAGACCCGGCTGAGCCGGGGAGCGACAGTCCCTGATATGGTGGCTTCATTCTTCGAAGCTTCGGCTGGGCAAATCCTTCCTCCCCTTGTATTGGACAGTGGTCACCACAGATGCCATCCTGTCCGGTTAGGGAGGCGTCCTTGCAAATATTCTGCTCAGGGGCTCTTGACACTGGAAGAGACCAGACTACTGATCAATGTTTTGGAACTCCGAGCAATCAGACTGTGCTCATGTAGATAGAAATCTTTAACCTCACTGCAACTGCGTTTATTGCACATCAACTTGCCATGGACATTCGTTTCCACATTCTGTGAGGAATCTACTTAATTAATCTCTAAACATCTTGCTATATCATGGGAATCATTGGAAATGCATATCCATTTTTCATGGAATGCAACAATTTTTGGAAGGAGTTTTTTGCTTTCCCAACCATACTTTGACCAACATATCTCCTCCATAGGGGCATTTAGTTGCCTTGACTGCAAATAGATCTTATATATTATCAATGATATTTGTATACTCAATAACCTTTAGCTGTTTTTTCTCTCCGAAATTTACACCGGTGCATTTATTTACCCTATTAGTGTTCCAAAGAACACAATTCAAGTTCCCTGTATTCTATAATATGCTTCATGTGTGGGGGAATTATCACTATTAAGGGCTGATTGTTGTGTCACACATATATCATATCCCCCCTTTTTCACACTCGATATTGCACTTTTGGATAGCCAGACACACATATATAGGGGGGGGGGGTTCTAGCAACATGGGGGGTTTCATGTTTTTATTGTGTTGTATGTCGTATGTCATATGTCCAAAAATAAAGGTACTTTTACCTTTCAAGTAATTTCCTCCATGATTCCGCACATCTAATTCAGTGTTTAAGATGCCATGACTTATTTATTACATACAAATCATCTTTCAGCCACCAGTGAAGACTACAAACTTCTTGAGAATATGAATAAGCTCACATGTCTAAAGTATATGGAGATGAAAGACATTGCTTCAAATATCAGCAGGAATCTAAAGGATTTGAACAAAAAGTGTAAGTATACTTCCAAATACTACAAACCAAACTCTTCCCTAACTGATTAAAGTAAATTGTGCTGAATAGAATGGTAATTACACAGGTCCTGGAACCCACCCATATGTAAAAACTGGTGGACATTTGCCTGCAGTGGTATTAGCTTTCAGGAAGCATTCTTCAGTTTCATTGAGATATAGGTAGCTGCTTTGCTCTATAAATAGAGCACTTAGTTGAAAAGTAATGCAAGCATAAGATGGTTCACCCAAGGAACATCTTCAAAAAGTGTGCTGGGATGCTGATTTAGTTTCTATAACGTAGAGGACTACAAATACACAATGTAAAATATTAACACATTGTTTTAACATATTTAAAGGAAAAGTTTAGGATTTTTAAAATAACGCACACATACGCCCTTCAATGCTTCAGCATCGGTGTGATGCTGCAGCTGTCCCATGTTGGCTTTAAGCCTGAAAACTGAGCAATTTATATGACTGCTGATCATTCAGTTTTCGGTCCACCCAGAGTGGAGAGCAGTGACTCTCAGTCACCGCCCTCTGTTTGCCCCTCCAGCACTCACTAGAGTGCTGGGCTGGCGAGGGATATGGGCACAGCTGGTCAATCAGAGGGCTATGTGGATCCTGGCATAATTGTCGTGATCCTTTCAGTGCCTGGAGCAGCTTGGCAACATCAGCTGATAGTGGGCAGTAGCCCACTGTCAGTCGACTCTGGGTCACAGGAGTGCAAAAGTATGTGCATGCTTGTTACCCACTAGAGAAGTATGGCCAAAAAACTTTAAAATGTGACTTTTCTCTCATGGTACCATATGTGTATTTGCTGTTCTTTCTCAATTATTTTTTAATAATCCTTTCCATTTTTTTTTTTTTACACAATAATAGAAAAAAAATCAGAAAAAAATGTTTTATATACCTCGCATGTCACAACCCATCAAAACTTTTTCAACCTGCCTTGGTTCTTTGTTTTAATTTCTACCTTAAGAAAATCAATTAAAAGGCATTACCGAACATATAGATTTGATCTGAATATCAAATCCATTAATAATCCTTCTTCTAAAAAGCATCAGTGTGTCACCATGGTTATGGTTTTTTTTTTTTTTTTTTTTTGAAAAATATACTTTTCTATATAAAATATATAAAAACAAATACTTTATCAGGATGCATTCTATGCTGTACTTGAAAGCAACTCATGAATACACCCTAATGCAATACAGTCCAATCTCTCAAATAAATTACATTCACTCAGCGGTATGATGAATAAAGTGCAACGCAGAGCAAGATGTTCTGTGTGCTATCACATTATGCATGATGCTTTTTTGCCCCGTAAGCATTGTGGCCCCTAAGGCACCACCAAAATACCTAGCAGCGCACTGTTATACATGCAGTGCCTGAGTTAGACCCCAGCTCCACATATCCTACATGGCACTACAACAAAACCACACAATAATTTAATAGGCCGCGGGTGTGACAGGGATGGGGTGGTGGGATAAGGAAGGGGGAAAGTTCACAGAACCAAAGCTTTATTGAAGGAAAAATACTCCTAAGGGAGAGAGGGGAAAGAGGAAAATCTCAGACATCCTTTTCCACCTCAAGCTTAGTACACCCTATCCAATGTTAGTACAGTGATCTCCCCCGCTGTGCTATTGTGTTCTGACAAGGGGATGGCCCCCCCCTGCCAGAACACTTCGGTCCGCGCTCTCAGCCATTGGCTCAGAGTGGTGATCGAAAGCTGATTGACAGACCTTTTTCGGTCATGCTCCATGGACAGATGCCGGCCGAACTGGCTCCAGTACACACAGACCGAATGTCTGCCAGTTTCTATTGAACCAGCCGATGCCACCCAACATTCGGCCCATGTGTACTAAGCTTTAAAGTCCATATGGTTTTATTCATTGAGTAGACTGTGGACTAGTCTGAAACAGTTCTCAATGGACATCCCCTCCATTTGGTAAATGAGGTGCATCCTTGAATGCGGCAATCCTAAAGCAACACCTCATCCACCAGGCATTTCAATGTCCTATTGTGCAAAAGCACCACAAAATAGTCCATCTGTTCTTCTTGACATGGTGAAATCTGTATGTGTAAATCCTCCCATTTATGTTACTACAAAGTATTATGAAGCAGGATTGCCTTTCATGTTATAGTGACAAATCATGTTCAGTTGACATTTCTTTGTTGTCTTGTCCCAACATTTTAGCTTTTAAATAAAGGATCATATTTTGGTTATTCATTTACAGTTTTAACCTTGTTTTACAGATGCAAGCCTCCAGCCATACCTTGAACAGATAAATCAGATAGAAGAACAAGTAGCATCTTTGGAAAATGCAGCTTATAAACTCGATGCGTATTCAAAACGATTAGGTATGATGTAAAAGACCACTAACCCACATAGAAGTGGGCATTTTTGGGAATTGTAATGAGTCCAGTTGTGGAAGATTATTTACACCATTTGGCTCCCTTAAAAATAAGTTGTTGATACCACTGTCTGGAAAAAGGAGTTATATTGAGAGCTAGATAAGAAAAGTAAAGTTTATGCTGGGAATAAAGTATAGTACAATGTGCAAAGTACATTGGATTACTTATTTGATTCAGGAAAAAAAGTGGCTATTCTGTCAACACACATATTAAAAAAGCAGATCCTATCACATACAAATACACAAGTAATGCTAGAAGAAAAGCATATCCCCTCCTGTGTGCTCTTTTTAAAGTGTACTTATAGCCAAACCCCCTGTTGGTTAACTTTTTGCTGCCTCTGTTCCATTATGGAGATTTACCTTTTTCTTTTTGTCCTTGATACTTAACAGGAAGCGTGAGGAAATCTCTTTAAAGTGAAGATAATTCATTGGAAGATTAGCCTCATCTAATGTTCTGCTGACAACTCTAAAGCCCCGTACACACGGGCAGAATGTCGGGAAGCAGCGGCCAGTTAAAAAAAAAAAAAAAAAAAAAAGCATTGACATTCGGCCCATGTGCATGTCGATCAGTCGAACGTGCATGCTGTAAAACCAGCAGCTGACCCACTCCCGATCAGCACTCTCAGCCAATGGCAGAGAGCGCAGATCGGAGTGTTCTGGCAGGGGCCATCCCCCTGACAGAACACAACAGCACAGCGGGGGAGATCACTGGACTAACCTCGCATGGTTAGTACAGCGGTTCCGACCGGAGCTGTCAGTTTTTTTTTTTTTTTTTTTTTTTTTCATGCAACCCGCTGGATTGCACAAAAATAAACTGTAGTGTGTATCTGGCTTAAGAACTGAGCCCCCCTTACTTTTTCTCTCACGGACAATGGTCATTAGGTTATAGTCAGAAGGTGTTACATACACTTTAAGTCAGGCCATGGATGATGCGATTTGCACGGGTTGCAGGAAAGAAAATTGCTTGATTCCCCCATCAACCTATTTTAGTGTTGATGGGAGAATCCCCCCTGCAGAGCTATTGTATCCTCCCAGCGGGGGAACGTGGGGAGCTGTCTCTGGGAGAAAACAGTGATTATTGCTAGCATCTTTAGCCACTGTCAATCTCATGCTAGAAATCTGATTTGCTGGTTGTATCCCAGTCGATTGATGCTTGCCCATACATGGATCGAAATTTGGCAGGCTCCTGCTGAACCGACTGCATTGAGATTCGAACAGTGTGTAACTCCTCTCCCCATATTGTTCTCAATCATGGTGTATCCAGTTGTGGCTTCTTGTTTGAAATTGCTGGCTTATAGGGCTGTCATTATGATTCTGATTTCACTGTGTAGTGAATTGCTGACCTGGAAAAAGCATGCAGGTAGAAAAGTGTGCATTCTCTTCCTGTAAGTATTTTCCAGGTAATGACTAAAAGGTAAAAACAAGCCAGTAAGGGCAGCATATTTTTTACTTCACAGGTCTAACTCCCGGGGTGGGGACAGGGCCCTATGCTGGCGAAGAGGGGCCGGGGGGTGCGCCACCGGCGACCGGACAATTGGCTATGCGGGGGGGGGTTGCACCAGGTGGGGGCTTCTGCCAGGGCCCCCTGTCCTGCCTGGGCCTGTCCTTGAGGCCTAGGGATCCCTCCAGGGTCCCTGGAAGCCTTGTGGTGCCACCCTTTTGCTGTAGCCTGTGTTTCTCTACATGGCAGCCATGTTTGTGTAGTCCAGTGGCCATTTTGCGGTGGTTTGCCATTGAAAATAGCGGCGGCCATGACAGTGGAGCCCTGTGGGTGGCTATTTCGGTGGTGGGAGCCCCTCCTCATCTCCTGGTGCTGACTCCTGGATCTTTTCACTTCCTGTTTGCCACGCGTGGAGTGCAGATTATCCTGGTGGCTGCAGGTGGCTGTTTCTGCTGGGTGGTGAGTCTGGTGGGGTTCTCTCCCTCTCTGCTGGGGGATCGCTTAGTGTCTTGTGCCTGGCGACCAGGTGATGCTACCAACGCAGTGGGGGTTGTCCCTTTGCAGTGTTTTACACTTTTTGTGGGGTCCCCCTGGTGACTTATGGAGTCTTTGGAGCACATCTCCCCACCTGACCCCTGTCTGAGGCTGCTGGGCCCTCCGGGTCCCAACCATCCATCGATGCACAGACGGGGGTCCTGGAGTCTTTTGTGTCCCGGTTGGAGGGGGTTTTTGGGCGACGTGCTAGTAAAAAGCAAACCCTGCCTTATCTGCCTCATGAGATCCTGAATCTGATTTGGCTGCCAAAGACGTGGGTCACCCTGCTGGGTCTGCGACCATGCGCCCAGAATCCTTAGATAGTGAGGATGATTCCTCCACATCTGCAACCGCGCACGAAAAGGCGCTGGTTGAAGCACTGATCGTATCTGTGTTTAAGAACTTGCAGCTGCGACAGAGGCGCAGGTTCCCTTCAGCACTCACAAACCATCCAGAGCGGCAAAGGTGTTTCCTTTCACCGCCTATTTTGACAACATTTTTGCTAAAGAGTGGGGGCGACCAAAAGGTCCCCTTGGGGTCCCTAGGCGATTTACTAGGCGTTACTCCTGGGAGGAGTCCCTTATTAATAGGTGGACTGTTCCACCGGTGCTGGACCCTCCAGTTTGCAGATTGAACAAGGCAACCCTGATTCCAGTTGAAAAATCCCCAGCCTTTAATGATCCAGCTGACAGGAAGGCGGAGGCTGTGGACCGCAATATGTACACTCTGACGAGTTAGGCACTGAGGCAGGTATTCACCATTGCCCTGGTGTTGCAAACTCTGACCGAGTGGGCTAAGCTTTTACACCATGACCTAGAGGGAGAACAGCCCCCCCCCTGCCTTTGTTGAATTAGCAGACCAGCTGGGCCAGGCCAGGGGCTGCAGTTTCTGTGATGCCTCTTTGGATGTGGCTTCCCTAATGGCTCAACTCTCTGTTTCGGCAGTGGTTCTTTGGTGTGTCTTTTGGCTTAAATGCTGGTCTGCGGACCAGCCTTCTAAGACGGCCTTGACTGATCTCCCCTTTCAAGGGGATCGCTTGTTTGGGGCTACCCTGGATACATCATTAAAGGTCTCACAGGGGGAAAGAGTACTTTTCTTCTGCAGGCTAGTAAGGCAAGGAACCTCGTCATAGACATGGGCCCTCCTTCTCGGCTCCTAAGAAGTGTTTTCATCCCTTTGTCGACTGACAAGGGCTCAAAGCCTTTCAGGGCCTCCTCCTGGAGGATCCAAACGCACCTGGTCTGGAAAGCCAAGAGCGGGCTTCTCCAGACCCGTAGACAAGGCTCCTTCAGCACGAAGGTGCACCCTCACCAGTATCAGGGGTGGGGGGGCGTCTTCGCTGTTTTTCGGACTTGGGGACTCCCCTGGTACAAGACAAGTGGATCCGCTAAGTCATTGGGTCTGGCTACAAGATCAAGTTTCGCTCCTGTCCCCCGGCAAGGTTCTTTCTTTCCAACTTGCGCCTGTCCCGGACTGCTTACAGGGTCTGTTTAGGACTGTGCAAGACCTGTTACTTTAAGGGGGGATTGTCCCAGTTCCGACTTCAGAATGTTTTCAGGGTTTTAACTCAACTCAAACCTGTTTACAGTTCCCAGGAAGAAAGGCAAGGTGCGTCCAATCCTGGACCTCAAGGCGCTGAACTGCTTTGTGTGGGTGCAGAAGTTCAGGATGGAGTCCATTTGCACCGTGGTATGGCATCCCTGCATCAGGGGGATTTTCTTGCGTATATCAACATCAAGGATGCTTACCTTCACATTCTAATATGTGCTGCTCACCAGCGCTTCCTTTGCTTTGCCGTGGGAGAGGAGCGTTATCAGTTTTATGGCATTACCCTTTGGTTTTGCCTCTGCTCCTCGGGTCTTAACAAAAGAGTCTCCTACTGCTCTGGTGGAAAACCTGGAAATCACCATACGAACCCTGCAGGATTCTGAATTTTCAGAAGTCTGCTCTGGTTCCGTCCACAAAGCTGGACTATCTGGGTCTGACTCGGGACTTGGCCTAAGCCAGAGGGCTCCTTCCTCTGGACAAACTCCAGAAAGTGCAGGCTGCACTTAGTCTCTTGCTGCCCAGCAGATGGTCTTCCCCCTGTACTTTACATGCGGGTGCTGGGCCTGATGGTGTCTACCGGTTTCATACGAGAGGTCCCTGCAAAGAGATTCTGGCCAAATGGGACAAGACTCCACAGTCTCTGGACAATCTGATCTGCCTCAGCCGGGGAACAAAGGAGTCCCTGATATGGTGGCTTCGTTCACCGGTGCTTCGGCTGGGAAAATCCTTCCTACCCTTTGATTGGACAGTGGTCACTACAGATGCCAGCCTGTCCGGCTAGGGAGGCGTCCTCGGAAAAAATTCTTCTCAGGGGATCTGGGCACTGGAAGAGTCCAGACTGCCTATCAATGTCTTGGAACTCCGAGCGATCAGACTGTGCCTGGACCATTAGATGGATCCACTTCAGGGATGTCCAGTGCGCATTCAATCGCACAATGCCACGGCCCTGGCTTATGTCAATCACCAAGGGGGCACAAAGAGTACTAGCGGCTCGGGAGGTAGCCGGCATTCCAAGGTGGGCAGAATGGTTTATTCTAGCCCTCTCCGTCACATACATTCCCGGGCTGGAAAACTGTCAGGCAGATTACCTCAGACGGCAGGCGTTGGACCAAGGGGAGTGGTCCCTTTATCCGGAGGTGTTTCATCAGTGGTGTCTCCGGTTGGGCACCCCCAAGGTGGATCTGTTGGCATCTCTGCTTAACAGGTGCAGAGATTGGTGGGTTGGTCACGGGATCCTCTGGCGGACGCCACAGACACTGGCGGCCCGTGGGGTCAGTATCGTCTGATTTACGCCTTCTCTCGGGCTTGGTACGCCGATCTGGTGCGGCTGGTCATCGACGTTCCCTAGAAACTTCCTCTCAGGGAGGATCTGATGTCCCAAGGACCAATCTTCCATCCTGTATTACAGTCGCCTCCTTTGACGGCTTGGCTGTTGAACGCCAGGTGCTGATGGATAGAGGTTTATCTGAGTTGGTGATTTCCAGCACTGTTAAAAGCTAGGAAATCTACTTCTAGGAAGACGTATATTGTGTGGTGTGAGTCTCTTGGGGTTCATCCGCGCTCCTTCTCGGTGGCTTGTATCTTGACCTTCCTTCAATCGGGAAGGGGGGGGTTAACGGAAATTGGCCTTGACTATCATCAAGAGCCAGGTGTCTGCTTTGATGGTCTTCTTCCAATGACCCTTGACCACACACTCCCTGATGCGTACCTTTCTTCAGGTTGTCCGTCATTTTGTTCCTCTAGTGCGGTCACCGTTGCCGCCTTGGGATCTTCGGGGGATTCCCTTGCTTACGCTGTCTCAGAAAGTGTCCTTTTTGGGGGCTATCCCCTCTGCGTGCAGGGTGTCTAGAACTGGTGGCGTTATCCTGTCGTTCACCTTACTTGGTGATTCACAGCAATAAGGTGGATTTTTGCCCCGTGTCCATCGTTCCTTCCAAAGGTTGTCTCCGATTTTCATTTGAATGAAGACATTGTTTTGCCTTCCCTGTGTCCCAGGCTGAAACATCTGAAGGAATTTGCCATGCATGCCTTGGATGTGATTTATTTTTCGCTGTTCCCACCCCTCATGTTTTGGGACATCCCAATGGTTAAGAAGATCAGGAGCTGTGTCCGTCCCTGAACGAAAGAGAAAATGGGATTTTTGACTTACCGTAAAATCCATTTCTCTGGTGTTCATTGACGGACACAGCACCTACCCCTCTGTGGAGTTGCAATTCTTCTGACACTGCTTGTAACAAAACTGTTATAGCAGGGAAAGGGAGTATACCCTCTGGGACTGCCTATAGGCGTGGCCAGATTCTTTTTCTGCCTAGTGTCCTACTCCTGTAGGGGGCAGTATAACCCAATTATGAAGATCCGTTAATGAACATCAGAGAAATAGATTTTACGGTAAGTCAAAAATAAATTTTTACAATCCCTTTAAGCGAAGGCAGATAATTCCCTTAGGTTTAGGTGACAAAGTTAGATCAGGCTGAAGCAAAGGGTACTCTTATTAGTGTTATTTATTGGAGTGAGGATTAGGCTAGAACAAATGTATCATATTTCAATTTACTGCTGTAGTAGCTGTATTCGTTTTCCCCCTTTTTTTTTTTTTTTTTTTAACCTTCATTTTCACCTGGTGATCCAGATCGTAACACGCTTCCTGTACAAGGGTGGCTATGCTCACTCATCGTATCATATCTCTGAAGAGCAGCATTGTTACCCTAGGGCAGGAGGTATGTTACGATTATAGAAAACCTCACCATTTAATCCTATCTATAACATTGGAGGATGTCTGTAGCCCATAGAGGTAAACTTGGCATGCTTGATAACATTTTCTAATAAAACTGCAGCATGCCTATGCAGACCAAAGAGAGCAGCTAAAGAGAAGTGTGGGGGATATTTACTAAAAACTGGTGCACGCCTAATCTGGTGCAGCTGTGCATAGTAACCAATCAATTTCTAACTTCAGCTTGTTCAATTAGGCTTTGACAATAAGGTCTGGTTCACACTGGTGCGACATACGCTCCAATTTTGAGAGCACATGTCGCACAACGTGTACAAATCAATGCTTTCCTATGAGAGCCGTCCTAACTGGTCCAACACAAGTCGGTCCAGCTTTGAAAAAGGTTCCTGCACTACTTTGGTCCAACTTAGCCTGTTCGATATAATTGAAGTCGGATCAAAGTCGGATCCTCATCCTAACCACCTGACTTGTGACATCTGACATGGTGATTACAGCAGCAAGAAAAGGAATTTGTCACGCTGGGATTGTTTTGATTTGTCAAAAGACAAGTCGGACTATCTCAAAGTTGGCACAAAATCGTATCCTGTTCATTCAGATCGGATGGAAGTAGGATCGATGTAGGGCCGATGTCGCAGAGCAAAGTCAGATCGACAGTCAATCAACAGACATGTCATACCAGTGTAAACCCAGGCCTAAAACCTGGAAGCTTACCAGTTTACTATGAACAGCTGCACCGGATTCTGTTTGCATCAGTTTTAGCAAATCCCCCTCTGTATCGTAAGGTACACTAATGTAGAAGCACCCACGTTTTTTAATGTCTCATGAGCCTTGAAAAAAAACAGAGAATGTTGTTCTAGCAGATACTAATCTGGTAAGTATTATAAAGAGCATAGCACATTTTGTAAATCTAGCACGTAGCTTTGTCACGGTTTACATGTTTGGCTAGTATATTACTGCTAGATACCTATGGTGGCCATACACTATACGAAAAATCGGCCGAAATTTGGACAGTTCGTTCGTTGTTTAGCCAGTTAATGGGCCCAAATTAGTAATCGGTTGTGAGGTTTTTGAGCCAAAATAATGAAGGACAAAGAAGTTTGGAAATTTTTTGACAAACGAATGATAAGATGAAAGGTTAATGTCTTTCTCCTATCCTTTCTCCTCCAAACTGTTTGCACTAGATATATGTGAAAAACTATCAAAAACTGATTCATTTATGTTTATTGAATGATTTATCGGTCGTTGTATGAAGGCAGGATCGTCTGCTCTCACGAGTGTTCGTGAGTTCGAACAATTTTTCATATAGTGTATTTCCAGCATATCTATCAGGCACATAATATGAGTGGTTTCAGGACCGCATCATCTGATAAGTGCTTATATATCACACACGGAGATTTAGAATTTAGATAAAAACTCAAGCAGAAATTGCCGTGAAAATGCGTGCAGTATCTCTATTCAGCTGAAAAATGTATATTTTACTGCACAATTTTTGTAAATGCAAAATTGTGATTGTTCATCTATTGCAGTTGCAAATGGAAGCATTGGAATTGTGAGAAAATAAGATTTGTGCGCACCTTTTGTAAATCTACCCCAGAGCATTTATCACTTGATCATCTTTGTATCTTTCTTTTTCCTGCAGAAGCAAAGTTCAAAAAACTGGAAAAGCGGTGAAGATGTATTCAGAAGGCAGTGCTTGTCACTTCAAAAATCCTAAGGCCAAAGGATAATATCATATTGTAACATTTTTTTCATTATCTATCATGTTCTTCTTTAAAATGCTTTTTGCTAGAAAACTAATAAATTTAAACATATTAACAAAATATCAGAGTGTATGTCTTATAGTTCTGAGTAAATTAGCTTTTGCCTGTTTTCTATTACGAAACTGGTAAATTTTAGGTAAACCTTTGTCAGACTAAACCCTCTAAATTGCACATATAACTAAAGGCGGGTACACGGTAAAAAAATCAGGCGAACTATCGGCCGGTTTTCTTTGATCTTTCACAGCAAGTCGGAACCGAGGATAGAAATATTGTACGAGATTTGTCGTACGACATTGGCTTTTTTTTTTTTCCTCTGATCATGTGCAGTCTTTCGTATCTGATATTTCTTGTACGGAAATTAAATGAAAATTGTTTGTTTGTTTCTTTCACGTACGAGAAAACTTTTGGAGTTTATCCCTTCGGAAATTTTCGATTGCAAAGTCAGAATCGCATGTAGAAAGTTGTGTACATACTATACCAAATTGAACGATCGTGCCTCGTATGGAATTTTTCTTATGATTTTCTCAAAGTGTGTACCTGCCTTTAAGTGTACCTACATATATTGGAAAATACTTTGCAGAGTGCAGATTGTAAGCTGAGCAATAGTTGTGGTTATAATGTCCTGGAATCGCCTCTGTTACAAAAAGATATACTGTGTGGTATCTGTGTTTTTTTTTTAATTTTGCAGGGAAATGCCTTATTTAGGAGTGCCGCTGTGTGCTCACGTGACCTCCTGGCGCTCAGCTTTCCCAATCTAAGGACTAGTGTGGGAGGAGCCGAGATATCCTGTTGACATCAGCTGGAAGGAGAGAGGCGGGAGGTCACGTGAGGGCATAGCGGTTCTCTCAAATAAGGTATTTCGCTGCATAATTTTTAAAACTCAGATACTGCACAGTATACCTTTCTGTAACAGAGGGGCTTTCAGGATTTGGGATTAGTGATTTTACAGCCATAGCGGCAAGAGGGTTGGGGAGGAGATGGCTGACACACAGACACCCCAGCTAACAGGCAGGGAGGGAGGGGGAGAGGGAAAGACTGCGGGCTGATGGAGGCACATAGACTTACCACAGTATAATGGATCAGCAGCCATGATTACCAAGGTCAGCACACACAGGGGGACACAGGAACAGGCAGGATCAACCAGGTATTTTACAACATAGAGAGGGACAAATGACAAAGCACAAGCACTATGATATATATCCTGCTTTAAAGGAACAGAATCATTTTTTTTTTTTTCGGTTACAACAACTTTAAGCTCTCTCATTTCCAAAACGCACATCCAATTGATGCCGTTCACTGTAGTGAGCAAAGTAAGATGCAGGAAGGAGGCACCCTGTGCCTAATGTAAAGTACTAGAACTTCCATTTTCATAACAGATTGCCACTATTTCAAGTATCCCTGTGAACATTGAAAGATCTGAAAATAAATACAGATCTTTACCAGTGTTAATTTTGGCAGCAAATTTCAATTTAGTTTTGGTCTTAGTCTAAGGACTAAAATGGCATTTTAGTTTTAGTCCCATTTTAGTCTTCTGCAAGTGTTTTAGTTTTAGTCGTATTTAGTCTACTAAAACTCCAGTACATTTTAGTCGACTAAAACGTCCTACATTTTAGTCGACTAAAACTCATTTTAGTCATCTATAATTGAATGGGTGTAGTTCAATTGTAATTTGTAATGCATTATTTAAGCATTTCTCTACAATTTCCAAACTCATTATATACTACTGCTGGTCCTGGAGTGAAAAATCTAATATGTTATTATTTATGGTATTAAGCTTTGAGCATGCACCAGTGTTAATTTTGGTAGCAAATTTCGATTTAGTTTTAGTTATAGTCTTTTGACTAAAATGCCATTTTAGTTTTAGTCATATTTTAGTCTTAAGACTAAAATGGCATTTTAGTTTTAGTCATATTTTAGTCATCTGAATTGTTTTAGTCGTATTTTAGTCGACTAAAATTGTGTTAATTTAGTCGACGAAAACGTTTTAGTCGACAAAATTAACACTGATCTTTACACAGGATATAAACATTATGGCCAAACATATACAGTAGTTGCATTGTTTTAATTTACATATGAGAGTTAAGCTAGGAGCATGTGGGCATCTTTTAACCTGCCTCTTTGCAGTCTTGTTTTTAACAACAAATTGTTCAAGTACACAGTGAAAATTTATATATGTAAACACAGACCCCTGTTATAATTGATCTGGGGCTTATTGAGATTAAAGAATTGTGAGAGGGATCTCCTGTGGCAGTTATTTCTCTCCAGGACCCAACACTTTGCAGCCACTAAAGATGTTTTCAATTGCATTTCCCCTCTTTCTTTTTTTTGCAAACATAAAGTTTTATTGAGAACAACTGGTAGCAGGTACAGCAAAATATAGACATGGGAAACACGACCTAGGTAAGCAAAATACAACAACAATCTATACAGTTCAATGTATTTGTTTCCCTGATATTCAAGAAGTCATAGCAAGAAACACGAATCCCAGACTGGGGTAAAGAGGTAAGCTAAGACTTATTTTGAGTATGACGCCGGGTACCCGTTCCGGAGTGTTACTTTGCATATCTGCCTTATCCCCCCTCCATCCCAATTAGCGATTTCTGATCCCCGAAAGCTAGATTCCAGTTGCAAAGTGTAGCGAGTTTCAGAGTGGCACACAGGGTTTTCTGAATAATAAATGTATGGACAGATAACTTGTGGTGTCTGCTTTAAAACAGGAATTGTACAAATATACATTATACTGTACATATGAAATAACGACATATGAGTACAGAAATCTGTTGACTCATTCTAAAACTGCAAATCTTACCTTTCACATCTGCCATCAAACTATGCAGAGGAACATAAAAGCTAAAATTTCCAACAGATTTTGAATGCAAATATGTAGTTTGACGTATTTTATTGTAGTTAAACCTGTACTTCAATTAAAAGCAGCCTTTTAAGAACAAAAAAGAAAATATGTGTGCCGTAGGCATGACTTACACAGGTCAAATTTCGTTTGACTGGTTTTTATGGAAATTTTTCTTATTGGTTATTATCTACTTCTTTGATCACATGATCATGCAAGATATGTGAATCTTCTTCATGTGAGACTAGTCCATTTTATCTGTGACATTGTCCCATATGCATCTACAAATTTGGGTTCATCTAGGGTACTTTCAAAAACATACTTAATATTTAAAATTCAGTTTACACTTTTGATTTTGGCACCTTTTGGGGTTCCTGGTGTTTTTCTGGAAGTAAGCTCCTCGGTTCCAAGCTCTACAGTAATGGGGAAGAATATTAAATGCCAACCAGGTCTACTGCTAAAGAAGAAGGACTTTTATGTGTTCAAGCACAAGGCGAGTATGATGTGTTGTAATAATGCGAATTGCTGTACAACATACTGTATCAGACTTTCTAATATAGCACTAGAAAGGAACATCAATATTTAAAAAAAAAACACAATTATTCATACATTTTTCGGTTTATATTTTCTAATTTATTACAGGTACTTGTATAGCACTGTCAATTTACACAGTGCTCTACATATATATTGTACATTCACATCAGTCGTTGCAGTTATGACAAATTTCCATTATTTAGTCATGTTCTGCTCATGTTTATTATTGTGAAAAAATGTTACTTGTATCTATGGGCTATATAATTGCATTTATTTTACACTATTTCCCACTGCTTGCATTGTTTTCCTCCGGGTAATGCGGTTTGCTCCAAAACTCCAAAGACGTGCTGGTAAGTTTATTGACTCCTTTCTATATATGCCCTAGTATGTGTGTACAAATTGACTATGCATTACAAAACCCAAAACCAAACCCTGAGGTCCTGTTGGATTATTGTAATGAGCGCATAATAATAAACAAAAAGTAAAAAACGTGATTGGGACTCAGCTACCCTCTATAATTATAATTTGTCAAAAATGCAGCGAAAAGGAACATTGCTTGTTACATCTTTATACAGTTAATTGCACATACAAGGGTATAAACATAAAAACTTAGCCAATATGCACATGTGCTATCGCAATCTGCAAGCTGGTCCCAAACCCAAGCAATTAGGGTAATTCAGGAAAGACCTGGCAAGCTACCTCCAAAACTATTTCAGGAAAAATTTGGAGAGCGACTCAATTATACTGGAGAGCTGACCAGGAAAGCTTGAACAACCTGTATGACGGACTTATCTATCAACAGTTTTGTGCTAAAGACAAATGCATACCTTGCTCTAATATGCCCATGCCGCATTCCCACGTGAAAGTCTAACCAGCCCAGTGTTGGGGTAGTTACTCAAAAAATGTAACTAGTTACTTCTGTAAATTGTAATGAGATTACTTTACTAGTTACTGCATTTGAAAAGTAACTTCACTACTTATTACTTTACTTTCCTCTTTCTTAATTGACCGTGTAGAAGAAGATACATGACACTCTTTCTGCATAGAGTTTATTGTATAAACACAGGCTTTGGGAAACATGAGAACAAAACCTGAAAAAACAGAATAAAACATAAAGTGCAACAAAAAGTCATAAACTTCATCCCTCTCTATTCTTCGAAATAACGATTGTATCGCACGGCTTGGGTAACGAAGTAAAGCGTGCCGCGTTCCTATAGCCTAGTAAAGTAGTGTAGTTACCAATATCAGTATTGTAACTAGTTACGTTACTTCGTTACCAAAAAAAGTAATGTAGTTACTGTAATCCGTTACTTTGTAACTAGTTACCCCCAACACTGAACCAGCCTATAGTACCCAAATTTGGAAGGAAACGTTTGAGAAACCCTAAAGCTGGCTACCGATTTATACCGTTTTTTTTTTTTCAATTACCTTTAAACTTACCTTCAACTATGTAGTGCAAGGGCCTATCTGATTGCATACAATTTGAAAGTGTTTAGGTTTGACCTCATATTATATGGTTTTTGGTAAATCTAAAGACAAGTTGTACAGGAAAATTGTATAATGTGTAGCCAACTTAAGTTTCCTTTATCCCTTCTCTCCTCCTCCCACCCTTACTTCATACAATTTTCCTCTTTTCCCTTCTCATCTGCAATTTCACCTCTCTCTCTTCTAACTACTTACTACTAACATATCTGACCCTAAACTTTAGTCCACACACTTGTACACATAAAAGTATTTATGACTTGAAATATCTGCTAGAGCCTAGACTGCCAATCTAGTCTGTAGGTTAGCACTCCCTTACATTTGTTTCTATTTTATAGGAAGTACAACCTTACCCTTTCAGACTCTAGAACAACTAACAAGATTTCAATCCCTTTTTCCTTTTTATATTCGTTGCCATTCACAGTTAAAATGTATACTTGATATGTTTTTTTAAACCTATTCTTAAAGCAGTAGTAAAGCCCGCTTTGTGATTTTTACCTACCGGTAAGCCTATACATAAGGCTTACCTGTAGGTAAAATAAATATCTCCTAAACGTGCACTGTTTAGGAGATATTTACCCTGGATGCAGCCTGTGACATCACCGTCGCATGCGCTCTGTAGGTCCAGCATACGTTGCTGGAACTTCAGAAGTTCGTGCCGGAACCAAGGGCTCCTGCGGGCATGTGCGAGAGTGACGTCGTTGAGGCTCCAGCCAATCACACAGTCGGAGTGCGCGAACCCGGAAAAAATTCTGGGGGAAGATGTCAGCCCTCTCAGCGGTGACAGCCCTTCGTTAGTATTTGTTTCTAGGCCATTACCCATAAGTAAGGGGCTGTAGTTTTGAAATCTTGCCAATGTCCACATGTTGTTCTGAATTACTCTTCTGTGTTATGTAGGGTAGAAGTAAGATCTTAAATGAGAAGAATGTCATTTATTTTGGAGTATGAAAGGATCTAGTAGGTGGTTGTGTCTGTTTCCACAGACAGGGTATACAGGCCTTTGCCACGTTTAGTAAAGGAGGCTTTATATTTCCAGGTCTACCACAGTTAGTTGTATCGTATTAGTTTTGTCACTCCAAAATGATTGACATTTTGGACAATGCCTAAAGATACACTATTAACCACATTATTGGGGCGCCTGCCTTTTCACGCACATGAACTTTAATTGCAACCCAGTCTTAGTCTGTAGCATTCAATATTGAGTTGGCCCACCATTTGCAGCTATAACAGTTTAAACTGTTCTGGGAAGGCTGTCCACAAGGTTTAGGAGTATGTTTATTGGAATGTTTGACCAGGCCAGTCAAGTTCCTCCACCCCAAATGCGCTCATCCATGTCTTTATGGACCTTGCTTTGCGCACTGGTGTGCAGCCATGTTGTTTGAGCTATCCCCAAACTGTTCCCACGAAGTTGGGAGCATGAAATTGTCCAAACTGTCTTGGTATGCTGATGCCTTCAAGAGTTCCCTTTCACTGGAACTAGGAGGCCAAGTCCAACCCCTGAAAAACAACCCCACCACGTAATCCCCCCCCCCCCCCTTCACCAAATGTTTTGGACGAGTGCACAAAGCAAGGTCTTTAAAGACATGGATGAGCAAGTTTGTGATGAAGGAACTTGACTGGCCTGCACAGAGTCCTGACCTCAACCCAATAGAACACCTTTGGGATGAATTAGTGCGAAGACTGCGAGGCAGGCATTCTCGTCCACATCAGTGCCTGACCTCACAAATGTGTTTCTGGCGCTTATGGTCAAACATTCCCATAGACACTCTCCTAAACTTTGTGGACAGGCCTCCCAGAAGAGTTGAAGCTGTTCTAGCTGAAAAGGGTGGGCCAACTCAATATTGAACCCTACAGACTGAAGCCCCGTACACACGCAACGATTATCAGCCAACCGATCGTCCGTCTTTTGTCCAGAGTTGTGTTTTGTTGGTTGGAATGTGCCTAGACTGCACACTAATTTTCTCGCTCAACAAAATTCTACTTCAGAAGTGATGTCATGTGTTGGTTTGCTTTCTTTGTGTTCTTTCTTCACTGAGCATGCCCAGACTTGCTCATCAGATTTTTCCCTGTCAAAATCTGTACTGACTGCACGGAAATCGACTGTTGTGTTGACGGCCAACAAAAATTTTATAGTCTGCACACCAGATTTTTTTCGGCCGAAAAGTCGGAGTTGGTTGTCGGAAGCATCATACTAACAAGCCGAAAATCGGCAGATAGGTCGTTGGATGAAAATTCCCTGCCAATTTTCGACGCGTGTGTACGGGGCTTAAAGCTGGATACACACTATCCAACTTTTGTGGTTAGATTTCCTTCAGATTTACCTTTTCTATGTAGTGCAAGGGCCTGCCAGATTGCATACAAATTGAAAGTGTTTAGGTTTGACCTCCTATTATATGGTTTTGGTAAGTCTAAAGGAAAAAGTCTTCAGAAAATCTTATAGTGTGTATGGCCCATAAGATTGAGATGCCATTAAAGTTCATGAGCATGTAAAGTCAGGCGTCCTAATACTTTTGGTAATATAGTGTATGTGACATTGTGCCTCCTGCAGTGCCACATCACCTGGTACTTTTATACCACCTTAGTCAAATCTTGTACCCAGAGTCTTGGAACCTGTTCGCTATTGATGATTTATGTGCAAGATGTAGTATCTTCTCCTTTTGCTTGGGTGTCAATTGGAGCCCCAAAGCCACATTTGTCAGGCTTCCAATGCTGCTTGAAGGGGAAGGGCGAGGGGCTTCAGCCTCTTGTCACTCCTGTGTTGTGTATTCTCCTTGTACTTGTGAATGAGGCAACAATGGGCTCAGACAGGGTGGTGCTCAACTACTGAACACTCGGGCGTACATTTTTGCAGGCTCAGTCATTGAAAAGGTAATTGCAGCAACAATAAGGATTTATGCAACAGAGTAGCTAGACATGGATGAATGGTGTGATGTAAATTTGATCAACCCAGCAGGCATGCTACGTCCTCTGAGTTTCTGGCATTCAGCTAGTACTCAGGTTGCAATACAAACAAATGTAAAACAGATATACTGTATACAAAGGCAAAACGTCCATACAGTTTATGTAAAGGCGCATTCTTTTAAACTTTAGATAGAGTAGGGAAGGGCTGTACTTCCGATCACATTTTTATTGCTGTTTGTGTATCTGCTGGGGATAGTCATCCCTCTGTTTGTTTTGGTAACCACTGCCACAGAGACAGAAAGTGAGGTAAAAACCTATATTTTATAGTTGTCACCAGAGCAGAAGGTGAGTGTAAGGCCTCATTCACACGGGTATACCGACCTGACCCGTACATCTGTGTTTTTATCACCCACACAGGCGTTCCATACAGCTGCGTGCAAGCAGCCTATTCAAATCTATGACAGTCGCCCAGCCCCACTGATCTTCAAGCACATACTGAAGTGTACAAATCTATGGGTGCAGTGTACAGATCAGGACAGTCTATCTGCTTTCTGATTAGTGCATCAAACCCACACGGATGTACACTCTACAATGCGCTTGGAGATCTATGCTGCTGGCCACCTGTAATTGATCTGAACGGCCTGCAGGCGGCAGCATGGAACATGTGTTCATCCTGCGCAGGTGAAGACAGCGCATTATACAGGTGTACAGATTGGTACACCTGTGTGAATGAGGCTTAGCCAGTTGTCTACAAAGGTATGTTTATAAACATCCTAGTAGACAAGCGGTAAATAAAGCTCACACACACTCTGATAAAAGTGATCACTTTTATGGGGCGCTTAAAGAGGGGGGCCTACCCTGCCGGTGGCACCCGCGGTGGTTCCTGGGCTCTCTCTTTCCACCAGGGAGCCCAGGACTGCGAGAAACTGCTTTCCTGGTGAGTGCAGGAGGAACGCTGGAAAAATCTGCTCCCCAATCTCTTCTGCGATTAATGAACTAGTGCCATAATACATGTCGCTTTTTCATGGTCACAGCTGTCATTCATTGTCTAGTGTAGCCAAGGATGCAGCTATTAGCCCTCGTTCACATTGTAGTGACTTGTCATGCTATTTGACAGGGAAAAAATCACATGACAAGTCGCACCCTATTGTTGGCAATGGCCATGTTCAAATCAATGCTACCCTGACTTTTTTGGTGCTGCATGGATTCAAAAAAGTAGTTCCTGCACTGCTTTTGGCAATTGCGGGTGCGACTTGAAAAGACATCTGTGCATGAAGACGCACAGATGTCTTCAAAGTTGCACTTGAAGTCACACTGACATGCGGCTTTAAAATTGTGCGTTTTCAGAGGAAGTCGCATGATTTCAAAGTACATTCAATGTGAAAGAGGGCTTCTAGAACAATCTATACTGCAAAAGTTGCATTGGGAAGCAGGAGAGACACGGGGGTCTAATAGACCTGCCACATCTCCATAAAGAGTACTTAACACCTGCCTAAGCTATCGCATATGGAGGTTGTTGGTCCCCTTGTAATGGCAATAAAGTAAAAAAGGAAAAAATATGAAAAAGCGTAAAAAAAAAAAAAAAAAAAAGATTTGTATAAATAAAAATAATATAGATTTATTTTAAAACACCACCGTCACCTTTACACACACACCCCATGTTGTTATGGGCGAGCACATGAACAGTATGTAAACCTCAATTGATCACATGATGACCTGTAAAGGCTTTAACCACTATAGCCCCGGAAGGTTTTACCCTCTTCCTGACTAGGCCATATTTTGCGATACGGCACTGCATCAGTTTACCTGACAATTGCGCGGTCATGCAACATTGTACCCAAATAAAATTGATGTCTTTTTTTTTTTTTTCCACAAATAGAGCTTTCTTTTGGTGGTTTATGATCACCTGTGTGGATTTTATTTTTTGCGCTATTAACAAAAAAAGACCAACAATTTAAAAAAAAAAAAAAAAAAAAAAAACAATATTTCTCTTTCGTTCATCGACGGACACAGCGCTCCATAAATCATAACTAGTGGGTTATATTGCCTCCTCCAGGATTAGGGCTAGACAGAACAAAAAACACCTGGCTACGCCCATGGGCTGTCCTCAGCTGGTATATGACCCCCCCCCCCCCCTCTGCTCTAGGTAATCCGTTTTAATCTGTCTAGCCAGAAGTAAGGACCTAGGCTCCCGGCTTGGATCTCCTTCCTTACATCTTTTTTTGTTTTTTCTCTTGGGAGATCTAAAATCAACTGCCGGGCTGGGCGACGGGCTGGATAATCTAGAGCCAGTGGTCCCCCCCAGCCCAGCCAGCGAGTGCGTACAGACCGCAGCTATGCGCTAGGTTGGCCGCGACATAGCCTCATTAACAGAGGCTGTCCTGTGAGTTAATTGTTTCGCAGGGGTCCCTTGGCCGACAGTTCCCTTAGCCGACAGCTCCCAGGTGGCGAGGAGTTCTGTCTGGAGCGTTACTCGTACCATGGAAGGGAGAGTTACGGTCCCCCCCTTTCCCCTTTTTGTGGTTTTCTTTGGGGTAGACGTGGATAACTTCCAGGGACGATCGGACCTGCCTGCTGGTTCCCTCCTCCCATCCTTAAATCCCTCATTGAGCTGGGCTTTCCCCACTCCTATTCCCCCTGTCTGCACCAGGGGTGGACTGACAACTCATGGGGCCCCTGGCCACTAGGGGATCATGGGGCCCTCAGTTTTAAAGATGGCCACCACACAGAAGCCATTTTTCTAAAGCAACATTAATGTGGCAGGGCCTCGTGGAGGTGCACCTAGCTTAAAGAACATGCAGAGTGGCAGGAGACTTAAAGCTGGCGACCCAATAAAGGTACCAGGAGCCTCTCATGGGCAGTGCCATCTAACGGCATCATGGGCCCCTGGGGAAAGTAATGCACTGGGGCCCCTACCAGAGCCAAGGTGACCTGTGACACTTTTATAGCCAAGGTACACAGTGGGTGTGGCTAAATAATGCCAGATATTGGGTGCGGCTTTTTAGTCTGATTTAGATACTTAAAGCGGAGTTCCGGGCACAAAATCAATATTTTTTTTTGTGCCCGTCCGCTTGTTCCCCTTCACCTGAAAAGGAATTGGATAGTTAGGTTTTTTTTTTTTTTTTAAAAAACTCACCTTGCAATTGAAGATCGAATATACTCACCTAGTCTTCACTTCCTCCCTCAGCGCCGCGGCTCCGCCGTCACTTCCTGGCTTGAACTGATTCCTGGGAGCTGAACGTCATCGCTCCCAGGAATCAATGCAACGGCACCGGCCCCGCTCGTCACTTCCGGGCGACGCCGCATTCCCCTGCTAAACAGCTTCTGGGCATGCCCAGAAGCTGTGGAGGAATGCGCGCCGCGCCGGAAGTAACAAGAGGGGCCGGTGCAGGCGCATTCTGGGAGAAGAAGACGCCGAAGAGGACCGCGCCGGCTTCAGCTGCCCACAAGAGAGATGGAAACGCTGTGGAAGAAATTTTATAAGTAAGTATTTCTTCTAAAAGGTAAGTGCGAACCAGGACAGATCAGAGGCTAGCCATTGTGGAATGTACTAGTCCTGACTGTCCCGGGGGTATGTTTATTGAAAAATCATTTCTGTGCCCGGAACTCCGCTTTAAGTCTGTTTTTTTTTTTTTTTTTTTTAGAAGTCTGGGGGGGCTTTGGTGAGATATCAGAGGTCTAAATAGAATAGGAGTCTTACTTTTTAGACAGGGACTGAGGACAGAGATTCCCCAATCCCTTTCTCTACAGCCTCAGTTGCACTGAAGGTGTATGAACAGGAGACAGAGGCTCCTGCCCATTCATAAACTGAAGCATAGTAAACAGTTTACTATGCTCAGTTATGAATGAATACAGTGTAATATGCAAACCCCAAACTCTCTCTGTATGTCCAGATAATGTGACGGTATTTTATGACCATTCTATTTAACATTTGTGTTATCTAAACTTTGTACAATCCAAAAGTGTAAACTCAACACATAAACTAAACACTCTATGGCTAAGTTCACCTCTATGCATATGGGGAATGCATGCAAAAGTGTATGCTTTCCCAACATGCACAGAGAAATGAGCTGCCCGTTAGCAGATGCACAGCCGTTCTATTTATTGTTAATGGAACCCACCTGCAAATGTGCGCATGAAAATTGACTTTTTCATGACTTTTCCATGTTGCTTGCATGTAGCACAGCCCATTAAAATGAACCGTCTGTCCTACACGTGATATGTGAATATAGAATATTTGACACAGTCCTGACCTCAGTATCTGAGGAAAGGGATTTAGGAGTAAATATTTCAGAAGACTTAAAGGTGGGAAGACAATGTAATAGAGCAGCACGAAATGCCAGCAGAATGCTTGGATGTATAGGGAGAGGTATAAGCAGTAGAAAGAGAGAAGTGCTTATGCCGCTGTACAGAACACTGGTGAGACCTCACTTGGAGTATTGTGCGCAGTACTGGAGGCCATATCTCCAGAAGGATATAGATACTCTAGAGAGAGTTCAGAGAAGAGCTACTAAACTAGTACATGGATTGCAGGAAAAAAACTTACCAGGAAAGGTTAAAGGACCTTAACATGTATAGCTTGGAAGAAAGAAGAGACAGAGGGGATATGATAGAAACTTTTAAATACATAAAGGGAATCAACTCGGTAAAGGAGGAGAGCATATTTAAAAGAAGAAAAACTACCACAAGAGGACACAGTTTTAAATTAGAGGGGCAAAGGTTTAAAAGTAATATGAGGAAGTATTACTTTACTGAGAGAGTAGTGGATGCATGGAATAACCTTCCTGCAGAAGTGGTAGCTGCAAATACAGTGAAGGAGTTTAAGCCAGCAGTACCTACAGCAGTACCAGCCAGCAGTACTAGCCAGTAGTACCAGCCTGATCCAGCAGTACCAGCCAGCAGTACCCACAGCACAATACCAGCCAGCAGTACCTACAGCACAGTACCAGCCTTAGCCAGCAGTACCCACAGCAGTACCAGCCAGCAGTACCTACAGCACAGTACAAGCCAGCAGTACCAGCCTGAGCCAGCAATACCCACAGCAGTACCAGCCAGCTGTATCCACCAGCAGTACCAGCCAGCTATACTCACCAGCAGTACCCGCCAGCAGTTCTTTTCAAAACTTTCCACCACAAAAAATCGACTGCGCTCCAGACTGACCGACGCAAACCTGGAAAACCAGTTGCGAATAGCAACATCATCAATACCAGCTAACATCACACACCTCACCAAAGAGAAGCAGTTGCAGCCATCACATTAGAGGTGAGTTAATTAAATGTTTGACCAAATATAACGGGTACATTTTTAAGTTGATAATTTTGTACCGCCCCCGAATGATTTTATAAATACCCAAAGGGCCCATGGCAGAAAAAAGGTTCCCCACCCCTGCTCTAAATGATCAGTGTTCATATAGTTGTGCTATCATACATATAGCCATGAACATTGTGCTATGATATGTTTATTGAGGAATTTTACTTTGTATATACAGTGAATCCAGGAAAGTATTTACAGCGAATCACTTTTTCCACATTTTGTTATGTTACAGCCTTAGTCCAAAATGAATAAAGTCATTATTTTCCTCAAAATTCCACAAACAATACCCCATAATGACAACATGAAAGAAGTTTGTTTGAAATCTTTGAAAATTTATTAAAAATAAAAAACAAAAAAAAATTCCTTGTACATAAGTATCACAGCCTTTGCTCAATACTTTGTTGAAGCACATTTTGGCACCAATTACAGCCTCAAGTCTTTTTGAGTACAATGCTACAACCTTGGCACACCTATTTTCGGCAGTTTTTACCCATTCTTTGCAGGACCGCTCATGCTCCATCAGGTTGGATGGGGAGCATCGGGGCACAGCCATTTTCAGATCACTCCTGAGATGTTCAATCAGGTTCAAGCCTGGACTCATGGACATTCACAGAGTTGTCCCGTAGCCACTCCTTTGTTATCTTGGCTGTGTGCTTAGGGTCATTGTCCTGTTGGAAGATGAACCTTCACCCCAGTCTGAGGTCTATAGCGCTCTGGAGCAGGTTTTAATCACAGATGTCACTGTACATTAATCTTTCTCTCGATCTTGACTAGTCTCCCAGTTCCTGCTGCTGAAAAACATCCTCACCGCATAATGCTGCCACCACCATGCTTCACTGTAGGGATGTATTGGCCAGGTAATGAGCAGTGCCTGGTTTCCTCCAGACATTACACTTGCCATTCAGGCCAAAGAGTTCATCAGACCAGAGAATTTTGTTTCTCATGGTCTTAGAGTCCTTCGGGTGCCCTTTGGCACACTCCTTTTACAGAGGAGTGGCTTACATCTGACCACTCTACCATACAGGCCTGATTGGTGAAGTGCTACAGAGATGGTTGTTCTTCTGGAAGGTTTTTTTTTTTCTCCACAGAGAAACACTGATGCTCTGTCAGAATGACTATCGGTTCTTGGTAATCTCCCTGACTAAGGCCCTTCTCTCCCAATTGTTTGGTTTGACCAAAGGCCTGCTCTAGGAACAGTCCTGGTGGTTCCAAACGTTTTCCATTTATGGATGATGGAGGCCGATCTGCATACATTTTTCTGTGCCTCGATACAATCCTGTCCCGGAGGTCTACAGACAATTCCTTGGACTTCAGGACTTGGTTTGTGCTCTGACATGCACTGTAATCTTATATAGACAGGTGTGTGCCTTTTCAAATCATGTCCAATCAAGTGATTTTACCACAGGTGGACTCCAATCAAGTTGTAAAATCATCTCAAGGATGATCAGTGGAAACAGGATGCACCCAGGGCCGGTGCTACCACTAGGCAAGTTAGGCAGCCTCCTAGGACGCACTGCCGCCTAGGGCGCCTGGCCGCTGGTTTCCCCACTCAGTCTCCCTCTCCCGAGTTCCACCTGCCACTTGTGCTGTGCAGCTGCTCCAGACCATCACTGAGTGTATAAGCGCCGCACCAGCACTGAAGAACCGACCTGACGTCACGGTCTCCGAGTCCTGACACGGACAGTGACAGAACAGAGGCGGCCTGCGCCTCTATGATCAGTGACAGACAGTCTGTGAACTGTCTCTCTGAGACTCTCTGGTGCCAGTCCAGAGCTTTAGAAGCGGTGATCGTCCGTCCCTGGTCCCTCCCATGATCCATGCCGAGACCAGTTACCACAGCCAGCCAGCTCTGCTCGGCCCTTCTCCCCTCCCCTTTGTCCGGCAGCAAAGCAGAGCACAGTCACATAACGATACTATCAGTGGCGCTCCGCTGGTCGGTACCTGGAGGTGTGTGTGACACTGCTAGAGGAGCCTGGACCGGAGACACCGCCGAGGCAGGGCTTGTGCCTGGAGACTGATAGAGAGAACCGTTGGCAGCAGAGCCCTAGTGGGGAGTGAACTGTGAACAATGAAGAACACATTGAGATTTTATAACTGATTGTATAGTGTATATATAAGACTTGGATGTCCTTACTCCTCAAATGTTTGATGTTATCCCCTCCGCCACCCTCTCCTCTCCTCCCCGTCCTCCTCGCCCTCTCCTCATCTCCCTCTCCTCATCCTCCCTCTCCCCCCTCTTCCTCCTTCTCTCCCCTCTTTCTTCTAGGGGGGGGGGGGGGATCTGACTGAGGGGAACACAGAGTAAGTGTGCAGGAGATTGTTGGCTGGAGAGACAAAACAAAATATAGAATGTCTATAATGGCGGTGTATGTATTTAGAAGCAATGACACTGCTGCTGACAAACCCTGGGACTGAGCTGTAGGGGGACACCTTCCTAGAGAGTGTGACTGTCCTGGCTCATGAGGCCCCCTACTAGCCCCAGGCCCTCAGGCAGTGCCCGAGTGCCCTAATGGTCAGTCCGCCCCAGGTCTGGACCTAGAGTCTGGTGGGGGTCCGAGGGTATAGAATGCAATAGAGACCCCTGGGTCTCCCCCGCTATCCCCACTCAGTAAGGGTACTGGGATAGTGTGTGTCTGGCTATGGTAGTCTGGAGGGTTCCCAATGTAGGAGACCCCTAGGTGCATGTCCTGGTGTTTGCAGTGTGAGTATAGTGCAGGGGGGTCCCAGTGCAGAGACCAGTGCAGAGTGCACAGCATTTTCACTTAGTCCGGGAGATGCTGGAAACGACTAAAGCCTCGTGGGGATGCCAAAGCTCTTCCTCTTCCTCCTTAGTTTCCTCTTCCTGTGCCAGGGACATATGAACAGGGAAAGCGTCCATGATGATGCTGGGTTTGAATTCTCCGCGCTCCTTTAGTGATGCCAAAAGATCATTTTTGTACTGCAAGGTCTTCCTTTCCTTATGGAGCCTCAGGGTCACATCTCCCCCACTGACCCCCCCCCCCCCCTCATGATGGAGGTGGCAGGTCCCTAGGAACCTCAGCTTCCCATGGTTGCACTGACAGCGGTCCTGCAGTCCTTAATGTCCCGGGAGGAAGTGGCGTGTGGAAGGCCCAGGAGGAAGCGTCTCCCGTCTTCACCTGCTCAGGCTGTCTCATCTGATTCTGAGCCTGATGCCGCCATGGCCCATCCAGGGGGGCTTAATATCACACCCCTTGATGCATCCCATAGTGAGGATAATTCCTCCATGGTCGCAGCAGTGAATGAAAAAGTGCTGGTAGACGTACTTGTCACTGCAATGCGTGAGACTTTAAAAATGGAGGATGCGGGTTATGTAGTCATGGACGTGGCTGTGTCGCTTGGTACGCAGAAGTCGCAGTGTACTCCAAAGGTTGTTCCTTATGTGCCTTATTTTGACAGATTTTCCTGTATGGAATGGAAACAACCAAAATTACCCTTTGTGGTCCCCAAATGTTTTGCTGTACATTACCCTTTTGAGTAGTCCCTTTTTAAAAAAAAATGTGGGTTAGTCCACCAGTGGTGGAGCCTACTGTTTCCAGGTTGAATAAAGCAACCATGATCCCAGTACCAAGGACCCGGCTGACAAGAAAGCGGAGGCTGTGGCACGCAGCATGTTTACTATGGCTGGCTCGGCATTGCGGCCAGTTTTGCGTCAGTCCTGGTGTCTCAGACCCTAACTGAATAGGCCAAGCTTTTGCGCCAGGGCCTGGGGGGGTGTGCAGGTCCCTGCTGCTTATGGTGATTTAGCGGACCAGTTGGTCCTTAAGCTTCAGTTTATTTGTGATGCGGCTTTGGATACAGCTCCTGTGCTGTCCAAACTTTCTGTTTCGGCGTGGGTGATTAGGCGCTTGCTGTGGCTTAAGAATTGGTCTGCAGACCAAGCCTCTAAGAAAGCGCTCATTGATCTGCCCTTTCAGGGTGATCACTTGTTTTGGGGCTACTCTGGATGACCTCATTAAGGGTATCACGGGGGGAAGAGTACCTTCCTGCCACAGTCAAGGAAAGGGAATGGGCCTCGCCGCAGACGGTGGCCCTCCTCAGCCCATAGAAAAATGTTTTGTGCTTCTAGGATGGAGACTAAGGTAAACAGATCTTTTAAATCTTCCCGGGAGGTTCCAAGCAGCCTTGGTCGGATAAGCCTAGAGCTAGCTTCCCCGGACAAGCAGACAAGACTCCTTCAGAATGAAGGTCTGCCCTTATCCATTATTGGGGTGGGGGGGCGTCTTCACTGGTTTCCGGCCTGTGGACTTCTATGGGGGGCGTCAAGGAGATCTGCAAAATGTTTCTTTTGGGGTACCAAAAAAGGGGGACAAAGCTTGTACTTTTCAGATTTTTATATCCTGAGTCTCCTTGTGCGGATTTAATCCCTGCAAAGGTTCAGGTGATGTCTGAACTACCTAAGGCCCCCCCCCCCCTATCCCTGTCCAGGGAATTGATTTACTTACAGTAGGTCTGATTCTTTTTCTGACCATGGTGGTCCTTCCTCTGCACAAACTGCTCTACGGCCGTTTCGCGTGAAGACGCTTCCTCGGGAGCGTCTTCACGCGAAAATTTTGTACCATCATTCAGGGGGTTCGACATGTGGCTCCAATTGTATGGTCTCTTTTGCCGCCATGGGATTTAAATGTAGTACTTTTGGTTCTCCAGAAACCTCAATTTGAGAATATTTGGGAGATTCCCTTGTTTACATTATCCCAGAAGGTGACATTCTTGGTGGCTATTACCTCAGCCTTCAGGGTATAGTAATTGGCAGCATTATCCTGTCGCAGTCCCTTTTTTGTGGTCCATAGCGACCATCCCTGCCCAAAGTTGTCTCTGACTTCCTTTTGAATGAGGACATTGTGTTGCCTTCCTTGTGTCCCAGCCAGCTCATCCCAAGGAATTTGGTTTGCATACCTTGGATGTGGTTCGTGCGATTTGGGTGTATCTGGCCGTTACTGAGTCTTTTTTCGGGGGTCAGACTCGCTTTTTGTGGTTACGGACGGACTAAGAAAAGAGCTGGCCACTACTTCGGCTACCATCTCCAGATGTATCAGACAGACGGTGACTCAGGGCTATTCCATTAAAGGTCAGGTTCCACCTTTCCCTGTCATAGTGCATTCTACTCAGGCGCTGAGAGCTTCTTGGGCCTTCCGTCATCAGACTTCAATATCGCAAGTTTGCAAGGCGCCCACTTGGTCGTCCGTGCATACCTTCACGAAAGTCTATAAGGTAGATACTTTGGCATCTGCGGATGCTCCTTTTGGCTGCAAAGTTTTGCAGGCTCCTGTTTAAGTGGGGCTATTTCCTCCTGAGGGGTGTTTTTTTTTCTTGAAACCTTTATTTTTCAGACGGGGCTCCTGTGTCCTGGTTAAGGGCTCTTATGTTTAGCCTTGGGTTATTTTCCCCACCACTCATTTTCCTTTTGGCACTGCTTTTGGACGTCCCACTAGTTATGATTTATAGAGTGCTGTGTCTGTCGATAAATAAAAGACAAAATGGGATTTTTGTACTTACCGTAAAATCCATTTCTCTGAGTTCATCAACAGACACAGCACCTACCCCTCTATGGAGTTCTGATACTTCTAATACTGCTTGCTACTAAACTGATTACCTAAAGCAGAGAGGGGGGTTATATACCAGCTGGGGATGGCATATGGGCGTAGACAGGTGTTTTTTTGTTCTGCCTAGTCCTACTCCTGGAGGAGGCAATATAACCCACTAGTTATGATTTATGGAGCACTGTGCCTCTCAATGAACTCAGAGAAATGGATTTTACGATAAGTACAAAAATCCAATTTTTTTACTTTCTGCTAAAAAACCTATTCAATAAAAATGTAAAAAATCTAATTTCTTCATCAGTTTAGGCCAATTTGTATATTGCTGCATATTTTTGGTAAAAAAAAATCCCAAAAGGGTATATTGATTGGTTTGCACAAAAGTTATAGTGTCTACAAACTATGGGATAGATTTATGGACTTTTTTTATTTGTTTTTATTAGTAATGGAAGCGATCAGGGATTTTTAGCGGGACTGTGACATTGCGACGGACAAATGATTTTGTGCTTAAGCGCTGCCCTGCCACAGTAAATGTACATGGGGCGGTCTTTAAAGCCCCGTACACACGTACCGATGGTCGGCTTACAAATGTTCCTCTTTTCTCCCCGGGATGTCGGTGTCTGCTGAAAAGTGCAAAGACAGCACAAGAATTTTGTCCGCCGACTGCAGAAGTGATGTCATGCCCAGTCTTGCAAATCTGCGGTCTGTCGGCCGAATTGTGTACTGACAGGCGAACAATCGTCCGTTCTGGTGTCGGCATACAAATATTTTCATGTTTGCAAGAAAGACTTTTGTCCGCGGATTGTGCGCAGACATCTGTTGGAGGCACCATACTAACACGCGTACAATCGGCAGATCCTTCGTCCACCGACGTTTGTATGCCGACGATCGGTACGTGTGTACGGGCCTTTAGTGGTTAAAGTGTCTCCTATAGGGGAATTTTGAGTACCATTGTATTTTGGAGAGATCAATTTTAAGACTTGACATGTTTCACATCCAGTTACTTGATGTAACTCCATCTTTTATATTTTAACAAAAAACTGGGCATTATATTGTGCATTTTTTTCCTGAAAATATTTATTTGATAAATGTGCAAATATTGTGCAACATAAAAAGTATCAACTACCACCATTTTATTCTCCGGGGTCTCTGCTTTAAGAAAATATATATTTTTGGGGAAGTTTACTGTAATTTCTAGCAAAAAAATGCATATTTTAACTTGTGCAAAAACTGAAATAATTGCCCCGGTAAACCAATGGTTAAATCTTCCAACTGGGACACATTTTGCAGTGACAATTGCCAAAGATGTTCCTCGGCTGAAAATAAAACGGGACATGCGTGGAACTTTGAGAATAAAATCTTATATCTCATTGCTATAGGTAACTTAGACCTGTGTTTTCTTAAACCTTTTTCATTTAAGGCACCCTTTAAAATTCTGCACAAGTCTCGAGGCATCCCATTCTAAAATGTAATAGCTAAACTAATAGTTTTACATAACTGAGGAGCATCTATGCACGTAAGGCAGGTCCTAGATCAGTAATTCTCAACCAGGGTTCCGTGTAACCCTAGGGTTCCTCCAGAGGCTGCTAGGGGTTCCTTGAGCAATCTGCAGATTCTGCTTCTCAGATAAGTTCCCCCTGACACCATTGATCTTTTTAGCTATCTGAAGGAAGGTAATTCTTCCCAATGTCCACAAGTGTAAGGAGAATTCATCCCATTGACCATCACACTAATGTATCATGAGTTGTAAATGTAAATATAGTCATTTTTTAGCAGGGGTTCCATGAGACCTGAAAATTATTTCAAGGGTTCCCCTGTATAAGAAAAAGAAAGAGTGGAGGCGTGATGGACTTTGATGGTACCATAAATACTGGATGTAAACAGGGAAGTACCAGATTTAAAAAAAAATATATATTTATTGTAGAGATCACCATAAAAACATATAAAATCTGGTACTTTCCCGTTTTAAGTCCAGTATTTATGGTACCATCGAAGTCCATCATGCCTCCACTCTTTCTTTTTCTTATACATGTAGATTAGGACGTAGGTAGGTACCTCCCTCTTTTTTAACATATAATCTGACACCTTGGAATTTAATAAGGATTCCTCTGTGTGGAAAAGGTTGAGAAAGGCTGTCCTAGATGATGCCATTTTCTTTCCTGAAACCACAAGTTGCATCAAAGAAAATAGCTTGATTCCCCCATCCGCACAGTCAGTGTTGATGAGGGAATCTCTCCCGCAGAGCTATTGTGTTGCTACGCGCAGGGAGCCATCCTGTCGCTGGCAGGAATCGCATGTAAAAATCCTGCATGGTACCCAAAATTGTAATGCTGCGCAGTAAAAACCTGTGGCTTTGTGTAACTAAGAAAGGCAGGCTTCATCCACCCACCAGCTTGTTGACAGATTTTGGGCAATTTTTACGCATTTTGCAAAGGCATCCCTGAAGATCTCAGAAGGCACCTCAGGGTGCCACAGCACCCTGATTGGAAAATGCTGACTTATGCCTCGTACACACGCATCGATAGTTGGCCGTGAATTTTCGGCCAACGTCCGATCGGCCGATTTTCGGCTTGTTAGTATGATGCTTTCGACAACCGACTCTGACTTTTCGGGCAAACAAAATCTGGTGAGCAGGCTATAAAATTTTTGTTGGCTGTCAACAGAACGGCCGATTTTCCGTCAGTCAGTACAGATTTCGGCAGACAAAAATCTGATGAGCAAGACTGGGCATTCTCAGAGAAGAAAAAACACACGGAAAGCAAAACACCACATTACATCACTTCTGAAGTTGGTTTTTGTTGGCCAAGAAAATTCGTGTGCAGTCTAGAGCACATTTCAACCAACACAACAACACTGGACAAAAGACGGCCGATCGTTTGGCCGATAATCGTTGCGTGTGTACGAGGCATTAGACTTTCACGTTGCAATCAGACTGTACAATATTCTGTATATTTAACAAAGCTTTTGTAGCACCCTCTAGTGCGTGCTACTAGTATTTGTAGAGGAGGTAAAAATGATTCTGGCCAAAAGTAACTTGAGTCACTAAATTGGGTCAGGGTTATTAGAAGCTAGGGCTGGGTAACTCTTCTTGGCAGCTCTCTGGTGCCCCCCCCCCCCCTGGTGTCTGGAAGGTTGGAGAACCTTCTAGAACTAGAGCGTGGGGCTAGGAGGGACTGCCATGAATATTAGTGGGGCCCCAGCCAATCCCCAGAAGGGGGCTGGGACTACCCCATAAATAGACATGGGCTATGCCAGTACGGCAGTCAGGTGGAAGATGGAGATACAGTGTTAAGGAAGCTGTCGGTGGCCCTAAGGGGTACCCCCTTAGTCTGCGGGGGGGGGGGGAGACGATGCTCAGGTGCTGGAAAAGTCCTGCCAAAAGTAAAAGGGAGAAAGCTATCCTGGCTCAGGAGCAAAGAGATGACAGAGGAGTAGTAGCCAGTCTCCATTGAAGACCGCAGTGGGCTTCTTCATTTTTCCTGAGAGATCTCCAAAGAGACAGCAGGGAAGGCTGGTGAAGAATCAGTGAGGTGGAGTTGTGTAGAGAGGCAGCCAGGAGTGCTGGTGAATGAGGCAGCTGCAGCTAGGAGGGCTAGCATTGCCTGAAGAAGTGGTGCTGGGATTAGCGGCCACAGAGGAGGCAGAAGGAAAGGGTACACGCTGTTTCACTTCTCCATATATGTATTGCTCTTAACCACTTCTGGACTGGAAGGTTTTACTCTCTTAATGACCAGGCCATTTTTTGTGATTCGGTAGTGCGTTACTTTAATGGACAATTGCATGGTCACAAATAGAGCTTTCTTTTGGCGGTATTTGATCACCTGTGCGATTTTTTATTTTTTGCCCTATAAACAAAAAAAGAGTGACAATTCTGATAAAAAAATATATATTTTCACATTCTGCTATATAAATATCCCAATAAAAAAAAAATTTAAAAATCTAATTTTTTTTTTATCATTTTAGGCCAATTTGTATTCTTCTACATATTTTTGGTAAAAAAAAAAAATCTCAAAAAATGTTGATTGGTTTGTGCAAATGTTATCGCGTCTACAAACTAGGCGAAAGATTTGTCCTTTTTATTATTATTTTTTTTTAAATTAGTGATGGCCGCGATCAGCGATTTTTACCGGGACTGCGACATTGCGGTGGACAGATCGGACCCCTAACTGACGTTTTTGGGGGGACCAGTGACATTACTACAGTAATCAGTGCTAAAAATATGCACTGTTACTGTAATAATGACACTGGCAGGGAAGGGGTTATCTCAGGAGTGAGCAAAGGGTTAGGTGTATGCCTATGGGGTATTTTCTAACTGTATGGGGGGTAGGCTTGTGGAATCAACACAGAGACCTGTGTTCCTAAATAGGAGGATCACAGGCGCTCTGTGCTGATTCCTGAGAGAACAACGGTCTGCTGTGTTTACAACAGCAGACCGTCGTTCTCTCTCCATGGGGAGTGATTGCGGGTGCCCAATGACAATCGCGGCAGCCTCCCCTGGAATTGGCTTCCCCGCTGGTTGATGGGGGCGCGCGTGCCCTCCCACGAACTAACGTACAGGTACGGCGGTTCGAACAGCCGAGCCAGCCTGCTGCAGTATATCGGTGGCGGGCGGTTGGCAAGTGGTTAAGGAACTGTGAGTTTCTGCCTGTAATGGGCTGCTACTGAACGGACAAGGAGCCTGTCATGTTCCCACAACAATGAAAACCAGAAGAAATGGTGCAAAGTAGAGCAAGTGTGTGCAGGCTGAAGAAGTTGTACATAGAAAGTTTGTCTGTGAAGTCCATGTTACAGTCAAGCAGAGTTGTATAAAGTACTCGAAACCCATACTTGAGTAAAAGTACAAGTGCTCGATCAAAAAGTGACTTGAGTAGAAGTGGAAGTGCTCGATCAAAAAGTGACTTGAGTAGAAGTACTAAAGTATTCAACATTTTAATTTTTAATTTTGCTACTCAAGTACTGAAAGTAAAAGTACCAGTAGTTTTGAAAAAAAATTGCTACTCAAGTACTGAAAGTAAAAGTACAAGTACTGTGTTATGTAGTTATTAAAGAAAGAAGTCAAACGTTTGAACATCATATTGTTTTTTATTATTTCAAATGCAGCTTTTATTTATACATACAGTAGCTTTTATATTCGTATGCGCTGATAATACACATGTTTTGAGCTTCATGAAACCTGCCATCTACTGTTCTGGCAGTGGTAATTTTTATAATTGTAACGAGTAACTATGCAGCACAAAAAAAAAAAAAAAATCGGAGTAGAAGTATTGAAATCATTGAAAAAATGTAGTGAAGTAAAAGTGGAAGTAGGAGAAAAAAAAATTCTACTCTAGGAAAGTACAGATACCGCCTTTCCGTACTTAAGTACAGTAGTGAAGTAGTTCTACTTAGTTACTATACATCTCTGCAGTCAAGCGAGCATCTTATACAGGGCCATCTTACCAAATGGGCACGCTGGGCAGTTGCCTGGGGGCCCCACCTGCCCACCAACCCAGCCCCAACCAAGCATTAGTCCCCATTCCTGTGTGCATCCCGTCGCCGAAGTTAGCAGGTGGCAAGCGCCTGTCGGCCCCGTGCTGCTGTCAGGCCACTTGGGCCGTGGAGGGGGACCCCACAACTGCAGGAATGTCTGTCCGCCTCCACCAGTACAGGCACACACAGGACAGTTGAGTCTGACTCCCGTCTATGTGTGTGTTACCCAGACCCAGCCGCAGAACTTGGAAGCTGTCATTAGCCTGGCACTGCTGTACCAATAAATATCACCTTATCGATAATTTGCATTTTTATTCTCGTGGTTGATTGTGTAGGCAGGGCCCCAGTGCACTGCATTGCCCGGGGCCCTTTAATACTCTTAAGATGGCACTGATCTTATAACCTCCCTATTCAAGTTGTTAACCCTCTAATAAACCACATAAACAAAGCTACAGACTGTTCTCTGTCTCTGTGTGCCTGTGATGATTCGGTGTCCCAGGCTGTGCAGGAGTTGGGGATTCCTGCTCATCTGCAGCTCATATGTGGGGTGTGCTCCACTATGTAATATGAGGATCTACACCAGGGGTCTCCAAACTTTTCCTTCAGACTGTAGGGGGCTGAACGTTTGGGTCAGTGGCAAAAATAGCACCCCATTGTTGATATCTGCAGGTAAGAGAAATGCCCCATCATTGGTGTCAGTGATTGGAATAGTGTCTTGTATCATTGAGAGGAGCACTGCCCCACTACCCAGATAAAGGCAGGCATAGGGCCACATCTGATGCCGGCTGCAGGTCGGAGACCATTGATCTACACTATCCAGTCAATTAGTATCTACAGTAATAAGGCAAGGCCATTCCACTACATCATCCCATCTCAGCCAGGATTTTGTGATACCTCAGGGTTCTCTCAGAGGTTGCTAGGGGTTCCTTAAAAAGTAAGACAAAAGGCAATTTTTTTTTTTTTTTTTTTTTGTATAGAGTAGAGAGGGATTAGAACCCCAGGCAGATTTTATTGCTGTCTGGGTCTACATTAACCACTTAAGCCCCGGAAGATTTTACCCCCTTCCTGACCAGGGGGTTTTTTGCGATTTTTTTACTGCGTGACTTTAACGGACAATTGCGCGGTCGTGCGACACTGTACCTAAACGAATTTCACGTCCTTTTTTTCCCACAAACAGAGCTTTCTTTTGGTGGTATTTGATCACCTGTGCGATTTTTTGATCATGCGCTATAAACAAAAAAAGAGCGTAATTTTTGCAAAAATAACAATATTTTTCACTTTTTTGTATATGAAATTCCCCCCCCAAAAAAATGTAAAAATCAAAATTTTTTAACATTTTCGGCCAAATTGTTTTATGCTACATATGTTTGGTAAAAAAAATCGCAAAAAGCGTATTTTGATTGGTTTGCGCAAAAGTTATCGCGTTTACTAACAAAGGGAAAGATTTTTGTCATTTTTGGTGTTTTTTTTTCTAACGAGTAATGGCGGCGATCTGCGATTTTTTTTTTTTTGCGGTACTGCGACATTGCGGCGGACAGATTGGACCCTTGACTGACATTTTTGACACTTTTGGGGGTACCAGTGACATTACTGCAGTAATCAGTGCTATACATATGCACTGTTACTGTAAAAATGACACTGGCAGGGAAGGGGTTAACTGTATTGGACAGGGAGGGGTTAAGTGTGTCCTAGGGGCGTGTTTCTAACTGTGATGGGACATGTCTCCTAGTGTAAAAACACAGATTAACGGTTCTACATAGTAGAACCATCTGATCTGCATTTTTACACAGGGGAGAATGACAGGCGGCTTGTTTACATAAGCCGCTCTGCCTTTCTCCCGCTGTACCGACGATCGTAGTGTGACCAGCGGACATTGGGTCCGCCGGTCACACGCCCGCACTCCTCCCTGAACGAGCCGAGGCGGGCGCGCGCCCGCCTGCTATTGGCTCAAATCCCAGTGACAGGCAAGTGACGTACATCTACGTCACTCTGCCTGGCTGGGGCTGACTGCCGCAGTAAATATACTGTGCGCAGTCGGCAACCGGTTAAGAAGTTTCACTCTCTCTCTTTGTCATATTTACCATTATCATCGAAAGTGAAAGTAAAAGAAAATGAATAGTGGAGATATCTTCAATGGGAACACTAGTTCTGGTAACAATAAGGAAGTCTGTCACTTGGGAGGGATTTCCTCTCACTTCCTGTATTGGCTATGGGACAGGAAGTGAAAAGAAATCTCCCCAAAGGAACAAAGATGGCAAAAACAGACTTTACATGGGTTATAACCCTGCCTTAAGAGGAAGTAAACCAATTGATTACTTGTACCTATAGGTAAGCCTATAATAAGGCTTACCTATAGGCACTGTAAATGTCTCCTAAATGTGCACCGTTTAGGAGATATTTACTGTAAATGCAGCCGATGACGCCATCGGCGCATGTGCTCTGAAGGAACAGCGGCCCGCGCCGTTCCTTCAGAGCCCTGCGCCGTGACCTGCGGCTCCTACGAGCATGCACGGGAGTGCTGTCACAGGGCTCCGGCCAGTCACACAGCCAGAGTCCGCGGACCTGGAAGCAAGATGAATGAGGATGGATGCAGTGGAAACAAAGAGGGATTAATTTGCAGTTTTCACATAATGTGCTAGTATGCAATGCAAACTAGCACATTACGCCTTTACTTTGAAGGTCATAAAAAAATTGGTTTACTTCCTCTTTATTCAAAATAAAAAATGTTGCCTGTTTTTCTATTTTCAGTCAGCAAAGGAAAATCTCCAGGTGGAATATGTAAGTGGACACTGAATTACAATAGAATTAAATAGAAACATGGCTTATGAATGTCGTTTTTCAGCATAGTTTTTATTTCAATGAACTCGTGTATTTCACTGAAGGTTAACTATTGTGAAAGCCGCCTGCACCTGCAGCAATGCACACTCCTCCAATAAGATGGCTTCTGACGTAAGTACAGGAAGCACACCCCACACAATGTGCCCTCCCAGGAGGCGTCACTTCCTTCCGCCCTTTCCCGCTCTCCGGCTTAACGGTGGTGACGCAATTACGCTGCACGTCCCGCTCCACGAGTGGTGTGTATGAAAGGAGTGTCCGGCCATCGCCAGTCTCTCATACCGCGCGCCCATTCTCCCTTCAGACATCAGGTAAGCGATCTTCCCCGATAGCCGGCCCTCTCCGGCGGTGTGTCCGCTTCTCCCGGTGTGTACCGGCTGGTGGCCCGGGACGCTTGGTGATAGCTCCAGCCCGTTTTTAGGTGGGTAGGACTCGGGCCTACTCCGCGCAGCGGAGAGGTTCTCAGGTGAATGTGGAAAGTTGCCTCGGTGTTCGGAACGGACAGGCTTCGGGCGCCATTTTGTGGTTGTGCACAATAGCATGTGAGTGCGGCGCGGCCTGTGTTCGGGGACCTCGTGGTGGTGATGGTGGTGCGTGCGCTCGGCGGATTCTGTGTCACGGGCTTTCTCCATCACATTTGTGTGTGTGTGTGTGTGTGTGTGTGTGTGTGTGTATATATATATATATATATATATATATGTGTATATATATATATATATATATATATATATATATATATATATAATCTCCTGGCACCACAACGCTGGAGGGAAGATCTCCTATTGTGAGATATGGGAGCCAGGGGCGCCGTGTCCAGATCTCCCCTCATGTGTGAGAGAAACTCCATATCATGTGAGGGAGAGAGGCCCATCGTTTGTACAGTGAGCGGTCATACTCCACTGTGTGCGCATACGGTGTATGGTCACTCTCCATAGAGTATATAGTGTGCTATCATAGTCCATATAGTGTGTATGTATGGAGATTTTTTTTATACACACACGACTATGATCTCATATATATAAAATGAGATCATAGTCCATTGTGTGTGTGTGTGTGTGTGTATGTGTGTATATATATATATATATATATATATATATATATATATAATGCGATCATAGTCGTGTGTGTGTGTGTGTGTGTGTGTATATATATATATATATATATATATATATATATATATATATATATATATATATATATATATATATATATATATATATATATTGTGATCATAGTCCTGTGTGTATGTGTGTGTGTGTGTGTGTGTGTATATATATATATATATATATATACACACACACACACTGTGGTTATACTCCACTGTGCGCGCATAAGGTGTGTGTGGTCACTCTCCATAGAGTATATACAGTGTGCGATCATAGTCCATAATAGTGTGGTCATACTCCATAGTGTGTGTGTGTGTGCGCGCTCGCTCATCCTCCATAGTGTGTGAAAGGAGGCCCCTGTGTAGATAGAATGTCCTCACAATGGTCTCCTCTATCTGGTTTAACCTGAACTTCCACCCGTATGTGCTGAGTGCAGGAAGCTCTCCCTATTCTCTTCTGTCTTGTCCTTGTCCTGATCATCCTCTCCAGACACTGGTTTCCATCTCCCATTGTTTGTGTTAAACTTTAATCTTGTACCCAAATAGGTAAGGCTTACATATAGGTACTTTAAATGTCTCCTAAACATGCACTGTTGGAGATATTTACTATATATGCAGCTGATGATGTAATTGGCACATGCGCTCTGAAGGAACGGCCACCAGCAGTTTTACAGTGCATACAAAGCTGGTCATTGTAAGCACCCCTGTCAGTGGTAAATGGTTTGTCTCATCCCTTTAACAGACATTTGCAGGAGAGCTTGTTCTGTTGAGAATCCTGGCCAGGTAACAAGATGCAAAAGCCTAAACGAAAACTACTACGGCCATCACATCGAAGAATTGAGAAGCTGCAATATGTTTGCTTTGAAGTTTAATACCACTTTGTGATTTGTCATTTTCAGTTATTGATTATAAGAAGCAACAGATGTAAGGTTATAAATGGAAGTGTGATGTCTTAACCACTTGCCAACCGCTAGCGCATATACTGCGGCATGTTTGCTGTATTACATTAAAAGGCGTACCTGTGCGTCGTTTCGTGCAGTAGCCAGTGGTGGTGCGCACTGATTGGCTAGAGGGGGAGCCAATCAGCAGGTCCGGCAGACGCAATGTCTACCGACCACCCACTATCGCTCCCTAGAGAGAGCTTATGTAAACAAGGCAGACCACCATTCTGTCAGAGATGAACACAGTGATCTTGTGTTCCTGCTAATGTAGGAACAAAGATCTGTTCTCATCTAGTGAATCCATCCCCTAACGACACACTTAACCCTTCAATCGCCCCTGGTGTTGACCCCTTTCCTGCCAATGTCATTACAGTAACTGTGCATATTTTTAGCACTGATTACTGTAGTAATGTCACCAGTCCCCTCAAGTTTCACGTGTCCAGTCTGTATGCTGCAATGTCGGAAGTCCTGCCTAAAAATTACTAGTAAAAATAAAAATGCCATAAATCTATCCCATAGTTTTAGAAGTGATAGCTTTTGCACAAACCAATCAATTAGGGATGCACCGAAATGAAATTCTTGGCCGAAGCCGAATAATAATGAAATGCTTGGCCGAATACCGAACGCGGTGTTTCGAATTTTTTCCATTTATTTTGCCAATTTTTAGGGGGCACTCTGATGGGCAAAACAAAACATTTAAATCAGCGTTGCTCTTAACCTAAAATATGCCCATTAGCGTGCCCCTTAACATAAAATATGCTCATCAGCATGTCCCTTAGCATAAAATAAGGGGCACGCTGATGGCCACATTTTATGTCAAGGGAGCAGCACTCTGTTGGGCACTTTTTTTTTTTTTTTTTTTTAAGGGGCACTTTATAGGGCACTCTAATGAGCATGGCAACATATGGCAAAATATGCCAGTCTGCACACTAATGCTTGTGCAGCTACCGTATTCTCCCCCAAATGTGCTCCACATAACTGAACTGCAGCCAGGTCGGAGCCAAAAGCCGCGAACAGGGGGGCGGGGCGTGGACATAGTGTCACGTCCCAGCTCGCTGGACCGAGTGTGAAGGAGCCGCAGTCAGGAGCAGGGGGCAGGACGCACGCGTGACGTCACACCCCCTACTCGCGGCCGGACAGGACACCGGCGGCGTGTGAGCAGGGAGCCGCCGTGAGGAAGGGGACTGAAGGACTCCTAGGTAGCAGGCTCGCGGTCCGGGCGGAAGCATCGCGCGGGCCACCACTTAGTGACCGCCGCTGTAGTGATGGCGGGTTGCCGGTCGGGACATTGTTTGGCACAAATTTATTCTGCCTTTTTACTTATTCGGCCGAACACCGATAGTGCTTTCTTTGCTATTTTCGGCCGAATAATGTTCGGTTGCCAAACATTCGGTGCATCCCTACAATCAATATACATTTATTGGGATTTTTTTTTTTTATTAAAAGGGAGCCCTGTTTGTCTGTCTTTTTTTTTTTTTTTTCCCCACTTCGCTGGTACCTCTTTAGGGAGGAAGCGGTTATCCATGAAAACCAGCCATGGCAAGCTGATCTGGGTATTCGGCCCTTTTCCTGCGCCTGTCCTATTCACAAAGTGGGAAAACGGCTGTCATGCTGCGGCTTCACTGCTGGTTTCCCTTAGTCAAGATGGCAGCGTCAGCACCCGATAGCCAATTGAGAAATCGGCTTGGGTGAGGTCACTGCTGGATTCCTGGACAGGCAAGTGACCTATTATGTCAGCAGCTACAGTGTGTGTGTGTGTGTGTGTGTGTGTGTGTGTGTGTGTGTGTGTGTATATATATATATAATGTATATGTGTGTGTGTGTGTGTGTGTGTGTGTGTGTGTGTGTATATATATATATATATATATATATATATATATATTTTTTTTTTGGAGGCAGCCTAAAGCTCATCTTTAAGGCTTTTTGCCTAATGATGCCATGTTTTAGACATTCCAGCTTTTTTAAAGATCTGAATGCAGACAGTTGTTGAATGAGGCTGTGCACACAGGTGTGTAAACTTGCACCTCGTGACGCATCCCAAAAAATGCTAAAATGATTTTTGTGAGTGTATGCGAAAACGTGTATTTACTTTACTGCCCTGTTTTTGAGGGAATGTTCTGCTAGAGATCTTCACACTTTATCAGTACCATGTGCAATGAAACTTATTTTCCACTGCTATTAACACTTTTCATATTTTTGCTTTTTATCCCTCTTTATTTTCACATACAACTCTGCAAAAAAAAAAAAAATGGGGACATATCTTCTCCTGCTGCTTATAAAAACACTTGAGTGGCTGCTTGGCAGCATAGGTTATTACAATAAAGCGGACCGTCGGCTCTATTAAAAAAAAAAAAAAAAAAAAAAACCTGGTACCGGAGTGATGCCTCTAGTTGCGGGTATCACACCAGCACAACCACTTAAAGCAATATCGGTCATACCAGTAAGTTTTTTGTGATCGATACTTCAAAAAAAGTGAATATCGGCCCCTGATCTGTCAATCCCTAGTACAGACAAATGGTTACAAAGAAAACGATCCGTTTCTTTGTAGTTTCTGTAACTAGATTTTAAGCTCTAACGAGCAGGGCCCTCTAGTTCCTCCTGTTTTGAACTGTATTGTTACTGTATTGTCTTCCTCGCATTGTAAAGCGCTGCGCAAACTGTTGGTGCTATATAAATCCTGTATAATAATAATAAATGGATGCCTATTGGTATGTGTTCGTTTGAACTGCATGTAACGTAAAAGTGGAGTAACTGATGGTTTTGTTGCTGTGGTGGTGTGTAGGGAAATTGGCATTTTCCTCACAGCAGGTCTGAAAAATACCTGCCTTCTAGGCAGCCTGTTCATAATAAAAATGCTTTCTTATATTCACGTTTCAGTATTTGGTATTAATCTTCTAAATGCACAAATTCTAAAATGTATTTTTTTTCTTCAGAAAAAATGGCAGATGAATGCATTGTAAGAGTCCGTGGTTTGCCATGGTCCTGCACCCGGGAAGAAGTACTGGAGTTTTTCTCAGGTATTAAAAAACTGTGTTTTGTCATTTCCTCTTAGGCCCCTTTCACACTAGCAGACCGTCCAGACCCGCCTGTCAGTTTATCAGGCGGGTCTGAACGGATGCCCAATGCATCTCTATGGGTTATCGGATGTCAGCGCAGACATGTCCGCTGACGTCTGGTCCGTCAAATCTGGACGGATGGAAACCCTATGAGAATAGACAGGCGGTCCGTTCTCACCCAATTCCCCCATAGACAACAGCGGGGACCTGACAGCTGTCTCTGCATGCAGTGCGGAGACAGAGCTGCCATCCGCCTGCCTGTTTGAGAAAAACGGGGTCCGCCGACGGACTGATTCCAGCATCCTTTAACTTTTTTCACTTGAATTTTATGCTGTTGTTTCCACTACAACTCTTGTATGCCCTGATGGAATCACTTGTTGGCACCTTTTTACTGTGTTGTTGCAGTGTGACTGCCCAGTAGGGATCGACCGATTATTGGCAAAGCCGATATATCGAGGGCCGATCTGCACTTTCCCCGATATATTGGAATCGGCCACCAAGGTGACTGAAATTGATGATCTTTCGGGAAAGTGCTTGTACTGGAGTGATGCCTGCAGCTAGAGGCATTACCACCGGTACTGGCGTCCATAGACGACGGTCGGCTGTCTTGTAATGACAACTGATGCAGCCGAGAAGCCGCTCTACTGTCATTACAAGGAGCCGGAGGGGACGCCCCTCCCGGTGCTTTTAGCGGCTCGCATGGGTCTCCCGTCCCACCGGGAGACCCGGGCAACCTGCCTGCACTTTCATTCCTTCCGGGTACTGGCGCCAAATTAAAAAAAGACCGCATTCAAAACGGCCAAATTTGGAGTTTTGAATGCTTTTAAGTGCAGAGGAGGGGTTTGGAGTCCTTTAGACCCCCCAGATCCCTCCATAAGAGTACCGGTCAAGGAAGAAGAGACAATTTTTTTAAATGTACGAAAATATCAGCCCATACCGATATGCATTGACCAAAATATCGGTATTGGCAACCAAAAACGATATCACTCGATCACTACTGCCCAGGTATCCTTCCTGCGACCTTTGTTCATGTAAAATACATTTTGTGGACTTTCAAGTGTCTTCTTAACCACATAAGGGTCAGCTCATAAATTTGCAGGAGTACATTTAAATGATGGAGGTTCCCATCTCTTCCTTTTGGATTGTAACAAACTGTAAAATGAGTGACTTCATGTCACCATTGTTTGCAATTCTGGCTTTGCACGCAGCAATTGGTAGAAAACTCAAATGTTCAAAACCGCAGCATTTTTGCAGATTTGCACTGTGCTGTACAAGATAAAATGAGGCTGAGTAATAAGCATACCCAATATAAAGACTAGCGTTTCTTGAGGAGTGTGCAATTACTGACTTAAAGTGACCACGGACACCTGTTCTTTTACTGGTTTGTAAGGGAGTGCACTTTGCCCACTGATCACTAATATAAAGTGGCTTTTCTCCCAGTGACAGACAATATAAGGGGATCCCTCCTCCTCTGGCTACTAATGTAAGGGAACGTCACTGACCAGTGTAAGGGGGTCCTACAATAACCACCAACGTTTGGTAGCAGTTTTGCTTGCTCAGTTCTCTCTACTCTGTAAAACCAGTCCCTGCTCCCTTTTCTCTATGCCTGACAATTGCAGGTCATCTGATGTCATTAGATCTAATGCAGAGCTCTTAGCCCTGCATTTGACATGGGGATGTTAAAAAAAGTCCACTATGGGAGAAGCGGCATCTTGTAAGTAAAACTGATTTTCCTTTCCCCTAGACCTAAATGGGCATTTAACCTTTTGTTTGTGGGTGCAGCCCAATGCAAGGGTGTTTGTGTTTTTTTTTTTTTTTTTTTTGTTTTCCATGGAATTGTGCTTAAACAATGCAATTAACATGCTACTTGCTTTTTTAAAGCAGCAGACTGTGCTATCGCAGATGGCGTTGGTGGCATTCATTTCACAATGTCCAAGGAAGGCCGTCCTAGTGGAGAAGCCTTTATTGTATTGGAAACAGAAGAAGATCTTAAAAAGGCACTAGAGAAGGACCGTAAATATATGGGTCACAGATATATTGAAGGTAAGGCTCAGTCAACACCTGTGTCTCATTTCCTGCTTTCAGCTATGCTTTAGAATAAACATGCTTTTTTTTTGTTATTGCTGCATGTGCGATGCATAAGTTTGACAAGTGTCACACTGTTTTAGTTTTCAAGTCGAACAACACGGAAATGGAATGGGTCTTAAAACACAGCAATGCTGGCGAATCAGAATCCTCCACAGATGGAACTGTGAGGCTTCGTGGGCTACCCTTTGGCTGCAGCAAAGAGGAGATTGTGCAGTTTTTCTCAGGTACTTGGAGTTTCATAAAATCTGTAATATGTTAGGTCTGGGAATTTGAGTAGAACTATAATAGCCTTAATAAATTCAGATCTCTGATTAAAAAGAATTATTTAACTTGCTGAAGGCCATTAAGCCTAAAACACAAGTTGCTACGCTTCGTACATCAGCTATGGATAACATTTACAAATGTTTACAGAACCAGACAGAATGGGATATTTGAGATTTAACATTTGCTATGCAGCTACAGAGCATGAATCAATTCATTCTAAACTTGCAGCTAAATGCAGTTGGCTTCTGTTTAATTTGATATGCCAGCAGTGTTTGTCTCGTCATCTCTCAAATACCTTCATTTCTGATTTGTCCTCAGGCTTTCTCCTAATTCTTTTTTTTGTAAATGGTTTTTATAGCTGTGTTTTTCTATATATGCCACTTGTATTTTTTGGTTTATTGAGCTTTTGATATCGTAGACTATATTCTTACATTTTTGTATACTGGTAAAGTTTTTGTTAATGTAGATAACATTGTGGGGTGGTGGGATAAATCCATAGTTGTAATGTTAAATATTAGGCTTTTGGGATTTTTATTTAAAGTTGTTAGTATTGTTAAGATGGGTTTGTTTCAGCCTTTAACACTGTTCCCCTTGACGGGGTTATTTGTCCTTGGGTTAAAGGGTTGAGAATCGTGCCAAATGGGATAACATTGACGGTGGACTACCAGGGGAGAAGCACAGGGGAGGCCTTCGTACAGTTTGCTTCAAAGGAGATAGCAGAAAAAGCTCTGGGGAAACACAAAGAAAGAATAGGGCACAGGTGGGGATGGACAGAACGGGGACGGTTTTCTGTTCATTTTTTTTTGTTTTTTTTTTTTTGTTTTTTTTGTTTTTTTGGGACTTTATGGTTGTGGGAGGGGGTTCTGATCTGATTTGAAAAAATATGTATTTTTTTTTCTTTTTGTTTTTTTGTTTAGTCAATATAACAATGCAAATTTTGGTATCTCTTCTCTTCAAATGCTTTCTTTAAGAATCAGCTTCACGTTTTCTGAGCTTCTAAATCTTGATTGTACAAATGCTTTGTCTCTTAGTCTGTGAAGCCACTATTTATATTCCTCATTTATTTTACAAGCATACTAATTTTTCTTTAAAATGGTTGCATAGATACATTGAAATATTTAAAAGTAGCAGAAGTGAAATCCGATCATCCTATGATCCACCTCGAAGAATGATAGGTGGACAGCGTCCAGGTCCTTATGATCGACCAATGGGTGGCGGCCGAGGTGCCTATTACGGAGCTGGCCGTGGCAACATGTATGATCGTATGCGAGGAGGTGGAGGAGGTTATGGGGGTGGTAAGTCCTGTTGTTTTTATATATCAATTGTTTAGTTTTTGTGCTGTGTGTGTGTGTGTCTCCCCCCCCCCCAGTTTTTATATATCAATTTGTTGTTTAGTTTTTGTGCTGTGTGTCTCCTCCCTCCCCCCCCCCCCCCCCCCCCCCAGTTGAGATTTTGTAACAGGCTATTTGTCTGTTTTTACTTAGTTTTGGCTTCCCTCCTTAGATATGCAAGACCTGACTGCAGAGGTTTAAGGAGTGGTTAAAAAAGCTGCACCTGGCATCCCTCTGCACCATTCATGTTTCCTCTGCTCTAGTTGCCATAAAATTTTTTAAATTGTGTATGCAAGTTTCCTATAAACTAAATGCTATCACTGTGATTTGTTTCTAGGCTATGGGGGATTCGATGAGTACAGTGGTTATAACAACTATGGCTTTGGAGATGGCTTTGATGATCGACTTAGAGAAAGCCGAGGTTTGTCTCCCTTAACTGTTGTCCTCAGAGTAAGATGTATCAGTAGGGCATATCTACAGTATTTGTCAACTGTTTAAGGTATCCTAAAAATATAGATAATTGGGCATCCTAAATCCTTGTAGGTACACTATCATAAATGGGGTTGTTAGTCACTTGGCTGTAAATGCATGTATCCTAAATACTTTTGCCAAATATATTGGGCCGTCTGCCTTTTACACACATTAACGTAATACATCCCAGCCTTGGTCCGTAGGATTCAATATGGAGTTGGCCCACCTTTTTGTAATTATGACGGCTTCAACTCTTCTGGGAAGGCTGTCCACAAAGTTTAAGAGTGTCTATGGGAATGTTTGACCATTCTTCCAGAAACGCAATTGTATGTCAGGCACTGATGTGGACAAGGTCTGGCTCGCAGTCTCCTCTGATTCATCCCAAAGGTGTCGATCGGGTCGAGGTCAGGACTCTGTATGCTAATGCCTTAAGAGTTCCTTTCTCTGTAACGAAGAGGCTGAGCTCAACCCCTGGAAAAACAACCCTGTGCCATAATCCACCCCCAAATGATTTGAGCCAGTGGACAAAGCCAGGTCCAGAAAGACATGGATGAGCAAGTTTGGGGTGGAGGAACTTGACTGGCCTGCACAGTCCTGATCTCAACCTGATAGAACACCTTTGGGATGAATTAGAGCGGAGACTGCGAGCCAGGTCTTCTCGGCCAACATCAGTGCCTAGTCCCACGAATTGGCTTCTGGAAGAATGGTTAAACATTCCAATACACACTCCTAAACCTTATGGACAGCCTTCCCAGGAAAGTTAAAGCTGTTGAAGGGTGGGCCAACTCAACATTGACCCCTACGAACTAAGACTGGGATGCCATTAAAGTTCACATGTGCGTAAAGGCTGGTGTACTTTTTGTAGTAGGGATTGACCAATATCGTTTGGTCAGGGCCGATGATGATTTTCTGGCCACCCTTCAGGCCAATATCCGATATTGGGTGCTGACAAATGCACATTTAAAGTTGTTTTTTTTTTTTTTTTCTGTCCTTTAAAAAAAAAAATGTAAATTGCATTTACAAGGAATATTCTTGTGACAGGTGCTCTTTATGGAGAGGTCTGGGGTCTAGACCCCCCCCCCCCCCCCAAACTCCCTCTGCACTTAAAAAGCATTCAAAATGCCAGGTTTTTCCTGTTTTTTTGAATACTTTTTTTTTTTTTTTTTTTTTTTTATCTGGTGCCTTTAAGACTTTAGTAACAAAGTGATGTCATGACATTGCTTCCAGTTTACTACATCAGGGACCCATTCAAAGCCCATTCCGGCTTTGTTCGGGTATTCAGCCAGTGTGCATTACAGCTGATCGCTCTTGCCTCCCAGTGGGACAGGAGACCGGGGTGGAGGGGAGGATGTGGTAAACTGCCTTAGTGAGCAATGTATAGGTCCCTGTTAATGCACAGCACCCATGACCTACACAATTGTAAATGGAGCCATTTTATTTTTTTCCTAGGTATGACTCAAGGTTACCCTGGAGCAAGTGATGGTGGCACTGGTTTTCACAGTGGGCATTTTGTTCATATGCGGGGCTTGCCTTTCCGTGCAACAGAAAGCGATATCGCCAGTGTAAGTGTTTCCTAAAATTTTGTTCAGGGCTAGTCATGCAAGACTGTTATGCATATAGCTTGATAAATGGTGGGTCATTTGCCACCCAGTCTGGGTGAGGACAGAATGATTCTTCTTTCTCCTGCAAAGCTACATTCAATCTGAAGCTGTATTGGGTGTTTGGTGCCTATGTCTTCGGGTGTACTTTATGGTTTCTATCCACAGACCACTGTTGTCACTGGGCACAGAGCTTTCTGATGTAAAGAGATTTGAGTGGGTAGCTCCAGCAGAAGTAAGATTCCATGACCAGGTTTTGGGCTGGCTAAGTACCTTGCTTCAGAGGTTTTGGCTGATCTGTTTCCCTGACGGTGTCTTATGAAATTGCCACTTTTATTTCACTGCAATATAGAAGGCTGGTGCATCTAAAACAGATTTACAAAGGTGTGCTTTTTTTTTTTTTTTTCTACTTTTAGTTCTTCTCCCCACTTACACCCATCAGAGTACATATTGATATTGGGGCAGATGGAAGAGCCACTGGAGAAGCGGATGTGGAATTTGCAACACATGAAGATGCAGTAGCAGCCATGTCTAAAGATAAAAACAACATGCGTATGTAAACCTTTTTGTTTAAAGTGTTACCAGTTCAGATTTGCATTTTTCATTCATTATCCATGTGTATTTTTTTATGCTGCTTTTGTTTAATTTAATTTTTTTTTTTTCTCTCCAGAGCATCGGTACATTGAGCTATTTTTGAACTCAACTGCTGGTGGTGGTGCTGGCATGGGCAGTGGAATGGGAAGTGGCATGGGCAGTGGCATGGGAAGTGGAATGGGCAGTGGCATGGGATGCTATGGCAGAGACACTTTAGGTATGTTGTAGTATATGGTACATTAAAGTTTGACGCTACATTGTGCATGTGAATACATGGAGAAATGTTTGTTCTCCCCTCCTAATTTTGGTATTGTGTGATCCAGATGGTGCGGGCTATGGTGGTGCAGTTGGCAGAATGGGAATGACAGGAAACTACAGTGGATGTTATCCAAATCCAGATGGTCTAGGTGGTTATGGTAAGTAAATCTTTGTAATGTTTTCCTCTTTTAGACATACAAAACTTGAAGTAATCACAAACCTGGAACATTCAATCCAAGCTTGTATAAAAAGTGCATACAAAGAGGTTGCATTTTTAAGGCTCCATGATCAATTGGGAGGGGTGGGGCTAAGCTCAAATTGTACATGAAAACTACGTATAGCTTCAGATTTTTCACTGAACTTCTACTAATGCATGCTGAGTTCTTGAGTTTCTCAAGATTGTAATGGAGGGTTAGAAAACTAATTTTTCCAATGGGCCATGTGGGAAACTGGGGACTATTGGTGAGGGCTGAACTAAACACTTTGCATTATTTATCTGGGAATATATCCATATGTATGTAGACATATAGAAAACAAAACAGCTGAGCTATCCTTTTACCAGTCGCTCACATGAACTGTAAAATAGCCAGATGGGGCTGTTTACATGCCACAATGCTTTGCTTTTTTAGAGGCTGCATTTTTTAACTTGGTGCCACAGGTCAAAACTCTGACCGTCGTGACATTATGGGGCTTAAATCAAGCATTGAGGTATCGTAACACCCGACTGTTACATGCATTGTGACTGGAAGAGTCTGAGATTTGGTACAGCAGAGATTCTGCAAATCCTGACCTTGCCTGAAGAACAGATGCATGACTTCTGGAGTTTAGTGGGCAGCCCTTTAATAGAGGAAGAAATTGGCTGGATAGCAAAGTGCTGGGATGTCTCCTATGCAACTTTGTCACCAAAACCAAGCCTCCCTTTTGTACTGGCCTGCTCCTTGGGCTCCCAGTAGAGGCATTGAGGGCCATGTGGGGAGGAACGGCCAAAAGACAGGATTCCGCCCTGTCGGTGCAATTTGCCTAGGTCTAATTTAAAGAACCATTCATTAACTTAAGCACAACTTTGTGTTTTTTGAAAATGAAAAATAGATTACCTCTTTTTAATGTATTTCCTATAGTGTGTCCCTTTTTTATATATAATTTTGTGGGGGACGCATTAGTTCTATTGAAACAGCCAGTGCTAAATGGAGAGACTATTTTATAGAAGTTTGGATTCATTCTTTCCTCCCTCTACTCCTTTTACAGTACTGCAGTACAAATAACAACTGCCTCTGTCCACTTCCTAACTGTGCAATTGGGAGTAAAGTTTGGTTTCCTCTTTCCTGATTAATCTGTCAGTTAACTTTCCCTGGATTCCAGTGGTCCTGATTTTTAAATCTGATTTAAAATTATTTTTAAAGGGGTCTATGTTGGATTAACATAATACATGGCCGGTGTGAATATGGTAGGGGTCAAATTATACTTTTGGATGTGGTTAGATGATAAAAGCTCCTTGCATCAGGTGTGAGAGATATTGGACAAACTCTATTGACATACTGACACTGTAACCACACCATTTCAGTATTGTATGACTCTCGTCCTTATGGAGTAAAGAAGAAAATCCAATACATTTCTTGTTCACTTTTATTTTTTTTTTTTTTTTTTATATACCTTTCCACTACTTGGGTATTGTGAATTTGCTCTACGACCCATGCTGTTAACCCCTTGGTAGATTGGGCGTGTACTTTCTGGAAATGTTTACGCTTTTTTTTTTTTTTTTCTCGTTCTATGGCTCTCCTATGCTCTCTAAATCTAGTCCTCAGAGGCCTTATGGTCCTGCCTATATAAAGCAGATGACAGGGACACCTGAGGGCATAGATGACGAAGTCTGAGGAGCAAGTGGAAAAACTGTATCAAGTAAAGTTTGTAATTTTACCTTGAAAGGCTTCAGGCCATTTGGAACAAAGGCACATGTTAAGCAGTTCCTCTTGTGACATTTGTACATGCCTACCAGATTAGAAAAGAGCCCTCCTTTCTTGGGGACCCCTTTTTGCTTTTAATTTAGCTTGGGCCAATTTGGCTTTTAATGTTTCATGCTTTTTGATAGGTGAATTTGGGTTGGGTAGGTAAGATCTGTTTTTAAAATGGGTTCTTGTAAAAGTATACCCCCAATGTTGTGATGTGTAGAAAAAGTGCGCTGGAAAAAAATAAAGAAGCTGCAACCTTAGAAATGGTGTGTATCAGGTGCGCTAATCTATTGACTAATATCTGATATCTAATGATATGGTAATATATCAATTAGGGCTGCACGATATTGGGGAAAGTATATTGCGATATTTCGTTTTTAACTATATATATATATATAGCGATATTTCTCCAGTCTCCGGAGGAGGGATCAGTTAGCAGAGCTCAGCTTTCTGCCAGGGGATCCACCACACTCCTAGAACTTCTCCTGCCTGAGCCTTCTGTCGGAGCCAGAGTGTAGAGGAAGCGGGCTGTCAGTAGCAGCCTTTGTCCCGCAGTGCTCCTCCGCCATGCTCCGGACATCTCCCCCCCTCTCCTGCTGCAAACACTGTTCCGCCGCCATGCAATCCGCCCCGTACTCCAGCCCTCCCTCTTTGTCAACAGCCGACCATTACTCCGCCCATTGTCTCTCCATTGAAAAACATTACAGCCTGATCCTGCCCCCGATGCAGCCAGGAGAGAATGGGCGGAGCAGGGCGGAGTAATGGTCGGCTGGATACTAGATGCAGAGCTGGGAGGGAAGTGTGGGACGGACGCAGTCACTGTAAGTCCTCCTCCTCCCCCTGAGTCCCGACTTCTCCCCGCTCTGCCTAATGCCTAAATATCGTGGCTTCGGCGATATGAATATCGCCCGTGCCTGCAGAACGATAGTCGATATCACATCGACTATCGTTCAGCCCTAATATCAATAATAAAGTTGGTGATAAACAAGTGAAACATGGATTGGAGAAGAAGTCTCTCCACATCAAAACAAGTCAAAAATTAAACAATATGACGTGCTCAACAAAGGTGAACAATAATAAAATTGGGTACAATGGTGAGTTTCAAAAAATAAAGTCCATAAATCAATATGAAAAGTCCATGTGAATCCAACATGCAAGTGATAAGCCTCCAAGGTGCAAAACTCAACACAATGAATGGGTGCAGCGAAGACCGCCACCGTGGATGAATGAGCCCCTTACCAGATGAGATAATACAAGGGCGTATGTATTAGATCCAATGATGTAGTATAGCCCAGAGAAATTAGGAAAGCCCCAAATATTCCTCTCTAATCTCGGACCTTCAGAGTTCCTTGCTGAGAATTTCCAGAGGTTAAACCGCCTTTCCTCTAGTTTTAGTAAGTGGCCACGGGTCTTATTGTATTCCCTTTCTCTGAATAGTTTGTTCCTTATGCTAGGGTCGCCAGTATAGTATTTGTACATTGATATCATATCCCCTCTCAATCATCTCTTCTCCAGAGAGAATACGTTCAGTGCTTGTAGTCTTTCCTCATAGCAGATGTCCTCCATTCCCCCAATTATTTTTGTTGCCCTTCTCTGGACTCTTTCCAGTTCCAGCACATCCTTCCTGAGGACCGGTGCCCAGAACTGGACAGTATACTCCAGATGTGGCCGGACAAGAGTTTTGTAGAGTGGGAGAATAATCTCTATTTCTGGAGTGAATCCCCTGCAGCATATTGCACCCCCTGATCCACTCTGAGGCTGTTGGGCCCTCCGGGTCCCAACAACTGAATGCACTGACAGTGGTCCTGGAATCCTTGGTGTCCAAGGTAGATTTGGGTCCCGGGCAAACTGGCTAGCAAAAAGTTCCCCCCCACCTTCACCTGCTTCCTCTCTCATCGGATCCTGAATCTGATTTGGCCTCCACGGATGTGTCCACACACACACACCCTGTGTCCACACACACACACACACACACACCCTGCATGCTCAGATAGTGAGGATCATTTCTCTGCTGCTCTAGCCGCACATGAAAAGGAGCTAGTGGATGTGGTGATTGTATCAGTGCGGGGAACTTTAAAGATGGACGATGCCACTAACGTAGCATCGGTGGTGCGTCACCTTTGGCACTCACAGGTCCTCCAAAGCGGCGAAGGTGTTCCCCTTTCCCGCCGCCTTGACAATATTGCCACAAAACAGTGGATGTGCCTGAAACTGACCTTTGCAATCCCCAAGGGTTTTGCAATGCATTACCCCTATGAGGATTCCCTAGGAAGAAGACAGTTCCTCCTGTAGTGGACTCCTGGTTTCCAGTTGAATAAAGCCACCGTAATCCCGGTTTGAGTCTCGGATGCGGCTGATTTGGAGGTCGGAGGCCATATGGTCACTGTGGCTGGTTCAGCACTTAGGCCGGTGTTTACTATTGCCCTGGTGTCGCAAACTATGATGAGTGGGCGAAGCTTCTGCGCAGGGACCTGGGGGGGGGGGGGCACTTCTTCAGGGCAAATAGTTTCTTACCCTGTACTGGACGATCGTCCTCAGACGCCAGCCTGTCCGGGTGGGGAGGCGTCCTCGGGACAGTGTTGTGCGCTCATGGGTTTTAGACTCTGGATGAGTTCAGGCTACCGATCAATGTACTGGAACTCCTAGCGATCAGACTGGATCATTGGACAGGTCCTCTCCATGGGTGTCTGGTACGGATTCAATGAGGCAATAACCAAGGGGGCAGGAGAAGTGTCCTGGCGACTCAGGAAGTAGCCAGCATTTTAAGATGGGCAGACAGATTCGTTCCAACCCTTGCAGCTGTGCACATTCCAGGGGTGGAAAATTGGCAGGCGGTTTACCTCAGTCGGCAGTCATTGGACCAGGGGGAATGTTCACTTCATCCGGAGGAGTTTCATCAGTTGTCTCAGGTGGGGTACTCCCGAGGTGGATCTGTTGGCCTCTCGCCTCAACAAGAAAGTGCAGAGGTTTGTGACACGGTCTCGGGATCTTCTAGCTGACGCCACACGCATTAGTGACTCTTTGGAGTTGTCGCCTTAATTATGCTTTTCCTCAAGCTTCTGCTGAGACTCCTGCACAGGATCGAGGCAGAAGGGATTGAGCAGCGCCTTTCCTGGAGTACATCAAGGGCCAGGTTTTGGCTTTGGCGGTTTTCTTTCAACATCCGTTGGCCGCCAACTCCTTGGTGTGCGTACCTTTCTCCTGCGATTGAGACACATGGTTCCTCCAGTGCGGTGTCCTTTGCCGCCGTGGGAACTCAATTTGGTGTCCGTTCTCCAGATACCTTTTTGAACATTCGGGACAATGCTTACATTGTCCCAGAAGGTGGCCTTTTTGGTGGTTATTCTGCGCGCAGGGTGTCTGAGCTAGCAGCGCTGTCTTCATCTTACCTGGTGGTTCACAGGTGTGGTTCTTCATTCATGTCCCATCGTCCAAAGGTCCTCCTGATTTTCATTTGATTGAAGACATTGTTGCCCTCCCTGTGTTCCAGGCCTGAGCATCCTAAGGAAATTGCCTTGCTTTCCCTTGATGTGGCTTGGCCAATACGGGTGTACCTGACAGCTACGGAGTCTTTTTTTTTTTTTTTTTTTTTTTATCAAAGTTTCTGGTACACTGCAGTGGTGATCAAATGCCACCAAAAAGCTCTGTGGGGAAGAATGTATTTGGGTACGGCATTGCATGACCATGCAATTGTCAAAGTAACGCAGGGCTGTATTTAAAAAGTGACCAGGTCATGAATTGGGGTAAATCTTCCGGAGGTCAGGTAGTAAAATCATGCCAGCACAGAGGAAACCTGGATTATTAAAGTTGAATGGGGTCACTTGCTAATAGGGGCAATACCCAGCAAATGCATCCCATATAACAATGGGGTAATATACTCCTAAATTTCTCTTGCACTCTGTGGCCACTATACTCTACATCTGGAAAATATTCGTTAACGCTTCACTTTTTCCACAATTTAATTTACAGCCTTATTCCAAACTTGTTAAATTATTTTCCTCATAATACGAGCAATACCCACAATGACAATGTAAATGTTGTTGTCATGGGGTATGGTTTGGATTAAATTCATTACTCCAAATTGTAGCATTTTAAGGAAAATAAGGCTGTAATATAACAATGTAGAAAACGTGAAGTGCTGTGAATACTTTTCAGATGCACTGTAATTTTCTCTAACTTCCTTTTTGCCATGCATCCTTGGATAGAGCCCTACTGCAAACCATATTTGTATCTGTGCCTGGATATTCTGAGCTGTGGCACTAAACTCCGTTCTAGGTTCACTGTAATGCTTTATAACTACTAGATTTTCAGACTTTACGTTTTATGATTTCTGTATATTATGACTTGTTTGTAAAATTACATTTCTGTTCAGCAGGCTGGTTTGTACTTAATATATGCAGATGTTTTTCTTTAGAACCCTTTTTATATTGTCATTAAAACCAACTTTAAAATATTCTCTTTACAGGGAGGGGCAATTCTGGAAACAGTGGGGGCTACTTTGGGCAGCATGATAGCATGGGAACAGCTGGATGGCGTGGAATGTACTAGAACAGATTTTGTCTAGAGGCGTTCGTGGATGAAAGTTCTTTTTTTTAGTTCTGTTTTGTGTTTTAGCTCTTGTACAAAATTTGTACTAGAAAGTTGATCTTAAAACAATTTTAGTGAGCAGAGTACAGTGGACATTGTTACTGTAGGAATCTTCATTTGTTTGAATGCAAACATTTAACTTTGAATAAATTTTTTTTTATAATCAAAGATGTGTCCATGCCTAATATTAAGGTTGTACTGTAAACAATGATTACATCTTTTGTGCATGTATCTAGACGTACAGAATACACTCCTGTAATGCTTCAGACAAGTTCTTCTTTCAGCAACACTGAAGGTCTCAGGAAGATGAAGTACCCCCCTCCCACCCCCGGCTCATGCCTGAAGGCTGGTTCACAAAGGATGTGGGGTGTGTTTTTAAAATTGTGGATATTAAGCTGCCCTATTGTCAAAATCCCCATTAAGTGTTTTGTTTTTTTCGTGTTTTTTTTTTTTTTTATTATAAATTTGTTTAGATTCCTGAAAACCTGTTCAGTCTAACCTACATAAATATGCAAATCTGCTTATATCCCATCTGGGTTCTTAAAGGGGTTCTTGTTTACTTTTAAAAAAAAATGTGTGAAGGAAGCTTCACATTAATTGAGTCATGTCTTAAAGTAAACTTTTTTCTTTTTTTCCCTAATGGATGCCACCTTTGCTAACCTCAATTTTCCTGGCTTTTATGCTGACCCTTGATAATCACAGGGGGAGACTTATTAAAACTGGAGCACTCTGGCTACCATGCACAGCGTCACAAGATTCAATCTGCTAACTTCAGCTTATTCAATTAAAGGATAAGTTCACCTTTGGAAACGTTTACCTGTTCCTCCTGTTTTTTTGTTTTTTTTTTTAAACGGTCCTTTCACACGGTCCGTATGTCCTTTTTTTCATCCCATCCGTTTGCGGATGAAAAACGGACATAATGCATGTCAATGGGATGCAAATGTCAGCGGATGACCATCCGCTGACATCTGATTTGCATCCTTTCCGATCAGTTCCATTTTTTGGAATGGAAGAGAACCCTATTTTTCTTCCATTTAAAAAACAGAATGGACGCAAAAACTGATGTCAGCGCTGACATCCACAATGCCATTGACATAAATTATAATCTGCAAACGGATGGGGATGAAAAACAACGGTCACTCCAAAAGTGCATCAGTGTTCATTTAACAAAAAAGTCAATGAGCGGAGGGAAAAAATGGACTGTGTGAAAGGACTCTTGGAACATGTTGCCAATGTTGCAGCCGATGGCTGCACTCCTGGTAACAGCAGTATGGGCGAGAAATTCCTGTACTAGCTGTCATTTTTTGAAATCAGTGTGGCCATGCAGGGCTCAGCCCACACGGCTTTCATTTTATTTATACAGCTCTGTGGGATTTAAATACCCCCCCGTATCATTTGTGGCTGTCAGCTTGTAGTTAACGAACTGCCACGTCTCTGTGGAGTGCCATTTAAGTTCTTTGAATCTTCCTGTCAGATTGTAACTCTTTATGGAATGTACCGGCGCATAAATACACTGACACTTTGAAGGAGACCCACATGGTACAGTGATCTATTGATCACTGGTGCAATGCTTTACTGGCTCTATTAAAAAAAAAAAAAAAAATCACTTTGCACTTTTTTCAGGGGAAGAATATAATTTTTTTTTTTTTTTTTAAGCTAGTTCAGAGTCAGTAACTCAAGGTTCTGAAGCCTTGTAATAGGCATGATGTAGACAGTTATCCTTTTTCAGAAGGATGCAATTTGCTTGTAACTTCTGAGGTATGTCTTGTATTGTATAAAAAGGTGTAATCAAATAACCAAATAGCTCGGTCCAATCAACCACACAAACAGCGCTAACAGATGAATGGATAAATATTAGGATCTATATTCTCAACAGGCAAAGGTGTAATGCAACACAAATGTCCATAAAGCAGTCCAAAATGGTTACGGGAAGGGTGTGAAGGAACTTGGATACACCACAATTCGACCAAACACCGGTGCTCCCCCCCTCCTCCTCTGGAACTCACCAGATGATTGGTAAAACAGGGCCTCCTCATATGTGAATTCCAATCACCATCAGGACCTCTTCACCTTCCACTAGCTTGGATCTCCTCTCATATCTTATTAGCCTTCATATGTCACTCCATTCATGATGGCATGTAAATGAAGAATGGGGGACATATAGTGTAATACCGCAAGGTTTATTGATTAAAACACACCAAAATGGCCCCACTCCCCTCCAGATGTCTACTTACAATATCAGATCTGAATGAAGGCATTCAAAAATTGGCATATATAGACGCATAATGACCATTTCTTAATTTAGCCAGGCGTCCATCTGTTCACAAGGCGACCGCGCACACATGCCCTGACGTTTCGTCACCAAGACTTCTTCCGAGAGCAGAAGACTCAGAAGAAGTCTTGGTGACGAAACGTCAGGGCATGTGTGCGCGGTCGCCTTGTGAACAGATGGACGCCTGGCTAAATTAAGAAATGGTCATTATGCGTCTATATATGCCAATTTTTGAATGCCTTCATTCAGATCTGATATTGTAAGTAGACATCTGGAGGGGAGTGGGGCCATTTTGGTGTGTTTTAATCAATAAACCTTGCGGTATTACACTATATGTCCCCCATTCTTCATTTACATGCCATCATGAATGGAGTGACATATGAAGGCTAATAAGATATGAGAGGAGATCCAAGCTAGTGGAAGGTGAAGAGGTCCTGATGGTGATTGGAATTCACATATGAGGAGGCCCTGTTTTACCAATCATCTGGTGAGTTCCAGAGGAGGAGGGGGGGAGCACCGGTGTTTGGTCGAATTGTGGTGTATCCAAGTTCCTTCACACCCTTCCCGTAACCATTTTGGACTGCTTTATGGACATTTGTGTTGCATTACACCTTTGCCTGTTGAGAATATAGATCCTAATATTTATCCATTCATCTGTTAGCGCTGTTTGTGTGGTTGATTGGACCGAGCTATTTGGTTATTTGATTACACCTTTTTATACATTATTTCTATTAAGACAGCTGCTGAGACCTTTTGGGGTCACATTTATACATCTCCCAGACTATCTTGAGTTTTGAGTCTAGCGCGGGGTGAGTGTGTGTTTGCAACCAAGTTGGTATTGCAATTATTTTACACTCCTTGTTATTATTATGTCTTGTATTGTGATTTTAGCATGGCACTTATGTGTAAGAGGTGGCTTATGTTGTGACACAGGAGTTAAAAATTTTCTCCACATAGTGGTGAACATTTACGCAGTAGCTTGAACAGTGGAGTAGGCCTCTAATCTTCAGGCACTCTTCCCTCTGGTCTTATTGTGTAAAAATGATTGCATAAGGTAGATAATTTGTGGTGCCGATCAGCACATTTCTAAAATTTAGCACTTATAGGAATTTTTGTTAACCTAGTTATGTAGTCCCTATATAAAATGAATGGAAATTGCTAAATGCAAACGTTAGTTTGTTCACTGCATATTTGCACCATGAAAAAAAGCGATTTCAGATGGTTCCTCTGCAAACTTTTTGCACTACACAAACGTGAGGTTTAAAGTGGCATTAGGCACTTGAGCACATGTGCAATGTATTAATGCATGCCATAAATGTTCATTGTGTAAAAAGGGTCTTTGGGATTATATAACATAGGATGACCAATAAAAGGTGAATATCAATCCTTTGATGGCTAAGCTGCTGTTTGGCTTTGAGTGGATATATCAGAGTTTTTGTCAACCTCCGTTTTTTTTTTTTTTTTTTTCTTGTCTTTCCTACTACACTTATTGCTGGTGTCCTAGGCCAGAGTTGCTCCAAGCATTTAGAAATGTTAAGATTGTCGTCATTTTGGAACCTGGTTTTCAGCCAGCTCCGGTTCTTTAAATAAATACAGGCACACCTGTGACCCTTTGCTCAAAATTATCCAGCTATCCTCTTTGAGACTATAAACAGCGGTTTTGGGTATCTAGACTTATCTGCTTTCTGTTCTACTGAAGTTACTGTTAAGTACCTATAGTCATGAAATGGGTTGAAAATCAGACTTCACTCATCACTGACTGCTCCAAGGGTCAAAAGTTGTTTTGTAAACTCCAGACTAATAAATATTTCAAGAAGCAACCCTATAAAAAAAATTCTGGTTGCTTACCTGCTACGCTGAATCTCTCTGGCTTAATATTTTCGCTGAACTAGAAGAAATTAGGATTACATGTATAAACAGTCACATTCAAATGCTTTATGGATAACCTCCCATAAACATAAAGCTAACATTTTTGTTTTTCAATTTCATAAAAGGAAGATGCAATGGTGTACTTTGCAAAGTACACATTCGGCCCTAAATGTGTATCACCTCTTTTGGCGATAAATTACTTCATAGACATCTTGCATAATTGTCTGCTTAAAAGGTGCCCCTACATTTTCATCAGGTTTACTTTTGATGAGTTCGTTCTTGACTTTAAGTTGCCTTGCTGTGAAGCAGCAAAATACCAAACATCACGTTTCCACCACTGTGCTTCATAGTTTGTATGAGGTAATTCCTGTACAATGCTGTCTTCTGTGTATCTGAAACAGCTTTTCTCTTGTCATTGAAAAACACAGCAGAGCATCATGAGGGATAGATTTTAATGTTTCTACCTGCAGGATGCTAAGTGCAACTTGAATTAAAAAAAAAAAAAAAAACATCAAACACAAAGGTTAGGCTCTCCCGTGTCTCGGAGTAGGGGAGATGGATATAAAGTGTATATATTCTGCGCAAAAAAAAATTAAAGGAACACTTTGAAAACACATTAGATCTCAATGCAGGGGGAATGATCATGCTGGGTAATGTTGGGAACGGAAGGATGCTACATTGTTTGATGGGGGGGGGGGGGGGGGAGAAATATCAACATACAGAGGGCTGAATTCAAAGACATCCTGGAAATCAAAGTGGAAAAAAATGCAGCAGGCTAGTCTATTTTTCTGAAATTTCATTGCAGCAATTTAAAATGATACTCAATAGTTTGTATTGCTCCTGTGCCTTTATGCAAATAAATGCCTGGCACTGTCAAGGGGTGTATCCTTCCAGATCTTGACCAAGGCATCACTGATCTCCTGAACAGACAGGTGCAACCTGGTGGCATTGCAATGACAAACATTTACCAGAGATGTTTTGTTGAATTTAAGTCAGGTGAGCGTTGGGGGCCATTAATGGCACTTTTCCACTGCAAGTACCGGCTAGTACCGGCTCGGCTCTACTCGGCCCTGCTAGGCCCGGTTTGCTTTTCCACTGCGGTACCGCATGGTATAGTGTCGGAACGGTTCGGTACGGTATGGTATAGGTTTGCTTTTCCACTAAAGTAGTACTAAAGTTAAGTGGGTGGGATAACAACGGGGTGGGTGTGATTCTCTGACCAATCAGTGGCTAATAGTGACTGCATGCAAAGGATTGTGGGATATGGTACCAGTTTGGTACCTGTTGGAACCACAATCGAGTAGGTACTGTTTTTTCAGAGCCGTACCGTACCGTACCGTTCGGTTCCATGCAGTGGAAAAGCAAACCTATACCGTACCGTACCGAACCGTTCCGACCCTATACCATGCGGTACCGCAGTGGAAAAGCACAAAAGCGTGCCGAGCCGGTACGGTTCTATGCAGTGGAAAAGCGCCATAAATGGTATCAGTTGCTGCATACTCTAGTCATAAGGCCGGGCATTGTTGTGCACCAGGAGGAACCCAGGATCTGCTGCACCAGCGTAGGGTCTGACAACGTGCCCAAGGAAATCATCCTGATACCTAATGGTGGTATTCAGGGTGTCGTTGTCTAGCCTGTAGAGGTCCTGCGCTTCCCTCTATGGATTTGCCTTTCCAGACAATCGCTGCCTCGCCACCAAACTGATCATGCAAAACGATGTTACATGCAGCATAACATTCTCCATGGATTCTCCAGACCTTTTCATGGCTGTCACGTGCTCAGAGTGAACCTGCTCTGTAAAAAGCACAGGGTGCCAGTGGCGGACCTACCGATTCTGGTGTAAAATGGCAAATGCTAATCATGCTCCACAGCGGCAGGTACTGAGCACAGATGCACTTGAGGACATCGGGCCCTCAGGCCACCCTCATGAAGTCTGTTTCTAATTGTTTGGTCAGAGACAGTCACCATTGGCCTGCTGAACGTCATTTTGTAAGGTTCTGGTAGAGCTCATCCTGTTCCTCCTTGCACAAAGGAGCAGATAATGGTCCTGCTGATGGGTTAAGGACCTCCTTCGGCCCTGTCCAGCTATCCTAGAGTAACTCCCTTTCTCCTCCATGCTCTTGAGACAGCTGGGAGACATGGCAAACCACCTGGCAATGGTGCATATTAATTTGCCATCCTGGAGAAGTTGGACTGCCTGTGCAACCTCTGTAGGGTCCAGGTATTGCCTCATGCTACCAGTTAAGACACTGGCCCTAGCCAAATGCAAAACTAGTTAAAAACAATCAGAAAAGAGTAGGGGGAAAAAATGTCAGTGGTCTCTACCTGTAAAACTATTCCTGGTTTGGAGGTTGTGTTGTTGCCCATCTAGTGCTCTGGTTAATTTCATTAACACCAAAGCAGCTGAAAGTGATTAACAACCCCCTCTGCTAGTTAACTGCCCAGCTTAATTACACCAGGAGTTTAATTGACTTGATTCTGCACTCTGATTAAAAAGTAATTTTTTTTGAGCAGTGTATATTTAAATCTTTCAATCTATGCATCCATCGTTTCACATTGAGGATTTTTTTTTTTTCCAGATAGTGAAATTAGTCACTTTCACATTTTTTGCAGTCGTGCAATTTTTCTGGCTTGGTTCCAAACGTGGATTGTGGTCCTCATTAAATGTGTGATCTTTGCATGAGGACGAAGGCCCCAAAAAGCCAAGTTCCTAAGCGTGACAGCTGGATTATCTTTGTGCTGGGAGAACCACCACCTGACTATTGCCAACACCACTGTTCAATAATGAAGTTTAATATTGGGCTTAACCAATGCACCTTGGGCAAGCGGCAGTTTGTAGATTTAGCCAGGCAGGGAGTCTACCAGCTCAAAGAGAAAAGGATAAGACTCGATCTTGATAAAAAAAAAAAAAATTGTGGATAGTCAAAGGGGTATTCCTATAACAAAGTAATTTAGGTAGAGAGAGAGAGGTAATTCAGTGGAGAGATGAAATTACACTCTGCAGCGCTCAGGGAAAAGAGCTGATTGGAGGGAAGGGACGCATACCCCTTCACACAACTCACCGCTACAGAGCTGAGGCTGTTGATCTGCTGGCGGTCCCTCCCCTGTCACCATTTTTCTCTTGGTATATCAAAAGGGGAGGAATGGGTGGTGCTGCCTTATAAAGAACTATGGGATTGTCTGGGCAACATACAATGACCTGAAAGCCTTAAATATGTGATAAACAGATGTAAAGTGTTGGTATTAGAAGGTATTTGTCATAAAAATTCGTATGTGTGTATCGCATATTTTAAGGCTTTCATGTCATTCTATGTTTCCCAGACCCACCCGTACTTCTTTTTTTTTTAAATCAGAAAACCTCTTTATTGAGAGAAATTCACATCACAACGGTAAACAACATTACAGGGTTCAGGCAAAATAGCAAGAAATCACCATTACCATGCATAACAAATACGTCACATTCCCCCTGAATCAGGCAACCCCCAACAACAATGCCAGTTACAATATCACTGCCCTCCAATCCACCCCCAGTGCAACAAACCGTCATCCCACAGCAACCCCAACTCATCTGCACACAATTAAGATAATAAACGGTCCAGGATGAGGTCATTAGGAGCCATTCCCGGGCAATTCAACCAAGTACTCCATATTTTAGAGAATTTTTGAGGAGAGCCCCTATGTTGGTATATAACCTTTTCCATTCTGAGAGTGCCCCCAATCTGCTCTAACCACATCCTAAGGGTCGGAGGTTCAGGTGCAGTCCATTGTCGCAGTATAAGTAAGCGAGCTTGGAACAAGGTGCGGGAGGCCGCCTCCCGTAGGTATGTCTTCCACTTGTAGGTCCAGAATACCCAGAAGGCAATGTTTAGGGTCCCCCGGTATATCTATCCCCAGAGTTCTATTAATAGCAGAGCCGACCTCAGTCCAGTACCTGTGCAGTTTCGGACAGCGCCATAGCAGGTGGATCAAGTTACCCACCTCCCTTTGGCAACGACCACATATGTCGTCATCCTGGACCCCCATAGAGTACAGTTTCAGAGGAGTATGGTGGACTCTAAGTAAAATATACAATTGGGATACCTGATGTGAAATATTCAAAGAACACGTGCGAACCGACTCCAGGGCCTCCTCCCACTGCTCACCCGGGATCTCTCCCACATCAGTGCTCCATTGGTCGCAGGCCCTGCTAGGGTATTTTTCTAAGTATGCGTTCAACAGGGCGTTATAGCAGCTAGAAATGAACCCCTTGGTGTCAGTAAACTGTTGCATAAGATAGAATATAGGAGTAGGTGACAGGTGAAGCTGTCCTGTGGTAGCCTGAGCCCGCAGCGCATGTTGTAATTGTAGGTAGTAGAATTTCATGTGGGCAGGTAGGGAGAATCGCTCCTGTAGCTGCGCAAAGGGTAGCAGGACTCCTCCACGGAGGATGTGCCGCAAATGAGTCACCCCCAAAGCCCTCCATCTATCCGCCTGATCTAATTTGCACAATTCCGGGTAAGCGCGGTTGCCCCATATCGGACTAAATGTGGTGTAACCCGTCACTTGTTGCATTTGTTTTGTCTTATCCCACACCTTCTGTAAGAGGCGATACGTCGGGTGTCGCAGATTGGGTTTGGTGAACAGCTGCACCTCCAATCCCTCCGGTACCCCACTTGGCCCCGTAAATTCTTGCATAACTGTCAGTGCTGCGCCAACCGGAGTCTCCGACATCGCACCCACCAGGTGTTGCAGTTGGGAGGCCAGATAGTACAGCCAGGGTTTGGGTAGGGCAAGGCCCCCCCCACCCCTGGGCTTCTGTAGTTGTTCCAAGCGGATCCTAGCCGCCTTTCCTTTCCACAGCAAGGACCGGAAGAGGGTATTCACAATGCGAAAAGTTTGTAAAGTGATAACAATCGGGGAATTGTGCAGGAAGTACAATTGAGGCATCAAAATCATTTTTATAAGGTTTACCCGCCCCGCTAGAGAGAGCCAGAGCTTAGTCCAGATCTTAATCTTATCCCGGAACCTCGTTAGAAGAGGGCTTATGTTGAGCATGCTATATTGAGTCGGGTCCGCCGAAACCACCACCCCCAGGTATTTAAATTTATCAACCACTGGAACCGGGCATTGAGAGTTCAATGGCTGAGCGGCGACCGCATCCAGATGTAGCAGTGCCGATTTGGACCAGTTGATGGTGAGGCCCGAAAACCTCCCAAAGTCAGTGATCTCAGACATAACCGCCTGTATTGAGCCACCCGTGTCTCCCAGTGTCAGGAGCATGTCATCTGCATAGAGGATCCTGAAGAGGGCCGTATTTGAAACCCACTATGGAATCCCGGTGTCTGATACGTGTCGCAAGGGGTTCAATTGCAAGTGCGAATAACAGAGGGGAAAGCGGGCACCTCTGCCGCGTTCCCCTGCCTAGGTTGAAGCCCGCAGAAATCCTACCTCCCTCCCTTATCGATGCCCGTGGTCGATGGTATAGCAGCCGCACCCAAGACAGAAACACTGGGCCAAATCCAAACGCCTCCATCACCGCCCACAGATATCCCCATTCCACACTGTCAAACGCCTTGTTGGCGTCTAAGGACAATAACGCTCTTTCGCCCATATTATCCACAGGCGTTTGAATCGCGACAAACAATCGTCTAACAGGGTTCATACGGTCATGAAAATCCTGGAAAAGTCATGGGATTTTGACATGACACTTTCCAGGCCTGGAAAAGTCCTGGAAAATGAGTAAACCCACTAAGTTTTGGAAAAGTCATGGAATTGTGTTGTGCAACTATTTAATTTTGTTTCCGGGCCCCCTGTATTCTGTGGGAGCGGGGGGCAGTAAGTGGACTATTTTCTCTGTTTCGGGTTTAGACGGATTAATCTGCCGCAGCGCACTGCACAGCTGAAGCCTGATCACTGGCCTCTTCAATATGAATAGACCGTGACAGACTGGAAACTCTGCGGCGGATTGATCCGCTGAAACTGAGAAATAGTGCACTTACTGTCCCGCTCTCAGGGGCGTACCAGCGGGGGGGGGGGAGGGTGGGGGGGCGCGTGCACTGGGGGGTGTCAGGCCGGTGTCTGCCGGGCCGCTCGCATCTCTGCACTGGGGGGGGGGGTGTCAGGCCGGTGTCCGTCGGGCCGCCCGCATCTCCGTGTGAAGAAGGCAGCTGCAGCGGCAGGAAGAAGGTCAGTGAGAGTGCCCGAGGAGTCTCGTGTGCTGGATAGGAGGGGGATGGGATGGGACAGCTGCATAGAGATGAATTGAACTTTCCATATTCCTCATGTCACTGAATGCTTGTTACTCCTCCTCTCAGAAGCTGCACTAGGAATATGGAAAGTTCAATTAATCTATATGCAGCTGCCCCATCCCCCTCCTATACAACCTCCTTTGCTGGCCCCCCTCAGTGCTGTTAACCCCCCCCCCTCAGTGCTATTAACCCCACCCCCTCAGTGCCATTAACCCCCCCAGTGCTCTTTCCCTCCCCCCCTGCTTTAGCCCCCTCCGTGCTCTTAGCCTGGCTCCCCCAGTGCTCCCTGGCTCCCCCCTCAGTGATTTCCTGTTCCCCCCCAGACAGTGCTCTCCAGTTCCCCCCCTCCCCTGTGCTCTCCATCCCCCTGGTTTTCCCTGCCTGCCCCCCCCCCCCAGTGCTCTCCACCCCCCTGCACCTTCCAACCCCCCTGCAATGCTTTCCAAACCCCCCCTTAATTCTCTCTATCCCCCCCCATGCCCTTCAGCTCCTCCAGTGCTCTCTGCTTCCCCTGTGCTCTCCGGCCCCCCCTAGTGCTCTTCTATCATGTCCGCAGTCTCTGACCTTCTCTTCTATCATGTCCACAGTCTCTGACCATCTCTTGTATCATGTCCGGAGTCTCTGACCATCTCTTGTATCATGTCCGCAGTCTCTGACCATCTCTTCTACCATGTCCGCAGTCTCTGACCATCTCTTCTACCACGTCTGCAGTCTCTGACCATCTCTTCTACCATGTCTGCAGCCTTTGACCATCTCCTGTATCATGTCTGCAGCCTCTAACCACCTCCTGTTTCATGTCCACAGCCTTTGAAAATCTCCTGTACCATGTCCACATCCTCTGACCACCTCCTGTATCATGTCCGCAGCCTCTAACCACCTCCTGTACCATGTCCACAGCCTTTGAAAATCTCCTGTGCCATGTCCGCATCCTCTGACCACCTCCTGTATCATGTCCGCAGCCTCTAACCACCTCCTGTACCAGGTCCACAGCCTTTAAAAATCTTCTGTACCATGTTCGGGGCCTCTAACCACCTCCTGTACCATGTCCACAGCCTTTGAAAATCTCCTGTACCATGTCCACAGCCTTTGAAAATCTCCTGTACCATGTCCACAGCCTCTGACCACCTCCTGTACCATGTCCACAGCCTCTAACCATCTCTTCTATCATGTCCGTAATCTCTGACCATCTCTGGTCTTTTATCATGTCTGCAGTCTCTGAGGGGGTCTGGAGAGAAGTCAAAAGTGGGAGTGCTGTCGGGATGGGGATCACAGGAGAAGTCAGACATGTGTGGACTGGGGAGAGGAGACTAAAGGATAAAACCAGAGCATGGTGCATCTAAGAGGAGGTCAGTGACAGTGCTGCCCGGCCAGTCTGAGGGGGGGTCACTAATGTAAGGGGGCACTGTTATAAAGGTTCCTCCTTATATCAGGACCCCCCTCCCTTCCTTAGTGCATTCACTCTGTGGAAAGTGGTCTCTTGTCACCAGTGTCCCCCCCCTACATCAAAGTTCTCAGCTTTTTCACCCGTGCGCCTGAAGTGACACCCGCTCCCAGCTGCGGCAGTGGTGCTTCCATCTCATCCACTGTAAAACAAGGGACCATTTTGAGTCGCGCTGTATCCAGAAACGAAACCCTAACTGCAGAGGTACTGTACACTAACTACAAAGATTGTCATTTATTTTAGTAAAAATATGCTGGGTGTGACATGGATTTTCTTCTTATTTAGCATGTATACATAGACATTTCATGAAACTTTAGGTCATGAATATTTACGTGAAGTCATGCAAAAGTCATGGAATTTTATTGGTAAAAATGTGTATGAACCCTGGTCTAAGATTAAGGGCCATGGACCTATTGGGCATAAATCCCGCCTGATCTTCATGAATAATATGAGTAATTACAGAGTTTACCCGCCTTGCCAAAACCTTCGCCAACAACTTGACGTCAGCCTGGAGCAGCGAAATGGGTCTGTACGAACCCGGATCCGTGGGTGACTTCCCGGGTTTAAGCAGGAGCACAATGCTTGCCCTGGACATGAACTCTGGGAGTGTCCCAGCCTCTCTAGCCGCTCGAAACACCCGTAGTTCTTTACAAGGCAGTGCCACCCATTCTTCCCTTTTTTAATATATTATTTTCTATACCCCGCTATTTGGACATGTGAGGTAGGCCTGCAGCTTGTCATTTAGATCCTAGCGTTGTAAATTACCCTTTTTTTTTTTTTCTCTTGGTATCAGGGAATATTTGTCCGAAGTGACTCATGCGGATAGCAGAGGAAGGAGGCAGCAGACAAATGACAGCGCTCTTATTTAACCACTTTAGGACCGGAGGATTTTCCTGCTATATGCCCAGGCCACTTTTTGTGATTTCGGCACTGTGCGACTTTAACTGACAATTGCGCGGTCATGCAACGCCGTACCCAAATTAAATTTACGTCCTTTTTTTCCTACAAACAGGGCTTTCTTTTGGTGGTATTTGATCACCTCTGCGCTTTTCATTTCTTGCGATATTAATTAAAAAAAAACAACAATTTTGAAAAATAATATTTTTCTACTTTGACAGTTAAAAAATATCCAATATATTAAATTTTTGTCATTTTTTTCTAGGCCAAAATGTATTTAGCTACATGTCTTTGACAAACAAATTCTCAATTAGCGTATTTTTTACTGCTTTAAGACTGGCAGATTTTACCCCATTCCTGACCAGGCCATATTTTGCGATTCGGCACTGCGTTACTTTAACGGACAATTGCGCGGTCGTTCGACGCTGTACCAAAATTAAATTTGTCCTTTTTCCCCCCCACAAATAGAGCTTTCCTTTGGTATTTGATCACCTGTGTGATTTTTTTACTTTTTGCGCTATAAACAAAAAAGTGCGACAATTTTTTAAAAATAACAGTTTTTCACATTTTTTTTTATATGAAATTCCCCAAAAAAAAAATTAAAAATCAAAACTTTTTAACTCTTTAGGGCCAATTTGTTTTCTGCTACGTTTGTTAAAAAATATCGCAATAAGCGTACTTTGGTTTGTGCAAAAGTTATCGCAGCTACTAACTATGGAAAATTTATGTCATTTTTATTGTTTTTTTTCAACTAGTAATGGCGGCGACCTGCGTTTTTTTTTTTTTTGCGGGACTGCGACATTGCGGCAGACAGATTGGACCTCTAACTGATATTTTTGGGGGTACCAGTGACATTACTACAGTAATCAGTGCTATAAATATGCACTGTTACTGTAAAAATGACACTGGCAGGGAAGGGGTTAACTTTTATTGGTGATCAAGGGGTTAATGTATGACTTGTGCTTACTGACGTGTGTAGGGGGAGGGGACTGTGTGACACAGGCACAGATCGCAGGTTCAGCTATGCTAAATCCTGTAATCTGTCCCTGCCTGTCACATAGGATATCCGCCCGCTTTGTTTACACAAGCGGGTGGATCTCCTCACTCCATCCCCGACGATCGGGGAAGAGCGGCGGTAATCACTGCCTCTCCTCCTCCCCTGGCCCGACTCCCGCTGTGTCTGAATACATAGATGTGTCTGAATACGTAGACCTGTCGCTGGACGATAACAAACCGCTTTGCTGCAGTACGCTCCATGTGAGCTAAGACAAGTACACATGATAGAGGGATATGTCTATATTTTATGACTGTATATACAAAAAGAGTTCCCCTTAATAGTATGGGACTATAAATGCCGCTGGACACTGTATACTATGTAAAAAAATAACTTTATTGATACAAAGGGACATATAGTGAAAACACAATGTTGTGAGAAATACAAATACACATACAGGGCATTAAAATTGCATGCATTTGACAGACCGAGTACCGAACCAAGATGTGGACACTCAGGTACATAGGGCAATCGTGGAACCGGAACCGACCCTACGCGTTTCGGGCGTGGAAGCCCTTCCTCAGGGGTCACCCAAAGTTACCAGATAGAGCACCTAGTGTTATCTAGAAAAGTAAGGCGATTTAGTAAATTGTAAAACAGATATCTGTGTAGTTGCATATCGCCTAGTGTATCTAGGGAAACACAATTGCTTCGATATACTTTCAAACAGACATTTGTACAACTATATATTCATAGGCCGACAATTGTAAACTCTGTCTTCTAATATCAGCTCTATGAGGATCGACCTACCCTTTGTGTCCAACCAGTGGATTGGATCGGTCTGTCGGATAAAAACGGTATTGCTACCGTGTGGAGGGATGCCCAAGTTTTCCCAAAGCCCGTGCAGGGCATAGAACTCCGTGAGAGTATCAAGAGTATAGTAGCAGTAGCTGCCCGGAGGGACCGACAGGGCACCACGATGACCAGTCAGTGGTGGCTCAACATGGACCGCTCACATGTAGAAGGGTATAAACATTTGTGATACCTAATGCAAAGAATATAAAAGTACAACACCAAAGTTGGAATAGCTAGGAATAATAATTCCCTGTGAATTTGTCTTAGACCCCTTTAAAGACCATGAAGATATTTACCTTGAGTATATGAAGTGAATGTGACCAAAGGGTCAAATAAAGTAGATATGATATAGATCTTATGTTGGCGTGGTCAACATTGTGAAGGTGGTCTGAAAGATATCAAGGGGGGGTATAGAGGCTATTAAAACCCCAATAAATTGCAAAAGTGCAAATAAGAGAAAAAGGGGGAGGTGTAGTGAAATCAACATCCCAGGTTCATGCAAAGAAACCAAGAGAACCATACACAACACATAATAGTGCGACCAAAAATTAAAGTGCAAACAAAGTGCATGGGATTCAAATGCATATGACATGCGCATAATGGAGGGCATGGACGTGCAAGTGCCTGAATTCGTTCATAATATGCAGCATAACAGTGTGCTGTATTGTCACATTGATATGACTTACAGATAGTCAAAGAGAAAATTAACTCAAGCTGTCCACATTAATGTATGTCATAAACATATGGCCAAACAAACATGGGCAATCCAGGTTTAAATCCCAGGCAGTGTGCATACATGGCCCCCTACACCTGCAGGTGAAGCATGCCACATAACTGTGTGATGATATGAGGAAAAGAGTGATAAATTGTAAGTATTGAGAAAGAAAAGTGTGTAAAGAGAATGCCAGAAAAAAAGGGGATGTGTGGTGAATGGGGAATTACATACTGAATAGTAATACAGGACATAAAACAAATGGTGCAGGTCGAAAGCATGCAAGAGTACAATAAGAGCCATAGTGATAAGAAGCCAGGTTAGTGAACCAATGACATGCAGTAGAGAGAGTTCTAGCACTTACTATCCCTGGGTGTTCATGGGCTTGGCATCCTCTGCGGATAGCCATAAGCCCAGACTATTTAAGGATCCTCGCATGACGCTGGCGCCTGCGCAGTGGCGACACATGACGTCAGTGCGAGCGGTCCTGAGAGCCTATCTGGTCATCCGCCCGGAGAGCGCGGGCCCCGCCCATCCCGGAAGGAGAGGCCGGGTCCGCGTTCCACGGGCACCGACGCGGGAAACCAGCTACTCAGGAAGAGAGCTGGAGTAAGCGGGGAGCCAGAACAACTAGCGCCCCCTACCCGCGCCGGGGGAGCCTGCAACCAACAAGGCAGCCGAAGTAAAGCCAGCGAAACGCTGGTGAACACAGAGGAATAAGCAGGAAGAATATGGGAGAAGAGAAAGGAGATAGAAAGAAAGAAAGAAAAGGGGAAGAAGAAAGAAAAGAAGGAGGAAAGGGAAAGACATAGGTGGGCAGGGAGGAAGAAACCCCAAAAGAAAAATGTAAAAAATAATGTACTTGTCCATCGCGGTGGCACAGTATTGGTCTCTCAATTACATGTTACAGCCAGTGTACAGAAACTACGCAAAGCTTATATACATAACCAAGAGCATGTTTTTCCACCATATATTAGCCAGAAGGGACCATAAGACCGTCGTATAGGATAGTATTAGACCCTGCATATAATTAAGTCAAATCATGTCAGTTCATGCACAGAAAATACATAGCATATTGTATGAATATATTATAGTACATATAAAATATATGATAGAAATTTTGGATAAGCCATTATCACACAGGATAAGATGTACAATATAGGTATCATAATGATGTCAGGCTATCTTGATAAGAAGTCCTGAACATAAATATTGTGTCATAGAACCAACCTTTGACCCCACCGAGTTGTATAATGATGTTAAACTCTACCCCAGAGCATCTACATGGGCAATCTAGTGGGCAATACAGCCTATTTTAGAGGGAATGTGAAAGGGGGGGAGGGAGATTTTTTGGGGGGGTTTTTTGTGTACTTACTCTTAGTTGGAAATATAGTCATGATCATTGTTCCCAGCCACCCGAAGAAAAGCCCTCCAGAAATGGCCTGAAACTGATCACGTCGTTCAGGCCCGGGGCTGTGGTGGCATTTAAGTCCAGGATCCAACGAGTTTCCCGCTGTAGAAGGGTCTTATTCCAGTCCCCACCGCGGGGACTGGGGTGGACCCTATCCAGAGCGAGAAACTTTGGAACCGGAGGAATACCTGTACCTTCCTGCTTATTCCTCTGTGTTCACCAGCGTTTCGCTGGCTTTACTTCGGCTGCCTTGTTGGTTGCAGGCTCCCCCGGCACGGGTAGGGGGCGCTAGTTGTTCTGGCTCCCCGCTTACTCCAGCTCTCTTCCTGAGTAGCTGGTTTCCCGCGTCGGTGCCCGTGGAACGCGGACCCGGCCTCTCCTTCCGGGATGGGCGGGGCCCGCGCTCTCCGGGCGGATGACCAGATAGGCTCTCAGGACCGCTCGCACTGACGTCATGTGTCGCCACTGCGCAGGCGCCGGCGTCATGCGAGGATCCTTAAATAGTCTGGGCTTATGGCTATCCGCAGAGGATGCCAAGCCCATGAACACCCAGGGATAGTAAGTGCTAGAACTCTCTCTACTGCATGTCATTGGTTCACTAACCTGGCTTCTTATCACTATGGCTCTTATTGTACTCTTGCATGCTTTCGACCTGCACCATTTGTTTTATGTCCTGTATTACTATTCAGTATGTAATTCCCCATTCACCACACATCCCCTTTTTTTCTGGCATTCTCTTTACACACTTTTCTTTCTCAATACTTACAATTTATCACTCTTTTCCTCATATCATCACACAGTTATGTGGCATGCTTCACCTGCAGGTGTAGGGGGCCATGTATGCACACTGCCTGGGATTTAAACCTGGATTGCCCACGTTTGTTTGGCCATATGTTTATGACATACATTAATGTGGACAGCTTGAGTTAATTTTCTCTTTGACTATCTGTAAGTCATATCAATGTGACAATACAGCACACTGTTATGCTGCATATTATGAACGAATTCAGGCACTTGCACGTCCATGCCCTCCATTATGCGCATGTCATATGCATTTGAATCCCATGCACTTTGTTTGCACTTTAATTTTTGGTCGCACTATTATGTGTTGTGTATGGTTCTCTTGGTTTCTTTGCATGAACCTGGGATGTTGATTTCACTACACCTCCCCCTTTTTCTCTTATTTGCACTTTTGCAATTTATTGGGGTTTTAATAGCCTCTATACCCCCCCTTGATATCTTTCAGACCACCTTCACAATGTTGACCACGCCAAAATAAGATCTATATCATATCTACTTTATTTGACCCTTTGGTCACATTCACTTCATATACTCAAGGTAAATATCTTCATGGTCTTTAAAGGGGTCTAAGACAAATTCACAGGGAATTATTATTCCTAGCTATTCCAACTTTGGTGTTGTACTTTTATATTCTTTGCATTAGGTATCACAAATGTTTATACCCTTCTACATGTGAGCGGTCCATGTTGAGCCACCACTGACTGGTCATCGTGGTGCCCTGTCGGTCCCTCCGGGCAGCTACTGCTACTATACTCTTGATACTCTCACGGAGTTCTATGCCCTGCACGGGCTTTGGGAAAACTTGGGCATCCCTCCACACGGTAGCAATACCGTTTTTATCCGACAGACCGATCCAATCCACTGGTTGGACACAAAGGGTAGGTCGATCCTCATAGAGCTGATATTAGAAGACAGAGTTTACAATTGTCGGCCTGTGAATATATAGTTGTACAAATGTCTGTTTGAAAGTATATCGAAGCAATTGTGTTTCCCTAGATACACTAGGCGATATGCAACTACACAGATATCTGTTTTACAATTTACTAAATCGCCTTACTTTTCTAGATACACTAGGTGCTCTATCTGGTAACTTTGGGTGACCCCTGAGGAAGGGCTTCCACGCCCGAAACGCGTAGGGTCGGTTCCGGTTCCACGATTGCCCTATGTACCTGAGTGTCCACATCTTGGTTCGGTACTCGGTCTGTCAAATGCATGCAATTTTAATGCCCTGTATGTGTATTTGTATTTCTCACAACATTGTGTTTTCACTATATGTCCCTTTGTATCAATAAAGTTATTTTTTTACATAGTATACAGTGTCCAGCGGCATTTATAGTCCCATACTATTAAGGGGAACTCTTTTTGTATATACTGATCAGGGATGATGGCCGCTGTCACTGGGCACCGAGCATGAGAATACTTTCTATCCATATTTTATGACTGGGATTTACAACCACTTTAAAGGGCAGAAAATAGTGTGATTTGTGTAATTTGTGATTTCTTTTTTCTTAAAATCTATACCAGGGAGTTAATATCCCCAGAATCTGTTTCTGGGATCCCCCATAACAGGGCAAGTGCCCCACCCCCCGACACAAATATCACCATCAGAAGGAGCTGCCTTGTGCAAATTGGGGTCCCGATGATGGCACCGCAGAGCACACTGGGAACACAGGAAGCAGCGCTGTATTCCACAGCCAGCAGAGAGGGGTCTGGAGCTCCACCGATGCTATGACCCTGCTCCATGCAGCCTGTGCACTCTCGAGTGGCTGTAGAAGGAGAGGAGATTTTCTGTGGGTGCCCTGCCCACGGACTTCAAAAAGCGCATGATGGCCAGGTATGTCTTTTCCTCATAGGCTGCATGACTACTATCCTGAAACCCTGACCTGTTTAAGTGCAAAGCTTTACACTTCTGAAAGGCCTCTGACCGTCTCCTGTAGTGTGTCTGCAGCCTCTGACCGTCTCCTGTAGTGTGTCTGCAGCCTCTGACCATCTCCGGTAGTCTGTCCACAGTCGCTGACGTCTCCTGTAGTGTGTCCGCAGCCTCTGACCGTCTCCTGTACTATGTCTGCAGTTTCTGATCATCTGTAGTATGTATAATAATGTGCCGCTTTACTTGCTCAATTATTTGCGATTGCTCCATTACTCAGTGAGTGGTAATGATGTGCAGTAACCTCTAGCAACCAATCAGCAGTAGCGATGCACTGTAACCTCTAGCAACCAATTCATGAGAACTAATGATATGCTGTAACCTCTAGCAACCAATCAGCAAGCAGAAATTATGTGTTGTCATCTCCAGCAACCAGTGAGTGAGCGTTAATGACAGGGTGTAACCTTTGGCAGCCAATTGCAATCACTGTGTGATCTGCAGTAAACTGATTTTGAAACTACCTGCTATTTATTCTGTATGCCTTTTAAATGGGAGGGGGCCCTAAAAAAAATTTTTGCCCAGGGTTCCAATCAATCTTAAATATGGCCCGGCCTCTGCCACCTCACAACGGCGAAACTAAGAAGGAAGGCTGTAGAGGCATGAGTCCCGGATGGAAATGTTGCAATTCTACAGCAAACAGTTCTACATACAGTTCTGTAAGCAACGCCTTATTTTCTGGCAGTGCCCCTCCCGAGACTAGACTCTGGATCCCCCCCTGTGCTGAAAACACAAGCATCTGCCACATTTTATAAACCTTGGGGGGGGACACATCTAGCAAAAGTTTTTTTTGTATTTTGGTTCCCTTGTTGAGAGCTGACTACTTTGCTGTATTGTCTTTTCCTTACTGTTTTTTGTACTCATTGACAACCGGCTGTGAAAATAAACAAGGAGTCTGTATAATTGGACATCGCATATCTGAAGACTGAGGGAAAACTGCAGATGAACACAAGTTAACAAAACAAACAGAACGTTTGCCCTTACCCCGTCTGGTCCTCTGATTGCCGGTGCCTTTCATGGCTGAACCATCTGGTTTTTGCCTGGGACTGCAGGGCTCAGTACTTCCTAGGAGAGATAGTCTGGTTTGTTGCTGGGGGGGTCTCATCTCATGTTGTCACCGCTGGACGTCCTCGGTATACATATGGGGCACCCTCTACCCTAGCCCTTTGAAGACATTCTTGGTCTCATATGTATATGTTATGTGTCTGCCAAGAATTGAATGGGTCTCTGAGGAAACACGTTTGAACGATAGTTCAGCGACCCATGTCATCCTCGTTTTGACTACCAGCAGGCCAATTACATCTACTGGCCGGAGGTTCTCCCCTTGGCAGATATGTAGTGGCAATTGTATTGATGTTACATTATGTTTTAATGAAATATATATAATAAATTAAATTTTAAATATATCTTTTCTTCTTCTGTTAATCTATGCTCACCATTGCATAATCCACACTCTTTAAAGGCCCTTCTTTTAGCGAGTGGGGTTAATTTCCGTGTAGCCCGGTTGGACTTTGGAATAGATCTCCACCCCCATTTTAGTAATGTTCTCTGTTATTGGGATGCAGGTGTGGTTAAGTGCAATTACTCTCAACACCTAATTGCTTCCCTTTCCTACAAATTAACAAAACAAACAAAAAAATAAACACATACAGAAGGCAGTGCTAGATTTACTTCTTTAGGCTCGGTTTCCACTAGTGCGACTTGACACATGTCAAGTCGCACAGCAAGTCAAAAGCCATTGATTTCTATCTGGCCCGTTTCCATTGCCGCGGCTTCAGTTGCGGCAACTTCAAAAGTCGTTTGTGCACTACTTTTGAGCCGTCTTCAGTGCGACTTCCCTCTATAATGAGGGACAAGTCTCACTGAAAGCCGCAAACAACTTAAGCTACGAAGTCGCGCTAGAAGTAGCACGACTTCGTAGCCGCACTAGTGGAAACCTAGCCTTACTTGATTATTTTGGGTAGATATGTTGATACACAATACAGGAATCTTGTGCTTTGTGGTCTCGCACCCAAGGTATGTTCCCTGGTATTGTCACTTAGTGGTGTGTAACACACAATCTAATGTCTATTGCCATACTTTAAAAAAAATCTGTGATTATGACTTATTCCAGTCAAGGACTCTTGGACTAATCCTTTGTTAGACAATCTCAGGCCAACCCCCACAACAGTTTACCCAAAAGAAAACTTCTCCTATATTTATTCATTACAGGTACTTATATAGTGCTGTCAAATAATCATGCAGTGCTTTACATATACAGTATCTCACAAAAGTGAGTACATCCCTCACATTTTTGTAAACATTTTATTATATCTTTTCATGTGACAACACTGAAGAAATGCCCCCTTGCTACAATGTAAAGTAGTGAGTGTACAGCTTGTATAACCGTGTAAATTTGCTGTCCCCTCAGAATAACTGAACACAGCAATTAATGTCTAAACTGCTGGCAACAAAAGTGAGTCCGCCCCTAAGTGAAAATGTCTAAATTGGGCCCAATTAGCCATTTTCTCTCCCCAGTGTCATGTGACTCGTTAGTGTTACAAGGTCCCGGATATGAATGAGGAGCAGGTGTGTTAAATTTCGTGCTATCGTTCTCACTCTGTCATATTGGTCACTGGAAGTTTAACATGGCACCACATGGCAAAGAACTCTGAGGGTCGGAAAAAAATAATTGTTGCTCTATATAAAGATGGCCTAGGCCCTAGGCTATAAGAAGATTGCCAAGACTGAAACTGAGCTGCAGCATGGTGGCCAAGACCATACAGCAGTTTAACAGGGCAGGTTCCACTCAGAACAGGCCTCGCCATGGTCAACCAAAGACGTTGCGTGCACATGCTCATCATCATTTCCGGAGTTTGTATTTGGGAAATAGAGGTATGAGTTCTGCCAGCATTGCTGCAGAGGTTGAAAGGGGTGGGGGGGTCAGCCTGTCAGTGCTCAGACCATACGCCGCACACTGCATCAAATTGGTCTGCACTGCTGTTGTCCCAGAAGGAAGCCTCTTCTAAATGCACAAGATGATGATGCACAAGAAGGCCCGCAAACAGTTTGCTGAAGACAAGCAGACTAAAGCCCCGTACACACGCACAGATTGTCGGCCGAACGATCGGCCGTCTTTTGTCCAGTGCTGTCGTGTTGGTTGAAAAGTGCGCAAGACTGCACACGAATTTTGTCGGCCAACAACAACCAACTTCAGAAGTGATGTCATGTGATGGTTAACTTTCTGTGTGTTTTTTCTTCTCTGAGCATGCCCAGTCTTGCTCATCTGCTTTTTGTCGGCCAAAATCTGTACTGACTGACGAACAATCGGCCGTTCTTTGTTGGCCTACAAAAATTTTATAGCCTGCAAACCAGATTTTGTTCGGCCGAAAAGTCGCAGTCGGTTGTCGGAAGCATCATACTAACAAGCCGACAAGCCGACAATCGGCCGATCGGACGTTGGCCGAATATTTACGGCCGACAATCGGTACGTGTGTACGGGCCTTAAGGACATGGATTACTGGAACCATGTCTGGTGGTCTGATGAGACCAAGATATACTTATTTAGTTCAGATGGTGTCAAGCCGACAGCCTCATGTAAAGAGAGGAGAGGTCAGTAGGCGCTTCACAGGGTCCGATTCAAGAGTGACAGCGGCCGGGAACTGTGCCAACATGGCATGCCGGAGCTGCCAGTAGCGGAACTCCAGAGACCTGGGAAGGGAGTGTGCCCAACCAAGATCCACAAACGCTGGGAATTTCCCCTCCCAAATAACATGTTTCAAAGTGGTAATACCCCTAGCTGCCCAAACCTGGGGATCTGGTGTAGATGCGGAAGGGAGGGGTTCCCCCAAAGGGGGACATGGGGAGAAATGTGCAATGGTTTACTATAAATCGCTCGGGCCCGTACCCATACCCGTATCACTGTCCGCATCTGGGTTGTGATCAGGGGGTGAGAACACGCCCCCCGAAAGACAAGGTTACTCAACGCAGCGTACGAGCCCAGAATGGCCGCCTCAAGCGTCACCGCCGAATACTGTTTGAGCTGGGAGAACCACCACCGGACAGTCACCAATACGCAGCCCAAAAATAGAGCTGTAAGTTGGGGAGTGCCAGTCCCCCTCCAGAAAGGGTAAGGTGGAGAGTCCACTTAGCGACCTGAGGGGTTCGTCCGGCCCAAACAAAAGGGGGAGGGAGTGCCAGATCGCACACCGCTTAGTCAGCTGGACGAGCAGAGGGTCAATATTATCCTTTTAATAGTCCTCTAAGATGGTGCTGACCTTGATGCCAAGATACGTCATGCCCAGGACCCAATGAAGTGGGGTTTGCGTGTCAATAAGGGGGACCGACGGATATAGGGGGAACAGGATGGATTTAGACCAATTAATACGTATAACCGAGAATTGACCAAAGGCATCAAACAGCGCTAGAGCGGTACGGAGTGAGGGCGAGGCGTCGGAAAGATAGAGCAAGGAGTCATCCGCGTACAAGGACAATTTTTCTTCCACCACCCCCACCCTGATGCCCCGCACCAGGGTCTGCCAGCAGCAAAATCGCAAGCGGCTCCAGGGCTAGGGCAAACAGAGCCGGGGACATCGGTCACCCCTGTCGTGTGCCCCTAGTCAGGGGGAACTAGTCAGAAAGGGTCGAATTCGTGCGAACCCTCGCAACCGGCCTACCATAGGGTAACTTAATCCACTAGATAAATCTGGGACCAAACCCGAAGCATTCAAGGACCCTTCCACAGAATCAAAGGCTTTCTCGGCGTTGAGGGAGGCCACCACTCTTGCCTGCTCCCCGATGTCAACGCCAAGTGCGTGTAAAGTCTTCTAATGTTCGTTCCTGTGCCTCTGCCGGGAATGAAACCAGTCTGATCTGGGTGGGTCAAGGCCGCCAGGATTTTAGATAGAATTTTCCCGTCGACATTGAGCAGGGAGATAGGGCGATAGGAGGAGCATAGAGAAGGGTCTTTGCCCGGTTTAGGAATAACCACAATGACCGCCTCGCTCATGGTCGGGGGAAGGGCGCCTAGGAGGTCAACATGCGCTTTATAAAACCACCGGGATCCCATCCGGGCCCGGAGTTTTCCCGGGCTGTAGCGATGTCACCGCCCGCTGGAGTTCTACAAGGGTAATGGGGGCATCCAATTTGGAACGATAACTGTCAGTCAGGACCGGGAAGTCCACGTCCAGTAAGTTGTGGTCCAAGTCCGCGTCAGTATACTCAGCATGTGACTCGTATAACGTCCGGTAGTAGTCAGCAAAACAACAGTTAATAGCCGTCGGAGTGGAATGGCTAGTCCCCAAGTGGTCAGTAATGTGTGGTATTCTGTAGCCAGGTAATTGCTCCCTGGACAGCCATGCCAACAGTTTTCCATTCCGTTCCCCCTGTTCAAAAATACGTTGGGACTGACGGAGCAGTTTCTTCTGGGTTAGGGCAGTCCGTAGCCCCATGATATCACCAGAGACTGGAAGCGGGCATACAGGGCAGGGTCCCCAGAGCGAGTATACAAAAGTTCCAGATCCTTAGCCTCCCGTTCCTTTTGGGTTAAGTCAGCCTTCCTACGTCGTCTAACTTGCCCTATAGCAGTCTGGTAATGTCCCCTAGAGCATGCTTTGAAAGATCCCACACCGCAGCCGATGAGGCCGTGCCAGGGTTGACCTCCCAGTAGGTGGCCAACTGGGGCCCAATAAGAGATTCCACCTCAGCATCAGAGATCCAAAAGCGAGAGAGCCTCCAGAGTCTGTCAGAGGGCATATCAGAGGCTTCCAGATTCAAGAGGATCGGGGCATGATCCGAGATACCCCGTGACAGAATCCTGACCTCCCGCACCCGAGGGAGGAATGACCCCCCCCCCGCATACATCAGCTCTATGCGGGAGAATGTCTTGTGGGTGGCAGAGTGGCAGGTGTACTCACGAGAGTGAGGGTTCCTCCACCGCCAAATATCCGTCAGCCCATATGTCTTAGCCCATACAGCAAGGTCTGAGCGGGCATAGGGGCCTCCGGCCATCCTGTCCACACTCGGGTCCGGGACCATATTAAAGTCACCCAAGAAAATTACATTATCCTTAACAAACCTTGCAGCTTCTTATGTGATCTTATGTAACAGTTTAACCGAAGCAGGAGGATGAATATACAACCCTACCATCAACAGTGTGAATGAGTCAAGTTTCAGGTTGAGCAAGACATATTGTCCATCCGGGTCCAATGTCAGGTCAAGCAGTTGGAAAGGGAGGGACTTATGCATTAGGACGCTAATGCCTCTAGCAAAGGTGGAGTAAGTGGAGTGATAGTGATGACCAATCCACTGCTTTTTGAGGGCCATGTCCTGCTACCCACCAAGTGAGTCTCTTGGAGAATACATATATGAGGATTGAATGATTTGAGGTATTGAAACACCAGGGACCTCTTCACAGGGGAGTTCAGGCCCCTGGTGTTCCAAGAGATGATATTAATGCCAGTCCTAGATAAAGATGGTAAAAAAGGGGAGGAGGGGTCAGGAGAGGACGGCAGCCCCCCCCCCCCACCCCCGGTCCTTAGGACCCGGATGGAGGATGTACCCGTAAACACACCCAAATAGCATACCCACTGAGATCTGTGCAAAGAAATAATTTTGCCATAGAAACAAAAATTAAAACTGATTGCATCAAAACAAAATAGAACACGGTATATAGCAAATATCCCCAGGCCCCCCACCCCACCCATCCCCCCAAAACTGGGGAGGGTCTGTATCCCAATGTCTGTGGACATTACAGTCGCACTTGGAGGTGAGTGACCAGAGGGCACCAACTGCCCCCTCGGCGCACAGCAGAAGGAAGGGGGTTCCGGCTAAGTATATGTCTAAGTATATGGACATAGATCACCCAGACAGCTGGGGGCACAGTACTTAATGGCAGGCAAATAAACGGGGAACCTAAAGATGAAGGTGGGAAACCAACTCCACATAACAGCAACACTGCTCCCCCCGCCCCCCCCAGGGGGGGGCAGAATAAACTCAAAAATTGTCATCAAGGAGGACAGGCACATCAAGTCCAGGGACCTGGAAGCAACCTAGGCAACAGAGATGTTGCAGTGGATGTACCGCAGGGGGGGAGACACAAGGGTATAGGGTCAGCAGAGAAGGACCAGTCAGGACTGTTGCATGCATTCCACCGGTGGATGATGCGGACAGAGTATAAAATTCCTAGGAAGGGAGCATCAGGGAGATGTATAGGTAAGCAGCGAGTCCGTCCAGGGAGAAACCTGCATAATGAGCAACGGGCTAAATACAGCATCAGGCTTTCCGGTACGCTTCAACCCAGGAAGCCGCATCTTTAGGAGAGGTAAAAAAGTGCACTTGGTCGCCAGCTTGAACTCAAAGTTTGGCCGGGAAAAGCATACTGTACTTCAGCCCTTTCTCCCTCAGTTTAGCACGAACAATATCAAATGTTTTGCGCAGGCGTTGGGTCTCAACCGAGTAGTCAGGGAATACTGACAGTTTGGCGTTCTCATAGCGCAGGTCACCCTGCTGGCGGGCCACCCTCAGAACCAGGTCACGATCCCGATAGTGCAGTAATTTAAAGATGAACGTGCGAGGAGGGCCCCTCACCGCCGGCCTGCGGTGCGCCCGCTCAACCGTGAAATAGGGAGAGAATTTGACCCCAGGCAGAATGGTAGGGAGCAGCCGCTCCGTGAAGGCCACAGGATCCGTCCCCTCCGAGCCCTCCGGGAGGCCGATGATGCAGAGGTTATTCCGCCGATTGTGGTTTTCCGCGTCCTCAGCCCGCGCCTTGAGGTGTTTCACTTTGATTTTAAGCGTCTGGAGGTCAGAGTGATGTTCTCTCTGCACGTCTTCCACTTCTGAGACCCTCCGCTCAGCCTCCGCCACTCGATCCCTAAATGTATCCAGGTCTCTGCGGATAAGCCCAATGTCCAGCTGAACATTGTCTATTTTGGAGGTTAGAGCAGTTTGGCAGGTAGATATGGCCTGCATCTTTCCAAAGGAATACCGATCAGGCCCCTCTCTGCAACCATTTCCCATTCTTTGATATGAGGAACAGCAGAGCAGGACCATCTACCTTTCTTGTTCAAGTCACCTTTTTCACGTGTAAACACACCTACTACTTTCTCTTCACCATCACAATGGGACTTTACCCATTAATTCACCCAAATTTCTGTATATAATTATACATGTGAATAAATTTTATCTATAAACTGTACAACTACTGTTTACTCGCTTTACTCCTGCCCTTAAAATCCCATACCTGACTTGAGGCACCACGAACTGACATGGCTAATTGGGCCCATTTTGGAGATTTTCACTTAGGGGTGTACTCACTTTTGTTGCCAGCGGTTTAGACAATAATGGCTGTGTGTTGAGTTATTTTGAGGGGACAGCAAATTTACACTGTTATACAAGCTGTACACTCACTACTTTACATTGTAGCAAAGTGTAATTTCTTCAGTGTTGTCGCATAAAAAGATATAATAAAATATTTACAAAAATGTGAGTGTGACTCACTTTTGTGAGATACTGTATATGAAATGTATTGCCTGCAGATGTATGATAAATGAAATATGGAACAGCAAATAAGAAAAAAATTTAATTCAGCTAACATCAAAGAAAGGTTTACTATAAAGTGTTATTAACTTGTAATACTAAAAGGTGTGCTACACCACATACAACATCCGTGTAATAAAGAGTACAAACAATTTACAAAGTCAAAACTTTTAATGTACTTATGAGAGAACCCACCTATGGCATTCTAAAATAAGGAGAGAAACACACTAAAAACACATAGACACTAGTAATGTACAAGGCACTTTTGAGCATTAGGGAAAGTATATAAAGACGCCAGAGGGGAAGACACTATAGTAGAAACACAGTGGATCTGTATTATGTTTTGAGTGAAAACCACTGGATTAAATGTTTGTGTTGTCTTTTTGTACAGGTTTGTTGCACCTCCTGTACAAGACTGTGACTGTGGTATGGTAGTGTTTTTGTATGTTTTTATTCTCCTTCTGAAAAAGGCACAATAAATATTTTAATTTATTACACAAAATAATTGCTATCCCACTGAGCCAATAGGATTGTTTAAAAGAGTAAAGCAAGCCATAGATCATGCAAGCCAAAGATCATGCAGCTGTGAATGAAGAAAATAAAATTGCTCAATTCTGACTGTGTTGATGGGGGAATCCCTCACACTGCGCTGTTGTATTCTGACAGTGGGAGGTTTTCCCCACCATCAGAATACAGTAAATCGTACAAAAAAAAACAAACCGGCTGGTTGTACAGAAGTACCCGAAGATCTCCAAAGAACCGACTTGTATGAGGACAGTGCTGGAGCCCTGGACAAGAAGGTATTATTTTAATAAAAGTCAGCAGCTATAGTATTTGTAGCTGCTGACTTTATCATTTTTTCTTTCTAGGGTGAAGATCTTCTCTAATAAATGCAAATGGACTGTGTATTTTACCAAGAGCTTAATGAATGTGAAAATACAAATAGTCACAAAAAAAACTACTCCTTCGCTTGGGAGTCGACGCGCTCGGGAAGGATATATTACACTTTCTTCTCGGTTATTTAAGGTAAGCCTCGTCTTGCTGCCCTGCAAAGACTGGGGAAGCCCAGTAGTCTGGAACCACAAAAAAGAAAGTAGGCGCGCACCGTTCTAGTGCATATCCTAAAAACTTTAATTCAATGTAGAAAAGGTTAAGTATTATACTCACAATATTACAATTGTATAAAAGTTCATCACAAAGTACAACAATAAGAGCCTTCGCAGAGTACAAATGTGACATTCAGTCCATAGTCCAGCAATTAACAAACAAGGAGATGAAAAGCCAATTGGCTAACGCGTTTCGAATTTGATCCTCTTCCTCAAAGTTAAAAGTTTTCGCTCTGAGGAAGATAAACCTCGAAACACGTCAGCCAATTGGATTTTCATCTCCTTGTTTTTAGATTGCTGGACTATGGACTGAATTTCACATTCGTACTCTGCGAGGACTCTTAATGTACTTTGTGATGAGCTTTTATACAATTGTAATATTGTAAGTATAATACTTACCCTTTTCTACACTGAATTAAAGTTTTTAGGATAATGCACTAGGTTGGTGCACCCCTTCTTTCTTTTTTGTGGTTCCTTAATGAATGTGGAGAAGCTCTGCTGATTTCCATCAATGCATTTTTTTTTTCTTGCACCTGATTGGGTATTCTTTACAGAGTGAATCGTCAACACATTCACTATGCTCTGGGGAAAATGAGTGCAGCCGCACGTGCACAGTCTATTTATCTTTAGTAAATCAACCCTATTGTTTTTCATTAGTAATATATAGGTGCTATCTTCTGCTTCTTCTGTGATGTTTCTATGAGCCTATAGTCTGCTGTATAGGACATGCTGCAGATTTGAGCTTACCTTTTAATTAATTTAGTTACTGACTAATGGGGCAACATCGTTTTTTTTTGGGGGAATTTACTCTGAGGAATCTGCTGTGAAGAAGTCTTCGTGATTAATGGTGCAACTTCGTTTCATTCACTGACAAGCACGGAGTTCTCTCACTTTCATTCTTTTCATCTTAGAATAATAGGAGTATGAGGGGTGACAATTGAATTCCCGGAATGGACAGTAAATAAAAATGTTTGCGCTGGAGAATTGTTGTGGTGAAGAATCCACTTTGTCAGGCCGGACTTCTGGTCTCAATGTTGGTTGATCATTGTACCATGTTCTGTGAACTCGTAGTGAACTATGCCGATGATTTAAAAAAAACAACAAAAAAAAAAAAACACACCAGCATGAGCGTACATAGGTTCGCACTTGTGTTTTTGGCTTCCTACTTCTTTCGTCATTGTGGATGTCTTCCCACCCCTCCTTAAATTGCCTATGCCATTCAAAAACACTTGATTTCTTCATGGAATGTTCACTATAAACCTGTTATAACAGAACTAAAGTTTTACTCACACTTTTGCCAAATTTTGTGAAAAATTTGATATTAATCTGCTGCTCCAAATTCTAGTCACTCATTTTCCGCCAACAGCGCAACGCACACACATGCTTTCTTCTACTACTCTGTAAAGACTGAGTCAACTGGTCTGCAACCTAGGTGAGAACATGTCAGAATATGCTCGCGTGCGAATGGATGTGTAACTCACCAACATAGTGCTACACCACGAGGCATTCCTGGATTCAAATTGTCACAGCTTGTATTTTTACTTTCAAAATAATGCAGCTGAATTTTTACCGTATTATTTGATTCTCCAAGCTATGCACTGTTTACATCTATATCGCAAGTGCTCTTTGGCCTCCTCACTATGGACGCAAAAATGTAAAGGAGAAGCTCTTGGGGCACAGAAATCAAATCTGTGTTAGGATGCATTTCTGGGAAAATCCAGATACTGTAGACCTGCTGCCATATATTACACCAGCTGTAGCAATCCACATTTTTACCCAATTTCATAGGAGGAGAACCCACTTAATTGAGGGGGAAGATGGATAGGCCAGGCAGTTAGAGGATTCCTACCCACTTGGCAAATTAGAGGAGCTGCCCAGCTTTGTCCGCAACAATGTATCCCTGCCCTTATACAAGAAGGAGACAACTACCCTCCTTGCACTTAATTCTCTTAATAAAGAGGTCTCGCACTTTTATAAAAAAAAAAAAAAAAATACATCACAATAACTTGTTACATCCTCCTTTTTAAGGCAATTAAAAAATATTTTCAACTTACAGCACCACAATATGGAACCTGACATTGATCAAATTAAGTTATACTTTGTTTTAGTGCAAATCAGCTGGGTGTAAATACACTGAAAAAAATTATAAACACAACACTTTTGTTTTTGCCCCCATTTTTCATGAGCTGAATCAAAGATCTAAGACTTTTTATATGTACACAAAAGGCCTGTTTCTCTCAAACAAAAAGTGTTAGTGAGCACTTCTTCTTTGCTAAGCTAATCCATCCACCTCACAGGTGTGGCATATCAAGATGCTGATTAGACGGCATGATTATTGCACAGGTGTGCCTTAGGCTGGCCACAATAAAGGCCACTCAAAATGTGTGGTTTTATCACACAGCACAATGCCACAGATGTTTTGAGGGAGCGTGCAATTGGCATGCTGACTGCAGGAATGTCCACTAGAGCTGTTACCCATGAATTGAATGTTCATTTCTCTTCCATAAGCCATCTCCAAAGGCGTTTCAGAGAATTTGGCTGTACATCCAACCGGCCTCACAACCACAGACCAAGTGTAACCACACCAGCCCAGGACCTCCACATCCAGCATCTTCACCTCCAAGATCGTCTGAGACCAGCCACCCGGACAGCTGCTGCAACAATCAGTTCGCATAACCAAAGAATTTCTGCACAAGCTGTCAGAAACCGTCTCAGGGAAGCTCATCTGCATGCTCGTCATCCTCATTGGGGTCTCAAACGGACTGCAGTTCGTTGTCGTAAGCGACTTGAGTGGGCAAATGCTCACATTCGATGGTGTCTGGCATGGATGAATCCCGATTTTCACTGTACAGGGCAGATGGCAGAAAGCATGTAAGGGTGCAAGGAAACCAGACCACATGAAGATGCAAGTTTATTAAGGCAACAATAAACGCACAGCAAGAGTGGGGAATGAAATCGGGAACAGCCGGGGTCAAGTTCAGAAGCGGGTAGTCATCCAAGCCGGAATCGAGTCTAGAAGTGGGTTGTCATGGAAGCCGAGGTCGGGTCCAGTAGCGTGTAGTCTGCCGATGCGGGATCGAGAGCCAGGAAAGTCCCCAGCCGTGCCAGGTCATGCACGGAGCAACATGAAGAGCAAAAGACTGCTAACAGTGATGCACCTTGGAGCGCAAACACAAGGGCAAGGACTCCAAACTATCAGGTGATATATATAGTCAGGTGTGCAACATCATCACTGAGCAACGCCCAGGCAGCAGGAAAGTGATGATGCAAACAGAGTTTATAAGAGACAGCAGTCTGCACATGTCCAAGATGGCTGCCAACAGGAAGGCAAGGTAAGACCTTGACAGGGTGAGCGGTTTGCTGATGTCAACTTTGTGGATCGAGTGGCCCATGGTGGCGGTGGGGTTATGGTATGGGCAGGTGTATGTTATGGACAACGAACACAGGTGCATTTTATTGATGGCATTTTTAATGCACAGATATACCGTGATCAGATCCTAAGGCCCATTGTTGTGCCATTCATCCATGACCATCACCTCATGTTGCAGCATGATAATGCACGGCCCCATGTTGCAAGGATCTGTACACAATTCCTGGAAGCTGAAAACATCCCAGTTCTTGCATGGCCAGCATACTCTGCGGACATGTCACCCATTGAGCATGTTTGGGATAAGAAAAGAAAGGGCCGCACATCCAGGAATTCCAATTGCCTTTAATTTCAAAAGTGATGACACCAAAGACACCAACATAGGGTCACGTAGACGCATTTCACACATACATCTTGTGCGTAATGATTAAGCACAAGATGTATGTGTGAAACGAGTCTATGTGACCCTATGTTGGGGTCTTTGGTGTCATCACTTTGGAAATTAAAGGCAATTGGAATTCCTGGATGTGCTGCTATTTCTTTTCTTACAAGTTTTCCACGGAGGCAGGCTGGGGCTAGCACTCTATGGGATATTCCACCTAGCTACTATCACACACCTGGAGCAGCATTTTCTCCCTTCAGCATGTTTGGGATGCTCTGGATCAGCATATCTGACCGCATGTTCCAGGTCCTGACAAATAACCAGCAACTTCGCCCAGCCATTGAAGAGGAGTGGACCAACATTCCACAGGCCACAATCAACAACCTGAACAACTCTATGTGAAGGAGATGTGTTGCACTGCGTGAGGCAAATGGTGGTCACACCAGATATTGACTGGACCAGATATTGAGATATTTCGGACCCCAGCCCCCCAAAACAGTAAAACTGCACATTTTTAGAGTGGCCTTTATTGTGACCAGCCTAAGCCACACCTGTGCAATAATCATGCTGTCTAATCAGCGTCTTGATATGCCACACCTGTGAGGTGGGTGGATTATCTTGGCAACGAGAAGTGCTCACTAACACAGATTTAGACAGATTTGTGAACAATATTTGAGAGAAATATGCTTTTTGTGTACATAGAAAAAGTCTTAGATCTTTGAGTTCAGCTCATGAAAAATGGGGGCAAAAACAAAAGTGTTGCGTTTATAATTTTGTTCGGTATAGGTAACACTTAAATTAATGTTAGACATAACTGGGCAAAGTAAAAAAAAAAAAAAAAACATGATATACAAATACATTTTTACTATCCAGAGAGAACTGGGAGCACTATAGTACACAAAATAATAATTTATATATTTATATATATATATATATATATATACTGTTCTCTAGAGTGTCCATATAAGTATGTTTTTAATAACAAACATAGAGGTAAGTCGGATATTGTAGTACATATAAATTACAATATATTGTATACGCTAATAAAATTACCGTATGTAGCATATTTGGTCATACAGTGCTAGAATGATATATCTTTAATAAGTTTATATTGAGGGGCAGATTCAACACTTGCAGCCTTCACATATGATATTTCAATGTTTCTAGATTGGTTTAAAACATCTTTATCTCTGTTTAAAATTGTGTCAAAATTAGGGGATAAAAAGAAAGAAAATGGAAACAAAAAAGGAGAGAAAACAAATTAAGTTTATTAGGAAGAGTTGTATTAGTATTATTAAACAATATAACCACTTTTTAGAATGTATCAAACCGGTAAACAATGATTAAAGAATAACTAAATATACTGTGTAGCCAGCTCCCCCCTCATGTTATCTGTGCCCACCAGAACTCAGATCAAAAAAACTTTTATCCTCTATAGCAGTGGTTCTCAAATCCGGTCCTCGGGACCCACCAACAGGCCAGGTTTGCAAGATAACTAAATTACATCACAGGTGATCTCATTTGCTTCTCAGTGATTGCAGTATTCTAGTCTGCATCCCCCAAGGTAATACTTAAAATCTGGCCTGTTAGTGGGTCCCGAGGACCGGATTTGAGAACCACTGCTCTATAGTACCAGTGGGCTGTATTGTACTAAAGCCTAGTACACATAGTACACACAGGCCGAATGTCAGGGGAAATGGGTTGGTTCAATAGCAACTGGCCAACATTCAGCCCATGTGTACTTCAGGTGGTCCGACAGTCAATGGGACATGATCACAAAAATGTCTACCGATCAGCACTCTCAGCCAATTGTCAGAACAAAATAGCACAGCAGGAAAGATTGCTGTACTAACATCGCACATTTAGTACAGCGGCTCCTCCTGAGCTTGCAGTTTTTTTTTTTTTTTCAAGTACAATGTGTACAATCAGCGCCACTTGTGGATAAATAAAACCCTCTCACTCTCTCTAAACAAACACTTTAGACATGATACAAATTCCATGTAAAATCATACATTATTCAAAACATCCGCTGCCGCTGTACACCTATTAGTGATTTTACCACACTAAAAAACAATATTAGTAAATTATATGGTGCAGCGTTACTGAACCTTTATAGATTGCAATCCGTTATTTTTCACTTCATAAGACTACGTTCACATCCTGGCGTTGCTATTTACAGGCGTTTTTTATGCGTTTTTACAGGCGTTTTTGTGCAGGCGTTTTTAGGTTGACTAGTAACCAATGGAAAAAAAAAAACGCCTGTAATCTGCCCAAAAAGAAGCTCATGTACTTTTTTCAGCGTTGGGCGTTTTGTTTAAAACGTCAAAACGCTCAGATGTGAACAGGGGGCCATTGAAATGAATAGGATTTATCTTGTTGGGCGTTTTTTGAGCTGACCCTAGAGCAGAAAAACTCCCCAAAAACGCCCCAAAACGCCTACATGTGAACTTAGCCTAAAGTGTCACCAAAAAACAAATATGTTGTGCACAATAACTGCAATAAAAAATAAAAAGTCTCCCACATATAATCCTCTGCTGTGTGCATCTATATTCTTCTTTTAAAGGTGAAGTAGTGCCACCACCATCAGGTGAATTGTGCGCTGACCTCGATCCTGCTAATAATAGGCTCTATTACAACTCCCATCAGTCCTTCTGGAATGGATGTTTTTCATCCTTGTTGGATCTAATGCTCCCATCTGCTCCAATACACCTCACACGAACCACATGGAATATAAATGCAACTCATAGTGTTCTCCATTAAACAATTTTATTTAAAATGCCCCAATTAAAAACACTCACAAGGATTAAATTAACAAAACAACATGTCTCAATGTCTCCTCAATACGCTCACCACACCATTCCGCTGTCAGAAGCTGTATGACGTCACAAATTGGGCTCCTCCCTCCTATACACGTATCGCCGTATTATTGGCTTCTTCAGTAGGATGGAGCAGCCCACTCACCCCAACCCTTATAACGATTTTAGTCTTCGTGACAACCTACTGAGCGTCACCTCAGCAGTCTTCAGCCTATGCGTACCTTGAGACTTTTATATTTTTTTATGCAGTTATTGTGCATGATATGTTTGTTTTCAAGGTGACACTTTATGATTTGAAAAATATTGTATTGTAATATATAAAAGTTAAGTAGTGCTGTGCCATATAATTTACTAATATTGTTTTTTTTTTTTTTTTTTCGTGCAGCCCTGCTGGGTTGAACAAAAATAAACTACTAGTGTGTACTAGGCTTTAGCATGCAGAGGCTTTTCTCCATAGACCCTGAGAACCTGTCATTTTGCAAGCCAGCAAAAAAAATGTTCTTGATTAGAAAAAAACATCTTTGGGGAAGAAAAATATATTTCTCTAGCGCTCATTGACAGACGTAGTCCTCGGTGATACACCACCTTCGGGTTATGTTGCCTCCACAGGAGCAGGACTAGACAGGAAATTAAAAAGCTCTGGCCACACCCTAGGGGCAGTCCCAGAGGGTATATCCTCTCTCTCTCTGCCTCAGCAAATCAGTTATTTTCTGTCTAGTTAGGAGTAAGGACCTAGATACCTTGCTGGGATCTTAGGTCCTGGCAAGAATTTTTTAGACAGCTTTTTTTCTCCAGTGTTCCTGTGAGATCTTCAAGCAAGAAAGCTGAACTGGGCGACGGGCTGGATGTTGAGATCCGGTGGTCACCCCAGTTCAGCCTACGAGTGCGTGCAGGCCATAGCTCCGCGCTGGGTCGGCCGCGACAAAGTCCCATTAAAAGGACTGAACCCGCGAGTTAAACGTCTCGCTGAAACGCCAAAGACCATGAGTCACGGCGTCCGTATCGGTCGACAGCCCTCCCGCCCCGGTGGAGAGGGGTACTGTCAGGAGTTGGTGCCCGCCTGGTTCCGGTATGGTGAGTAGTATGTTCCCCCTTTTTCCCTGACGGGTTTTGTGGTGAACGCGGGCCCCTCTCTGTATGGTAAGAAAGAGTCCTTTCTATCCTATAACATGTCACAGATCCTCCTACTTTGAGTGTGATTTTATGTGTGCAAAAAGCCAGGAGGCTTGGTTTGGGAGCTAACAATCTATTGTATACATGTTTAAAAGATGTAATCTGTGGCATTCTGGGAATCTTATGGGTTAAGTATAAGCTACCTACCAGTCAGAAGCCACGGACATGTAGACTGCCTTCCAAATCAGATCTCCAGCTATTAGCAGGCCTCCCGAACGGCCATGCGGTCCGCCAGGGCCGGTACCGCCAACCACGCCATATCCCCATGCAGAGAGAGTGTTGTGTGCCCTGCAGCACACCGCTATTCAGTACAGGCCGCCGCCATTTTTTTTGCTGGATCGCACGAGCCGCCATTTTGGCGTAGCCTCGTGTCTCCAGCATGGGGGCGGCCATGTTTGAGGTGATCCTACACCTCGTGGAGCTTGGGGGAGGCGCCGGAAGGCGTGCAGAGGGGCGGAGCCGCCTCCTTTCTTCCTGGGCAGCCAGCCAAAAGACTTCCTGTTTGTCAAGACAGCGCTGTAACCTGTTGCAGTTTAACTCTGAGCATCAAGTGGTGAGCCTGGGGGTCTATCTCTCTCTCTCTCTCGATCGATAGGGATCCCTAGCAGGTAACACTAAGGGGCTTTTTGTGGCGCTGGGGGTCAGAAAAAGAAAAAAAAAAAAAAAAAGTTTTTTTTTTTTACTTTTGAATTATATTATCCAGGAAGTAACTGGAGTTATCATGGACCCTGCCACACATATTCCCCCACCTGTTTCCCTCGAGGGGGCCTCGGGACCCGCCGGTGCACAGAGTATAGAGTCATTTACAGCAATTTTGGAGTCTATGGTGGCTCGGGTGGAGGCGGCCTGTCAGGGAACGGGGGTCAAGGAAGCGACCCCCGCCTACCCCTATACCATCTGACACCTCTGACTCAGATTCAGAGATGGTCACGGCAGTTGCAGGTTCCTCTGCAAGGGCTGTTATCCCAGGTAAAGCCCCCTCAGACAGTGAGGAGGACGCTTCTTCTCTTGCTATAATTCAGGAAGAAGCATTGGTGGACGCACTAGTTGTGGCAGTGCAGGAAACCTTAAAACTTGAGGCTTTACCGGCAGAGGCAACTGAAACAGAGATGCCTTTTGGTACTAATAAGCCCATCAAGACGGCGAAGGCTTTTCCTGTACCTAAATGTTTTGGTAATCAGATTAAAGGAGAATGGGAGCATTCTAAACGTACCTTTACTATTTCCAAGCGTATTGCTAGACGCTATCCGTTTGAGGAATCCATCATTAAGAAATGGACGGTACCACCAGTCGTGGATCCGCCTATTTCCAGGCTGAATAAAGCCACGGTTATTCCAGTGGAGGACACTTCGTCCTTTAAGGATCCGGTGGATCGAAAGATAGAAGCAGAGTCCCGCACTATCTTCTCTCTGATAGGGTCAGCATTTAGACCAGTAATTGTTATTGGTCTAGTTTCCCAGACACTTACGGAATGGGCGAAAATGGTACGCCAAGATCTTAGGGGAAAAGATATTCCCCAGGAGACATCTGATTTGATGGAACAGATCATACAAGGGCTACGGTTTATCTGTGACGCAGCCTTGGACACTACTCCCTTATTAGGGCATGCATCTAAGTTAGCAGTGATCCTCAGACGTGTGCTGTGGTTAAAATGCTGGTCAGCTGACCTAGGTTCCAAAAAGACCTTGACCAATCTCCCTTTTCAGGGGAATCGTCTATTTGGGGCCAACCTAGATGAAATCATTAAGGATGCCACTGGGGGCAAGAGCACTTTTTTGCCACAGGCTGCAAAAGCTAAGGGACCTCGCAACAAGCGAGGACCTTTCTTTACCGCCCATAAAGGGCGCCCGGCTGGTACTAGCGGGAAAGGCAAGACTCCTCCAGGAGGGTTCAAGAAGGGCTGGTCGGACAAGCAGAGGACCAACCCAGCCAAACCCGAAGTAAAGGAGTACACAGCCTGAAGGTGCGCCCCCACCCGGTTTCAGGGTGGGGGGACGTTTTCACCGGTATTCAGGACATTAGATCGAGCATCAACCACTACTACCGGTGCGATTCTTCCCTTCCAACATTTAAGTACCACAGGAATCGGTAGTTACCGTTCCCTGAATAGATCTTTTCCTTTACCTTTTCCTAAGATTAGTCCCGATACCTCACAGGAATCGGATCTGGTTGACCAGATAGGCCAAGTAGCCTCTAGTCGGGTGACTTCGGTCCCTGAGGTTCAACCAGAAAAGATCACCTTTCCTGATAACTATCAGGTATCTGATAAATGTGTGGGAACAGAAAACGACCAGACTTTCTCGGATGGTCGGGGCCAGATAGCTCTAGGGACGCCTGGTTCAGATCCAATCAGCGCCAGTGGTCCTAGAAATTCTAGGCTGGCCTCCTCAAGCCGGCCCGGCCGACTTGGACATGTTAGTCGCAGACGTTCCGTGGGAACTTCGTCTCAGGGAGTGTCTGTGGTCTCAAGGACCAATTTACCTTCGTGCTTTACAGTCGCTGGTTTTAATGGCCTGGCCATTGAGACCCAAGTACTGAAGGACAGAGGTTTGTCTACTTCAGTCATTCCTACCCTTATTAAAGCAAGGAAAGCGACTTCCAGCAAAGTCTATTATCACACATGGAAGACTTATATTGCGTGGTGCGAATCTTTAGGATTTCCTCCACGTACCTATTCGGTGTCTCGAATATTGGCCTTTTTGCAACAAGGGGTTGAGCAGAAGCTAGCCTTGAGCACCATCAAGGGTCAAGTTTCAGCATTAGCAATCTTCTTTCAGAAGCCTTTAGCTACCAAATCCTTGGTGCGGAATTTCATCCAGGGGGTGCGGCACCTGGCTCCTCCAGTCCGCGCGCCCTTACCGCCCTGGGATCTTAATTTGGTTTTGTCGGTTCTACAGAAACCTCCCTTTGAAAACATCAGGGAGATTCCCTTGCTTACTTTGTCCCAGAAGGTGGCCTTCTTGGTGGCTATTACTTCTGCTCGCAGGGTGTCAGAACTGGCTGCATTATCATGCCAGTCCCCATACCTAGTGATTCATAGGGATAAGGTAGTACTTCATCCTAAGCCATCTTTTCTTCCTAAGGTGGTTTCAGATTTTCATCTGAATGAAGATATTGTACTACCTTCCTTGTGTCCTCAGCCCAAGCATCATCGGGAACATGCGTTGCATTCCTTAGATGTGGTTCGGGCAATCAGGGTATACCTGAAAGCTACGGAATCATTCCGTAAGACGGATTCACTTTTTGTGATCACGGATGGCCCCAGAAAGGGTTTGCCTGCATCTGCCGCGACCATTGCCAAATGGATTAGACAAACGGTGGTACAGGCTTATTCTATTAAGGGTCAGAGTCCTCCGCTCCCTGTTAGGGCGCACTCCACTCGAGCGCTCAGTACTTCCTGGGCCTTTCGCCATCAGGCGTCAGTGGTCCAGGTATGTAAGGCGGCCACTTGGTCGTCGGTACATACCTTTACAAAATTCTATAAAATTGATGTGACGGCATCGGCGGATGCCTCATTTGGCCGCAAGGTTTTGCAGGCCGCAATTTGAGGAGACCGGTGGTCTACCTCGAGGGTTTTTTTTTTTTCTGTTTGAAAAAAAAAAAGAAAAATTTTTTCTCTCTTTTGTTGAGTCTCATCATTAAGGATGAGCATTGTAAACTTCTAGTTGGCACCGGTTGGGCCTTCTAGATTGGGATTTGATTTCATTTTCCCACCCCTCAGTTGTGATACTGCTCTGGGACGTCCCGAAGGTGGTGTATCACCGAGGACTACGTCTGTCAATGAGCGCTAGAGAAAAATGGATTTTTGTAAAATCTTACCGTAAAATCCTTTTCTCTTAGCTCATTGACAGACGTAGTCCCCGCCCCTCTGTTTTTTTGAGTTGGGTTAAAATCTCTAAAGACTGCTTTTTCACATAACTGATTTGCTGAGGCAGAGAGAGAGAGGATATACCCTCTGGGACTGCCCCTAGGGTGTGGCCAGAGCTTTTTAATTTCCTGTCTAGTCCTGCTCCTGTGGAGGCAACATAACCCGAAGGTGGTGTATCACCGAGGACTACGTCTGTCAATGAGCTAAGAGAAAAGGATTTTACGGTAAGATTTTACAAAAATCCATTTATCTGGTGCCAGTAAAAGGATGACTTCCTGAGTTTACGGCCTGTAAAGTGTGAAAACATCTAAACAAAGAGGGGGAAAAAGATGGATGTTTGAAATGAACACACTTCACACTTTAGCAAATCAGCCCTATGATCACAAACATTTCTCTTGGCATCATAAGTAAATTAAAGTGACCAGCTCCAGCCTTTACAAAAGACTACTAGCACACTGGTATGGTAACTGGCTTCAGTGCAAGAGCTGCTGCAATCGCTTCTAGGATACTAGAATAAGCAGTAACGAATAAATGTGATAGCATTATTATGTGAAAATTCACCCCAGAAATGTGAAAGGTAGGTAATGGAACTACTGTGTAAATTCTGCAAACTCACCAGCACATAATCAAGTAGTGATTACTAAAATCTTTGAACACCATTTGGTTTTTGTAATCTTTTACATGTTGGTATGTAATCAGTTGAGTTTTTGTTGGTCAACATAAAAAATGCCTATGTTTATGGCTACCCCTTGTGTATTAGCATGGATGCCGGACAAAAGAATCGGAATATACCCTAAATGGTGCATGATAAAGTTAAAATTCCTTTCTTGTTCATTAAGGGAATCTTAAATCTTTGGGGTTATACAGCTGCCTACTGGAGGACTGGACACTGACAAAGGAAAATACTGTAGTCCAGCTCAGGATAACCTGATTTTGATTTTCAATTAAGATTCTACATCTTTAATTTGTCTCTTTAGTTGTGGCTTTCTGGCAAGATCATCCTTAGCCTGGCATTTGGAGTACCACATCCAGACTGGACATGCAGGATAGCCTGAAAGTGACCTTCGGACATTGGCTTCTTCCTTAGGTTTCTTTCTCAGTGGAAGAAACCTAAAGAACAAATTGCTGAAAAAAATGCTGCCTATGACATCAAGAACACCATCCCTACAGTCAAGCACGGAGGTGGAAACGTGATGCTTTGGGGTTGTTTCTCTGCTAAATGTAAAGGCCAACTTTGCCACATTGAGGGCCCAATGGACGGGCCATGTATTGTAAAATCTTGGATGAGAACCTTCTTCCCTCAGCCAGAAAACTGTAGATGGGTCTTCCAACATGACAATGATCCAAAACATACCACCAAGGCAACAAAGGAGTGGCTCAAGAAGAAGCACATTAAGATCATGGAGTGGCCTAGTCAGTCTCCAGACTTTAATCACCTAGAACATTTATGGAGGGAGCTGAAACTTTGAGTTGCCAAGAGACAGCCAAGAAACCTTAAGGTTAGAGAAGATCTGTAAAGAATAGTGCCCCTAAATCCCTCCCGAGATGTGTGCAAACCTGGTCACCAGCTACAAGAGGTTTTCGCCCTTGCCGCTGACCCTATGTGCCCTCAGCTCCCATGGGAGGCACCTGGGTTCATGCCTCCACCTCCACTACCAACCAGCGCCAAGGCTGCCATGTAAGTTTCTTTGTGGGACTGTGGGGATTTCCCTCCCCCTCCCTTTCCCCCTTTCAGCTTCAGACTACCATCATTCCATGCAATGTTCTCATACGCATCTTTTTTTATAGATTTGGATCATACATCTACTCTTGAAGAAGTGGCATACTTAGTCCACGAAACGCGTCAGTTTACGGATGTTATGATTTACCCTACTACCCAATATGATTGTCTATTGTTATGCTGGTTTATTTTGAAGCTGTCTTGGGAACTATTTCATTTAGCCCCCGTTCACACTGGGGCGACCTGTGAGGCGACCTGGTCGCCTCACAGGTCGCCGTAGGTCGCCTGCCATACAGAAGCTATGGACCCGTTCTAATAGGAGCGACGACTTAGAAAAAGGGTCCGGAGCTTCTTTGGGGCGACCCGGAGCGTCCTGCATAGACTTCAATGTTATGAAGTCCGTGCCGGCCACTCCGAGGTCGCGGGGCGAGCAGCGCGCCGCAACCTATGAGGTCGCCCGGCAAAGTCGGGTCGCTGCAATGTGAACGGGGCCTTATGCATTTATTATTCTTTACCATACCAGGTTTATATCTATTATACAATATGCCACATCCTATATCATATGTTTGTATTCCTTGTATACTATTAAATGTGATTTTTCTGCCATGCATGCCTTGTCAGTGTCATGTCTCTCATATAAAGTCCCAACCTCTCTCTTTTTTATAATCGAATTTAGGGATGGAGACACATGGCAGTTCCCACCGTGCGCCTCATATAAAGTCCCGCCCTTCCCCCCTCTTCCAGCTACAAGAAATGTCTTACCTCTGTACTTGCTAACAGGGGTTTCTCCACCAAGTCACATTTTGCTTGGGGATCAAATACTTATTTTACTCACTGAACTGCAACTTAATTTATAGCCTTTGTTTTACGTGTTTTTTTCTGGATTTTTGGTTGATATTCTGTCTCTATCATTTAATATACACCTATAATAAAAATTATAGACTCTTTATTTCTTTGTAATGGGTAAACTTACAAAATCTGCAGGGGATCAAAACATTATTTCCCCACTGTGAAGTCCCTGACTATCAGTGCTGGAGTGAGCATTACATTACATTTGTGGATACTTGGGTAGCTTGCATCTCAGACACTTGTGGGCAATGGTGGTATCCTAGGGCTACAAACTGGAGTTTTGCTCCCTGTTCCTCCTCCAATTCTTACGCCCACAGATTGGCAGATCTTCATCAAGCTCCCTTAGTTTTTCTGAACCAAAATGTCATTGCCCCAGTGCCTGTGGCAAAACAGTTGTTACTCCAACCTGTTTACTGTTTATAAGCCCATTCTAGATCTCAAAGCTCTAAATGTCTTAATTTGAGTTCTAATACTCTGTGTGGAATCTATTAAATCTCTTACTGCCTCCCTTCACTAAGGAGATTTTCTGGCTTCTGTGGACATCAGACATGCTTACTTACATGTCCCCCATCTTTACAGCACATCCGCCATTCCTACGCTTTGTTGCTGGGCCCCTGTAGTATCAGTTTTTGGCTCTGCCCTTTGGCCTCTTGTTTGCACCTCAGGTATTCACCAAGGTGCTGGGTCCTGTACTAGCCTTGTTTTGTGGTATGCCCACTGTCTGATAATTAGATTACCTCTTGTTGATGAAACAGTCGACAACATTAGGTTGACCATCCAGACAGTGATGCAGATGGATCCCGAACCTTTACAAAATGTCATAGGAACTGACTTATCATTTGAAGTATCTAGGCCTAGTCCTGGACACAGCTCAGGCCAGAGTGCTCCTTCCATAGGAAAAAATCAATGACTCTGGTCTTGGATTTGAACTCTCCAGTCTAGGAACCACCCAACTCTCCAGTGTGCATGAGAGTCCTAGGTCTGACAGAACCCTTTTTTGAGATACCAGTTTCAATTTAGCCCTTTACAGCACAGAATTCTGTTGTCATGAGACAGGTCTATTGCTGAGGACCAGGTTGTCTGCAGCCTCGTGGCTCCAGGAAGTCCTTACTCGCCATCTTTTGAAGGATTTTAATATCGGTTGGGGAAGAGCCCTGGACACCCTGTCAGTGCAAGGGACTTGATCATTCATCAATCATCAAGGATGAACCAGAAGTCTCACTGTATGTAGCAAGAGAGCAGAACTTTATATTTCTGCCTTGTCAGCCATGTAAATTCCAGATGTATACAACTGCCAGGCAGATTTTCCCTGCTGGCAGCTCATTGACCCAGAAGTGTTCCACAACCTCCTGGTCTCCAAATACAGGGATTCTCAGGCAGAAGCAGTGGATACTTTGATGGCTCTGTAGGACTGGTACATGCTGATCAATGTCTTTTCTCCCAACTGCTTAGAGGATCGAGCTGGAAGGCATTCTGGTAAACCTCACGCAGGTACAGGGACCTGCGCAATGTGGGTTCCACCAGATCGTCAAGATCTTCTGTTCTATGGACCGATTTGCCATCCTGTGTTACAGTTGCTGGCTTTAAATGGCATGACTGTTGAACTTCAGGTTCTCTTTCTGTAATCCTGAATAGACTTCATAAGGGTGCTCCAGTTTTGCATTCTATATCTCTAGGTATACACACAGACCATCATTTATACTTATGCTTTCAAGGATTTGGTTCACCACTTTCTCGTCAAGGCACTCTAGAACTGTGAGTGCTTCCTGGGCCTTTCAGCATCAAGCAACTGTTTCCCAGGTTTGCAAGGCTGCCACCTGGACTTCCACATGCTCTCAAAGTTCTGCCAGGTGGATGCTGCAGCATCACCTGATACTAGCTTCCGGTGTAAAGTACTTTTAAGCAGCTCTTCGAGCTGCTGGAAGTCCCCATTTTTCTGTTTTCTTGGGCCTGTTAGCAGTTGTTTGCTCATTTGACCAACACTCATTTTGACTGCTTTTGGACATCCCAAATGTTTAAGACTTCCTGTTGCCTTCAATGGACAAGAAAGAAAATCATATTTTTTACAGTAATATTGTTTTCTAGGTCCCACCCCTCTGCTTTTATGATCATGCTGGTGGAGTTATGCAGGGCTGGCCTATAGTTTTTTGTTTGCCAGTTTACAATCCTCCTGTATGCTGCACAAAATACTGAATTTTAAAGACTTTCTGTTACCCTCAATAGACTCCAAGAAAATAATTTTTTGGTGAATACAAAAATCCTACTTTCAGAAGATAAATACTCCATGCATTCTCTTACCTCTCTTCATATGGTTTTCTGCAAGCTGACATTTGGGTAGAATTCCCATCCTGTCCATCGTTCACATCTCTTTTTCTGGTTTCCTCTTCTGAACACTGTTTAAGAATAGGTTTCAATCAAATATTGTATATTGCTTTAAAATATTTGTTTTAAATCACCACCAGTTTACATGCTGGGAGTACAGCACCAGACACCAGTATTTTTACTCTGCAGACTACTTTTGGCTATGTAGACCAACCAGATACTAATTTAATTTTTTTTTTTCTGGATCTTCATGCTTGCGATCTGCAGCCACCTGCATGGCATTTCTGAGGGCAGGTTTTATTTATGGTGACAACAGTGGACCATGCCTATATAAGTCTTCAAAAGAAAGTAACTTAATTGAAGCACAACCGAGAACCTGAGACACTGCAATGACACCCTATAACAGGTTGAATTGAGATTTCAGAGATTGAGTTGTACTTTAAAGCAACCCTGTCAGGAAGTTAAAAAAATGCACATTCACCATACTGTATCTATGGTGGAGCAATGTGGTCACCTTAGTACAGAGCTACAGAATGCCTCCCATGGAGGAAGGAGTTATGTAGTCCTCACAGATAACTGGGATTATTATAATTGATAAGAGTGCAGCTAGTTATCAGATCACAAGATATTTGGCAGGATCAGCATCAGCAGGTATTTGTTTTTTGCATTTGCCAAACAGATGTAGCAAAACATTTTCAATAGTATATTTAGCAAACCAAAATTTTCCAAATAAGAGAAGTCCATAGTTAGGGCTTACATATACTTTCAAATGCATTTATTAAATTGCACCAAGAAATCCTCAAATTCTGTGCTACAAGATTATCCCACATCTATAAACAATACTCTTTTATATAACATGGCTGCTATCATATTGTATGTTCTTGGGAGTCTTATCTGACTAAACAAGTGGAGCATAAGGGGTGTAGTGTTGAAACGCTGTTAACTTATGATTAATGGTGGACCTCTAAGCAAGAGATTTGAAAGAGAAGTTCCCAGGTTATTCTTATTCATGAAAAGTTGATATTTAAAAGCAGGGGGTTTTGTCTGATGTTCATTATAACAGTTTTCTCTCTTTCTCCCTTTTTGTTATTTACGTCCTTTTATTATTTTTGTACACTGCTTGACAATTTTTGTACTTATATCAAGGCCATATCTTGTGCGGTTGGTACAATTTTTGTATTTATGCAAAAATTTATGAAAACGTGTTTGTTTTCTAATAGCAATTACCTGATTTTTTTTTTTTTTTTTTTAAAGCAGGGATTATCCAGTTAAATTTGAAAAATTGAGGGAAGATTGGTTTAGCGACCCTGGTTTAGCCCCCCATTCACTGATTGTGTTAGGCTATTCTCCTAAAACAAATTGATCTTTACTTTGGCACCCCAAGAGTTGTCTGCACTAGATGGGTGAGATTCCTCTCTTCAATTCTTTTGAGTCCCTGTACCACATCTGCACTGATTGGGTCTCACATTGGAATGCTATCCTTGTTATCTCTCTTCTTTTTTGTATCTGCATTGACTGCAGTTAAGAATAATTTTGATGATTTTCATAATTCACAATGGTAATATTAGTGTGCCAACAGACCCTAAAGGTAAGTGTATATTTAGTAGAAGCTGTGTATAGTTCTAACTTGGTTTCTTGCTTTCATTGTTTGGGGTGATGGACAGATGGAGGGAGTAGAAATTACCTTAATGGTCCTACTTCTTTCTATAATGTGAAAAATCTTTATTAAAAATGTACCCAATTTAAAACAAAAAAAACAAAAACTTTTCGTCTAGTACTAGGAATAACACTATCAGAGGTAAGTTTCCTAATGTCATTTTATCATTTTAGTATAGCACTGTTTTACGGTATGGAAGACTTTTCTTTTGTAGGAGGATTAAAGGAATACTCTCTAGCAGCTGTTAAATCCAGATAGAAAAGTAACACTTGCTCTGGAGAGATTATTGAAGGGGGGGGGGGGGGGGGGTTGTTTTAGCACAGAGCTTATAGACCTATTATATTTTAGGGGTCTACCTGTGAAGTTGGATGTCTGACTACAGGAGTGTTGGTGATGGAAGACATTGATAAGGGAAGAAAATAAAAGAATCTGTATTTGTATGAACTTTTGTACAATAGATGTGTAGCACTATTTACATTATTTAATGCTGATCTGAAGGGTTACTGTCCCTTTAACTAGATAGTTTCAGTCAAGCTAGCCCAAACAAACTACAGTGAAACCTCGGTTTACGAGTACCGCGGTTTGCGAGCATCTTGAAAGACGAGCAAACATTTTTTATTTTTTTTGCTTTGGTTTGCGAGCGCCCGGAAGTGACGTCATAAGCCGAGTGCCGAGTGTCTCGGACTTCTTCAGAGCGGAGCGGATGGGCGGATGGAACCCCTGCACCTGCGTTCTAAAGAGAGCTCAGGCACAAGTGAGTTATAAAAGGAACCAAAATACAGTACACAGTGCTGAACATACATTATGTTGTACGATTATACAGGACTGGTGAGCTACAGTATGTACTGTGCAGTACTGTATGTTCTTTTCACAGCTTGGGGACCCATTACATTACAGTATAAACAAATGTACAGTACTGTGCAGTATGTTCTTTTCACAGCCTGGGGACCCATTATAAACAAATGTACTGTGCAGTATGTTCTTTTCACAGTACACTTTATACTGTATTTTGTATTGCCATAATGAATAAATGTTTGTGGAACGAATCATCTGAGTTTCTATTATTTCTTATGGGAAAATCCGCTTTGATATAAGAGCGCTTTGGATTGCAAGCATGCTTCCGGAACGAATTATGCTCGTAAACCAAGGTTTTACTGTATTTTGTACAATACCAGGTGTACCTGCTGGGCTGTTGTGTAAACTGTATTTAGCCTAGGCTACATACAGTATACAGTGCTGTTTTCTGGCAGGGGGATGAGAACTTCTCATCCCACACTTAGAACAAAATTGAGTCGGACTGAATGTTGTACAGCCATTCATAGGCAGTTTTGTAGTCTCTAAATTAATACAAAGCTTCCTCTGATCGGCTGAAGTGGGCAGATGATGTCCCAATCTCCAACTCAGCCATTCAGAGGAAATTTTGTATTCAGAGAATAGAAAGGTGCCTATGAATGGCTGAGAAGCACTCAGCCTGATTTAATTTTGTTCAGGGCGTGGGACAGGAAACTGGGGCTACATACAGTTTATACAGCACACCCAGTGAAAATAGCTAGTTTGGGCCAGCTTGGCCCAAGCAGACTAGTAAAGGGGGTGTGTGCATTAATGCATCACAGAGGAACATGAATATAAATGGGCCTTAAAGAAAGTTCCCCTTAAAGCCCTCTTACCTGCATTTTCTGATACATCTCAAAGTTAATTGCCTTTACTTCTTCCAGTTGCTCTTTTAGACCAATGAGAGTATCTTGCTTTTCTAAAATATCTTTCTCCAACAACTTAACAGCAAGTTCAATCTCATGCTGCACTCTTGCTGGCTCAAGATCATTGTCTGATTCCTGAGATCGTGGAAAAGGAGAAAACAGGTTGTGGAGTCAAATAAGCAACAAAAAAAGTTAATATATCTTCATACACCCTTTAGCTAAAAACTGAAGTGTGAAACATGAAATGGAGGCTATACCCAGCAGCAATAACAACCGGGTAATATTTCTAAACCTTTTTTACCCTACTAAATATAATAGTTATTCTTGTTGTCAGTCCCCTGTTCCTATTCTGTCTGGCAGCTGTCAAATAGACAGGAAGTGATGAGAAATAGGCTTACGTGCATATATTTTCAGGGTTCGTGGTTATTCGCATCCATTTTTTGAAGCCATCCTTATGCATTATGAACTTGGCAAGGGGAAATCCATGCATCTACAGTTTCATGGGTTGTATTTATGACTGGCTATGCATTTATACCTACCTGTCTCAGCTGTGCATCTTCATGATGCGTACATATGTCAGTAAAGATTTCATTCAGTCCATGTCTTGCATGCTGTCTGTACATCTGTTCTGCTTCAATACTGGCCTTGGCTGCCTGTTTGTAAACCTCATGATTACAAATCTGACATGAAACTTTGCAGTGATTAAGTGGAGTATAAAAAATGGCAACAAGTAGACAACTAGCAAAAATGTAATCAAAATGGGTGGAAAGTTTTTTTATGATCTTTATTTTCAGCTTTGCTAATATATAGTAAAAACAAAAAAATATATAGAATCTGGGTTGACAGTATTGCCACCTAGATAGTAGTTTAAAAATTTTCTGCTGATAGTAATGGGAGATGGAGGCACTATGAGACAGTGTAAGCAGTTTTAACCACTCCTCCTTTGAGAAGACCTAGCCGAAATTCTTTCATTCTGCCATATAAGGAGTCTTGCTTAGACAGGCCTTCAAGGGTGTATAAAAGAGGACATGGTCGGTTCTTTCAGAGGCTACATGTAGAGATCCAATTTGCGTGAGAGGACGTGAAAGAAAATCCCTAGGTTTCAAAGAGAAGACAAAGTGGCCAGTTGAGTAGCCACGTACCAGTCCTGTGTTATCCTCTGAACGCTTGGCTAGTGATGACGTTACAAGGTATGGGGTGCATAGAGCAGTAAAAAGCAATGCTGGATGCTGGATTTTCCTGGAATGCATGCTAGGAGGAAACTGAGGATTATTAAAAATGGGAGTAAGCGGGCATAGGTCTTTAGTTAAGATCTTTAGTGAGACCTCATTTACAATAGGTCCAGTTCTGGAGACCTCATTTACAGAAAGATATTGATAAAATAGAACAAGTCCAGAGACGGGTAACAAAAATGGTGAAAGGTTTGGGGGATAAAATATATCAAGTGAGACTTCAGGAACTTATTATGTACAGTCTGGAGGAAAGAAGGGAAAGGGGAGACATAATTGAGACCTTTAAATGCAGCAAGGGGGTGAATAAGGTTCAGGAGGGCAGTTTTTAAATATGAAACCAAGATCAAGAACACAGGGACATAACCTCAAACTAACTGGAGGAAAGTATCATTTTACTGAAAGGGTAGTTGATGCTTGGAATAAACTACCAGCAGAGGTAGCTAGACAGTCAAATGAAATAATGACTTCAAACATGCTTGGGACAAACATAGATCTATACTCAGATAATAAAGTTACCGAAAAAAAACCCACAAAAAAATAAAAAGGAAAAACGGGCAGACTCAATAGACGACTACTCTTTATGCCGTCACTTTTCTATGGTTTTGAGAAAAGACAGGACTGGTGCCTAACTAAGCCTCAACATGGAAGGAAGCCAGGGAATGGTCTATGCATAGAAAGTAGCCATGGTAAGCTTTGGATGGCTATCAGACATATATCCCTCTTCAGGGCTACTCACATCTTTGTTTCAGTGACGTAAAACCACTCATGGAGACGAGTGCCTTATGGTAGACTGCAAAATCTGGGAGGCAAACCCCACTGCTATGTTTTGGTCTTGATAGGAACTTAACACTAACCCAGGAAAATTGAATAGCCACAGTGCCTAGTTTATGTAGAAAAGTATAAGGGGTATCAGGACCACCTGGAACTTATACTGATGGGGGAAGGTTGGGGAAGGTGTTGCCTCATGCAAGAAAATGTCCAATTTTTGGAGATTCACCATTCCAAGCCAGAAATGCAGGAAGGTTGTCCATAGGGACGTATCAGAGGATGGAATCCGCATTAGGTCCTGAAAATTTTGGGATAGCCAAGATCTATGATCATTCAGGACTTTGATACCTAAATAGGTTATGGTCTTGGGTTGTCATTTAAAAGAGGAGTAACTGATGAGGGATAATGTGGCTGGGTAACAGGAAATGTTCACTATAAACTTACTGAGGTCACTAAATCTATGATATTCTTCTAGGACTCTAGGCAGCATAGTCAAGGGTGAAGATTATATATAAAAGATAAGATTATATATCAAAACAGATCATCTGCATACAGCCCAGAACAAAAGGATTATTCCTCATGGCCACCACCCCATGATCCACCATAAGGATATATAATAATAGGGGCAGGGGGACAACCTTGTCTTATATTGTTAAACATAGACACGGGTCTAGACAGCATACCATTAACAAGGATCTCCGCCATGGGGCCAGTATAGAAGGCCGTAACTTTGATATAAAGGTATCTCCCATATTTACCTGTAGAAGGGTAGCTTTAAGGAAGGACCAATGTACCCAGTCAAAGGCCTTCTCTGCATCAATCGTTAGACTGCAAAGTGGGATCAATTTGCAGTGAGCCAGGAAATCAGGGTAATTGCAAGGCTGGTACTATCCCTGGCCTCTCTGTGTACGAGAGGTGGCAGAAGTGGCGTGGGCTTTACTTTTAAATGATCAAGCATGTCAAAATAATACCAACATCCATTTATCTTGAGAGGAAAAAAAAAAAAGATTTCTACCTCTAGATGTTGATGAGCTTTCATGAAAATCATGGCATTGTCGTTCCTTAATTGATGGTTTTCCTCTTGCAATTTGATAATATTATTCTTGGCTATTGCCAACTAAAACCGAAAACACAAAAGAGATAAACATAAAACAATCCAATTCAAAAGTTTGTAAATATTTATCAAACATGACTACATTCATCTTTGCTACAGTTGCACATTTCAGGCTTCATTCACACCTGGGCGTTTTTCAGGCGTTTTTTATGCAGGTGTTTGGAGGCAGGCATTGACATCTAACAAAAACGCTTGTAATCTGCCAAAAAAGAAACTCATGTATTTTTTTGAGCTTCAGGCAAAAAACTCTCATATGTGAACAGGGGCCATTGAAATGAATGGGATTTTGTTTATTTGGTGTTTTGGAACTTCAGAGTTGAGCGTTTCATGAGCTGAAAAAACGTTCAGGTGTGAACAGGACCTTAAGGTAAAGTATTGGGCGGAGACAATAAAAAGATGGAAAAATGGGGCTTTATCGGTGATAGTCTATACAATACCAAAGTACTGGGTGGATTTGAGGGGGTTTGAGGTGTCACATGAATGCTGGCAAAGTTGGGTAGCAAATCAATGAATAGGATTTAGTTTTGGATGTATGAGGACCCAAGCCAATGCTTCTAAAGATGTCATCAGGTAAAACATATGTATGCAGATGTAAAGGCTGAATGCTTCTCTGGTTAACATACTTCATACTGATACTGATTGTGCATGGTTAGCCTTAAATGGGCAGATGGAAATGTATATTGTACATAGTGACTGGGTATAGAAGGACTGACTGGCTGATCTGCATACACAAGTTAAGGAAGTCCTCAATCCTGTCTTCCATGTAATACCCAAGAACTTACCTCTTGACCTTAAAAGTAGGTGGCAACCTATATACTGCCTGAAAAATCAGCAGAGAGAGTCTGTAATAGACTAAAAAACACATTTAAAGTAGTTCTGAGGTCATTTTTTTTTACCTTAGTGCATTATCTGCATAATGGTAAAAAAAACTTTCCACTACCAATCCTACCCACCCCATCCCTAAACACTTACCTGACTCCTATCATCACTCCAGTGCTGTCCTGGCTGCAGCACTGTTCTCCTCACTTTCTGGTCTCACAGGAGATACTAAGAGCAGTGGGAGCCATAGGCTCCTGCTGCTGTCAGTCAAACTCCTGTGAGGAGGGAAGGGGCATGGCTTACCGGAGCTGTGTGTGTCTATGAATACACAGCCTGCTCAGGAGCGCATGTGCATGGGTGCTCCCTTAGCACCCGGCCTCTTGAGAGGGCACCCAGTGGAACAAGGAATAGACAGCGCAGGCAGGGGGCTGCCAAAGAGGAGGTGAGGGATCACTCTGTGCAATATTGTTGCACAGAACAGGTAAGTATAATCCATCCATGTCTCCATGCCTTCTTTTGCTGAGAAATCACATTGAAAAACACCCCCTAGCATTTCTGGCCATGACTATCTTGAGTAAGGCCAGATGATTCATGTAGCCTTTACTTTCTGGAATCCATCTACTCTAGCTCAGGCATGCAGGCAGGAGGGTGTGCTTAGCTAAGAAAACCCCTCCTGAAGACTCCTGGGATTTATGACATCATTTGCCTAGGCCTGGAAACCAGGAAATAACTATAGAAATGTAAAAAAAAAAGTTTAAAGCAAGTAAATAGGATATACTTTCCTATCTATTTACTAATGCTAGCAGCATAAGGATTAAAAACAGTCAATGTTGTAAGAGCGATTTAATTTCCGCTTTAAGCTGGTAAATATTTAAGGGAAATAGTAAAGATGACTGCAGTACCACACTTGTGAAGGAAAAAATAACTGGACATGACTTCTTATCTAAAAATAAAAAAACAAACATAGACCGCATGCACACATATACTCAGTGGTAAGCCAGAAGAATGATTATTTGGTCAACTATAATGCTAACATTTAAAAATGTTGTAAACTCTCTTCTGCAAAAGTAAACAGAGCCGATGACTGTGGTATTATTCAGTGTCATTTTTAAACAGATTTAAATGTATTTCATTCAGTGGTAGGTATAAATTTGCTCATAAAATAAACACAATCGCACTGCGTTATAAATGGTAATTTTCACACACATTACACACAAAGCAGATGATAGAATAATGGATGTTATGCATATGCATTTTAGCACTTCCATACCTCTTCAATGAGCTTTGCATTTGACTTTTCCAGTGTATCGATTCTTGCATGAAGACTGCTAACTGTACCACTGTGGGCAAGCAGGAAAGGTGATTAATATATTAATAATATTATACAGGGTTTATATAGTGCCAACAGTTTGCACAGCGCTTTACAAAATGGAAGAAGACAGTACAGTTACAACACAATTCAATACAAGAGGAATCGGAGGGCCCTGCTCGTTAGTGCTTACAATCTATATGAAGGGATTCGAGAATTTGCTAGAACACCACTCTGCTGCCAGGAGACACAAAAGAGTTAAATTTGCAAGGATATTGTGTTATTCCCCTGATGTTCTCTCCTTCCTCCCTCATGGCAGCCTGTGAACTTCAGAACTGTAACTGCCGGTTCACACTGTTTCGACTTGTCAGGCGACTTGGTCGCCTGACAAGTAGCGGTCCATGCTGTGCAATGGAACAGTTCTAATAGAGGCGACTCAAGTTGCTCCGACTTAGAAAAAGGTTCGCTGCATCTTTTTATTGCAAAGTCGGAGCGACTTGCATTGACTTCCATTATGTGAAGTCATTGCAAGCCGCGCCGAAGTCGCGGTTCACGGGAGACGGCATTAGTCGCCCGAAGTCGGGTCGGATCAGTGTGAATCGACACTTAAGCTTCTGGCAGCCTTACTCTTTAACAAGACATACAGCATAATCAAGGCTGGAAATGTACATATTTTAATTTTAAAAAGTGACAGTTTTTGAGACCCAGGAGAGGGGAGAGTTTCCAATAAGGAAGCGACTGCTCTGAGCATAACCACTTGCCAACCAGCCGCCGAACTTATACTACAGCAGGTCAGTCCTGTCCCGCGAAACGTCATACCTGTCCGTCGCTTCATAAGACAGCTAGCAGGGGCGTGCACGCGACGCTTGGCCACAGGTGGAGCCATCAATGGGTCCGGTGGACACGATGTCCGCCAGGCACCCGCGGTCGCTCCCCGTGGAGGTAGACCGCTATTCTATCAGTGATGAACACAGGCGTCCTGTGTTCCTCCTATTTAGGAACACAAATCTCCTTGTTCATCCAGCAAGTCCATCCCCCACACAGTTAGAAAGCACCCCCTAGGGACACATTTAACCCTTTGATCGTCCCTGGGGTTAACCCCTTCCCTGCCAGTGTCATTAGTATAGTAACAGTGCAAAATTTTTAGCACTGATTACTGTAGTAATGTCACTGGTCCCCCCCAAAATGTCAAAAATGTCATTTAGGTGTCCGATCTGTCCGCCATAATGTCGCAGTCCCCCTACAAATCGCCTAATCGCCGCCATTACTAGTAAAAAAAAATAAAAATGACATAAATCCTTCCCCTAGTTTGTAGATGCGACAACTTTTGCGCAAACCAATCAATGTACACTTATTGGGATTTTTTTTTACCAAAAATATGTAGCAGAATACATATTGGCCTAAAATAATAAAAAATTTGACTTTTAATTTTTTTTTTTTTTTTTTTTATTGGGAATTCTTTATAGCAGAAAGTAAAAAAAAAAAAAAAATTTTTTTTTAGAATTGGTGCTCTTTATTTGTTTATAGAGCAAACAAAAAAAAAAAAAACGCCCAGGTTATCAAATACCACAAAAAGGAAAAAGTGCTGCTCTACTAAGCAACAAGCTCCTAATGAAATAAAGTGTTGCATATAATCATATGCAATTGTTTATATCAAAAATATCAATATCCATAAAGTGCATAGAATTGTGAAAAAAAAATGCAAATAAGCAAATGTGCAAAGAAAACTTCAAATAAAGTCCAAATATGTGCAATATAAATAAATATACAATGTGACAATAGTGAAAATGAATCAAGTCCATCAAACATAAATTGAAAACGCAGAAAAGGATGAATAAAGTCCTCAATCTTTAAAAAAAAAAAATGCTCTAAGATATAAAGTTCATATCTGATCAAAGGAAGAACTTCACGTGTTCAGAAACAGGGAATTATCACCCTAAGTGCGACCATCACCAGAATGAAGAGTCAGGAGCACTTACCAAAATATATGGACTCTAAAACCATAGGCAAAGAGTCCTTCAAGCAGGAAGTGGTGTTACTTGTAGTGCAATGGTCTCACAATAGTTGTCACCGTCTCCTCAAGTCTTTTGATAGGCATAAAGAAACTTGGGTACCCAAGAAAACAAAAAGCCTCTTCATAGTGTAAAACATCAAAGATAGACTAATAAAAAGTAGAAAACTTAAATTTTCTTAGCAGGCGATAGTGGTAAAAAATAGTGTGATCGCAAAGAAATCCAATTGGCGCAATGTCATGGAGCAAACTCAATAAACCCAACTCGTTTCATCCTCTTAGACTTCAACACCCCATTGATTCTAAATTCATGGCTTTCCTTTTATCAAATCAGTTTCTTCTTGGAAATTAAGGATATGCTCTCTCCCCCACTGGACTTTTGGTGAGCAATACAAATATGCCATTTCCTGACAACTATCCGATTGTGGAATGTGACTCTGGCTCTGATTTCCCATTCGATCACCATTGCTTGAACACCTCACCACTTCATCACACATTATCGATTTCCTATTCCCTGGCGAACAACTCCCCAGCAGATTATGCCCCTCTCTTTCTACAGAAATGGGAAAGGGATCTGAATAGGACAGTTACAGATAAGCAGAAAGCATGTGTCCTTTTTTGCTCACAGGTCCTCCATCGCTAACCGATATCAAGAGACAGGTTACAAATTGTTGACTCCATGTTATAGGACTCCCCCCCCCCCCCCCTCCCTTACACAGGATCTTTCCTTCGGTATCTCTATACTGGTGGGGTCATCAAGACACTGGCACTCTGATCTATATATTCTGGTTGTGCCCTTGTATACGTCAGCTCTGGGAGGGTATTAACAGATTATTCCACAAAATTACTAATATCACCTTGGAACTTCGACCGCAGGTGTTCTTGCTATACATCACTCTATTCTAGAGGCGCAAGTATAAAGGATCCCTCCTGTTTCACCTTCTTAATGCTGGTAAAGCATGGAGAAGTGCAGAACCACTGATGATTGGTCAATGGATAGCAGTGGTGAACGAGAATGATGAGATGGAACGATTAACGGCAGTTCTTAAACGCAGAGACGAACAGATCCACCGATAAACGTGGTTATTAGCACAATTTCCAAAACTCCTGAGATTATGCTGCATACATGGCCACTGTCGTTTCTCAAAGCTCTTCTTCATAGTGGGCCATGGTTGGTACACGGCTACTTTTTACAGGGTCATTGTTGATCCAGCTTCTCCACCCCCCCCCCCCCCACACACTTTTTATTTTCTTGCTCCACTGTGGTTCTCTGTTTTATTTTTATTTTCTTTAGGGGCCCTTTTTAACCTCCCCAAAGAAATCTTTTTGGATAAGATGTCTCTCAACACATGCATCTTTAGTTCTTTGAGATCTACACTGGAAATGGTTTTGTGACCCTCTCCTAGGTTATTTTGATCTTGCACGGTTAGGCATCTATAGTAACTCCCGATATAATGTTTAACCCTGATTTCCATGTATATTATACCAATATTACAGCTTTAGATAAGCAATGTAACTTTGTTTTGGAACCAGGCTTGGTAATGTGTCTGTACCTTATCCTTGCAGTAAATTTAAACTTTATGCTTTTGCCGTAAAAGATTATAATTGCATGTACTGTAATGATGTTTGTGCATGACATTTATTTTGTCATAGACTTACTTTAGTTGTCTGTTAAGTTCTTCAACATAATTCTTCTGATCCAGTATTGCAGAAATGTGTACATTCCTTCCAAACGGGAAGACAAGTGTTAACGCTGCAATAACACTGCAGATATCCAGTTTAAATGGAATACATTACAACATTAAAATATGCTAGTTTGAAGAAGTTAGGCAGCCCCCAGATGAGTCATTTTTTCCATTCAGCCAGGGGAATCCTCCCCACTAAGCGACTGTATTCTGACAGCGGGGAGACTTCCAGGCCATCAGAATACACTGATCAGGGCTGCCTGCTTTAGCCAGCGGCACTGATCGAGCGCAGAAAACCCAAAATGGAGGTTGTATAGAAGCCAAAAACGATAGATCAACTTCTGTACAAGGAGCTTCTGATATTGAAGTAAAACACAGAAGCTGATTGCAAATTCCTAATTTTGATCAAACTGGACATAAGCAATCCCCCCACCACCATACACATGCTCAGTGCTGCCCTGCTGCAATCCACTTCTCTGCTAACACCACCCGGGTCCCATGCTGCCATCTTCTTCTATGGCGTCATTGAGAGTCCCTGTCTCTTGGAGGTTCAGGCAGATACTCCCGATGACACGCTGTGAGGCCCACCCTCCTCCTCTGTCAGCTGAATGGAAGCCGATGCCTAGGATATATCCCTGGAGGCACCAACAGCAGAACGCATTATTCTTGTCAAGGTCAGAATGGACGGAACGTGGGCAGAGGGGAAGTAAACGAAAGGGGCAACATAAATAAATAAATAAATAAATAAGGTATTCATGCTACAAAGGGGTGCATGCCCTCAACATGGAGGAGGTGTTTTGGGGCAAGCATCTTGTCCCCATGTTGATGGGACAAGGGTCAATTCCCTATCAACCCTGGCCAGCAGGTGGGAGGCTTATCAGAATCTGGGTGCCCCCTTTAACAAGGGGGCCCCCAGATCCCCCCTATGTGAATATCTTTGCTTTATTGATTCACAGTCCAGTAAGCTGGCAGGTGATACAGGGAGACTAGCTAAACAGAAACAAAAATCCATTTGCCAGATAAAAACCACTAGAATACAGTATAGGTCACGTTAACTGTGTACGTAGCTTAAAAAAAAATTGAAAGACATGATCGATCTGAATATTAAACAAAACATGAACAAATTATCCCTGAATAACCTTACCTTCCTTCCCGATCATGATCATCTTCATCAGATTTTAAATATATGGAAAAATCAATGACCCCAACCTAATAAAGTAAAAGAATACAATTAAAAATACTACCTCTCTATCCGTTATCAATAACTTGTAAACATAAGGGTAAGGCAGGCCATACATGGTGCATACTCCTTGGTTTCAGGAAAGAAGTTTGTACAATTCCCCCATCAACACAGAAAGTGCTGACAGGGAAAAAGGCAATTGTCTTCTCCGGGTGGGGGTGGGCAAGGGAAGCTATCCCTGCTGGGAGAAGACTGAGTGCCTATAGAAGCTGCTAGCGATAATCACAGGAGAATCCAGCAGGATGGTTGTACCCAAGTTGATCCATCAATCAACTTGGTACATTTAGCCTGCCCATTAACGATTTGAATCTTGGCCGGTTCTAGTCGAGCTGAACTGGCCAAGATTCGAACCATGTACGGCTGGCCCAAAAGACCCATTTTCAGAACACTCAATGTAGCAATGGGGAGCCAAGAAGCAAGTTTGAATGACAATACACTTATTTTGACAATACTTTTTATTGAATTCTTCCTTAGACTTCCTTCCCACCAATATGAGCTATAAAAGCCATAACTGCAGCTCTTCCTATGTTAGCCAAGTAGATCATGTAATCAAAACAGGCATATGTAAGCTAATAAACGTTAAAGTGTTTGTAAAGGCAGAATGTTTTTTTATCTTAATGCATTCTATGCATTAATATAAAAAGTCTTCTGTGTGCAGCAGCCCCCTAATACTTACCTGAGCCCGTCTCGATCCAGCGGTGTTGCACGAGACACTCAGCTATCCGTCGTTCTCCCTTCTCATTGGCTGAGAAAGCAGCGAAGCGCCACTGGCTCCTGCTGCTGTCATTTAAAGTCAGTGAGCCAACGGGGAGTGGGGCCAGGAGCGCCAAAGAGGGGGATCTCGGCTGCTGTGTGCAAAACCACTGCACAGAGCAGGTATGACATCTTTGTTACATTAAACAAAAAAAGACTTTAGTATCACTTTAAGGGTCCTTTCACACCTGTCCATTCCGCCGACTGACTCCGTTCTGCTCAGCGGGGGATCGATCTGCCGATCCCCGCTGAGCAGGCAGATGACAGCTCCGTCTCCACTCTGTGTACAGAGATGGAGCTGTCAGAACCCCGCTGTCCTCTATGGGGGAATCGGATGAGAACGGACCGCATGTCTGCTCTCATCCAATCCCATCCGATCCACCAGACAGATGGAAAATAGGGTTTCCATCCATCCGGATTTGATGGACAGGATCGGATGGCAGCGGTTGTCAGCAGAGACACCCACTGCCCCATGCATGGAGGATCCGATCAGGTCCGCCTGAAAAACTGACAGGCGGATCTGATCGGACCGTATGTGTGAAAGGGGCCTTACAGTTTGCAAATACCTGCAGATCAAACTGTACCTATAAAAAAAAAAAGTAATAACCATATAACCACTGATGCTTGATGGTGTTTAATACTGAATTTATTCTTATGTCACTTTTTTCAAATATACATTTGCAAACTGGTACTGACTAGTATTCCAGTGTTTCTCTTTTCCCTCAGTTTTTCTCCATCACTTAGCTAATGAGACCCCAAAGCTGATGGAGAGAGGCAAAGGAGGGTAAAACAGGGATGATGTAGGAAACTGACATCCTCCTTATCAACTGATAATGTCAATGGTCGTTAGGGGGTTGGCAGCTATGTGGCTTTGAGTAACTAACAGGCAGGTTTTATCCACCCATCGGCTTGTATTTATATTTGGGGCAATTTTTAGGCATTCTGCTAAGGCACCTCTGAAGAAACCTCAAGGCACTCTGGTTGAAAAAGGCTGATATAGAAAATACTATTAGCACAAAATAGGCAAGCATTTAATTTTTTTGAAAGCTGTAATCCTGTGAATGAATAGTTGAAAATGGCATTTGAGATTATTTTTTCCTAACAATATTACAAAAACAGAAATCAAGAGTTAAAAACAAAGAAAATGTGATTAACTGCGCTAACCTATAAGGGCTCTTTCACACGGCGGTCCGATCAGATCCGCCTGTCAGTTTTTTAGGCGGATCTGATCGGATCCTCCATGCAGCTCTATCTGGCAGCGGGTGTCAGCGGAGGTCACCTCCGCTGACACCCGCTGCCATCCGCATCCGATCCTGTGCTGAAATCTGGACGGATGGAAACCCTATTTTTCCATCCGTTCAGTAATCGGAGCGGAGCGGATCTGATGAGAGCGGACAAGCGGTCCGCTCTCCTCCGATCCCCCATTGAGGGCAGCGGGTGCTGAGACACCTCCCTCTCTGCTCTGCAAGCGGAGACGGAGCTGTCATCCGCCCGGCTCAACGGGGATCGCGGATCGATCCCCGCTGAGCAACACGGATCCGCCTGCGGAGGCGGACCGTGTGAAAGAAGCCTAAAAGTGCAAACACACATGCTTATACAATTAAACAATATATCTCAAATCATACACATATGTAAAATGACAAAAAACAGCAATTGTTTCAAATATCCAAGTGTCCAATAATTCCAACTCGTGCCAAAAATAATGTCTTTTTCTCATGCAGTGCTTCACCCGATGTTGTACATATCCACCACCAGCTAAATTGCACACTTACCAGAAGTTAGTATAATTTAAAGCCTTTATTAAAAAAGCCTCTATGGATCTGTATGGTCTCTCATGTGGCTCCGATTTCTGCAACAGTCCCTGCTACAGAAATCAAAGTTACAGAAGAGACCATACAGATCCATAGAGGCGTTTTTAACAAAGGCTTTAAATTATACTAACTTCTGGTGAGTGTGCAATTTAGCTGGCGGTGGATATGTACAACACTGGGTTAAGCACTGCAGGAGAAAAAAACATTTTGTTTGGCACGAGTTGGAATTAATGGACACTTGGATATTTAAAACAATTGCTGTTTTTTGTCATTTACATATGTGTATGATTTAAGTGTATATAGGAGATATATTATTTAATTGTGTAAGCATGTATGTTTGTACTTTTATAGGTTTGCGCAGTTAAATCAAATTTTCTTTGTTTTCATTTTATACTCCAATACTTGGAGTCACTTTTATCTGCAGCAAACCACAATTTTATTATTTTTTATTATTTTTTGCAGCGCCGGTGACACACAATATAGTAATCAATAGTTAACAAAAAAAATGTTTTAGATGCCTTTGAGTTTTTCTGTAAGGTATTATTCTGTGGACTGCAGAATGTGTTATTTAACCACTTAAGCCCCGGAAGATTTTACCCCCATTCCGACCAGGGGGTATTTTGCGATTCGGCACTGCGTGAATTTAACGCACAATTGCGCGGTCGTGCGACGCTGTACCTAAACGAATTTGACGTCCTTTTTTTCCCACAAACAGAGCTTTCTTTTGGTGGTATTTGATCACCTGTGCGATTTTTTGATCACGCGCTATAAACAAAAAAAGAGCGTCAATTTTGCAAAAATAGCAATATTTTTCACATTTTTTTATATGAAATTCCCCCAAAAAAAAATGTAAAAATCAAAATTTTTAAAAATTTTCGGCCAATTTGTTTTATGCTACCTATGTTTGGTAAAAAAAATCACAAAAAGCGTATTTTGATTGGTTTGCGCAAAAGTTATCGCGTTTACTAACAAAGGGAAAGATTTTTGTCATTTTTGTTGTTTTTTTTTTTAACGCGTAATGGCGGCGATCTGCGATTTTTTTTGCGGTACTGCGACATTGCGGCGGACAGATCGGACCCTTGACTGACATTTTTGACACTTTTGGGGTTACCAGTGACATTTCTACAGTAATCAGTGCTATACATATGCACTGTTACTGTAAAAATACACTGGTAGTGAAGGGGTTAACTTTATTTGGAAGGGAGGGGCTGTGTGTGTCCCTAGGGGCGTGGTTTCTACTGTGATTGGCTGTGGCTCTAGCTGTAAGGACACTGATCAACGGATCTACATACCAGATCCGTTTTATCAGTGTCTTTGCAGCGAGGAGAATGACAGGCAGTTTGTTTACACAAGCTGCCTGACATTCTCCCTCTCCCCCGCCGATCGCCGAGTGACCGGCGGACATCGGGTCCGCTGGTCACACGCGCGGGGGGGTCCGTGACCACGCGGGAGCGGGAGCGCGCCCCCGGGGGCGCGCGCTCGCTCCCTAGACCCTCACAAGCAAGCAACGTAGCCCTACGTTAGTTTGCCTGTGAGGGGCTGACCGCCGACGTAGATAGTCGTGCGGCGGTCGGCAAGTGGTTAAAAGCCGGTGACCTGTGAAGTCGCTGTGCACCGCGACTTCGGCGCAACTTGCAGGGACTTCACATAATGGTCGCCCCAAAGTAGTACAGGACCCTTTTTCTAAGTCGCAAAATGGCAAAAGTGTTGGCATGGAAAGAAAAACAAGTATTATATAAAACATACTTGTGAATCCAGGTCTTCTCCTTTGACACAGAGATTGGCATCAATCACATTCAATCCAACCAACAATCCAACAATTACTGTCCCTTCTTCTTCCATCATTACTGCATAATTTTCATAAAACTCGCTGAATAAGAAAATAAGAAGAGCAGGATATATGAATTATAAAGTTTGAACATACATTATCTCACAAAAGTGAGTACACCCCTCACATTTTTGTATATATTTTATTATATCTTTTCATGTGACAACACTGAAGAAATGACACTTAGCTACAATGTAAAGTAGTGAGTGTACAGCTTGTATTAAAGTGTGAATTTGCTGTCCCCTCAAAATAACTCAACACACATCCAAAAATGGAGCCACCCGTGTCGTCACCGCGCACAGACCATGCTGCAGGCGGCCGTGCGTCAGATGCTCGTTTTCAAGAGATCTATGTAAGTGCAATCTTTCAATAAATTGGTTTTATGTGGAAGATAATGTACTATTAGCCCTCTTCTTTCTCTATTGAGCCGGGATTCCCCCGAACGCTGGAGTAAGCAATACCTACCTAGCCCCCTCTGTGGAGCATTTCCAAAGGCTGGCTGTTTGCTGGATCCCATTGGGACCCCCTCGCCTGCCTGGTTGGGCGCCCTCCATCGAGTCCTCGCTGTGGAGCTCTTTTAAAGGCTATGTGATTGCCTGTTTCTGGTAAATGGCCATTCTTTCCCTTTTGGAGCACCCTGGGGTTGTATGCAGCACTTGGAAAAGATCACCACTGCCACCTGTTTTAGCTGATTTCCCATATAGGGACTGCTTTGTTTACCATCACTGCTCCTATGGGACTTTTTTTATATGAAATCTTAATGTCTTGTCTTTTGTCACAGTCATTTACATTTATTAGCATATGTACATGCTGATAATTATTTACGTTTTTTTTTACACCAAGTGTATTTTTTGGATGTGAATAGGGTTTGTTTGGATCTTTGTGTCAGTTCCCCATTGTTCCCCAGTTTTTCTTTATCACATAGGCTAACATGGTGGGGCATTTAGAGGCAAAAAAAAAAAGTCAAACGCCTGTAAAATAGGCATTTTGAGCTGCAGTGAGCATGAGGCCTAAATGTGTGTTGGAGCCAGCAAAGTCTGAAAAATATTAGAAATAAAGCCCTATTGCCAGGAAATACATATAAGCTATGCAGGATGAGCATTAATAATACATAAAGCAATAAAACAAAATATGCAGTATGCAATGTCAGTTTTTTTTTAACTACTGTACGTATTTGTCAAAGCTATGGTGGGGTGACTTTTTTTTTTCAGTTCTAAGTGAAGATAATATATAACTGGGTAACAAACCTCAAGAGATCCCTACGCATGATCAAGCAACGCAGATAGTCTGCCAATTTCTTCTGCATCATTGATAACCTCAGCCAGGCTCTAGCTCGACCAAGAGGTGTTCTGCAGTTGAGATAAAAGACGATTAGATTAAAGTAACCACATGAACACCAAGGAAGCAATTATGGCTTCCGCATAGCAGTGCAAGAATAGGTTGCCTGGCAACATAAAATGGCACACCTGAGCCCTGGTAAGTCTCGCACGCTGACTGCAACCTCCTCAGCTTCTGGACACAGCTTCTCCACCAATTCCAGGGGACCCCATATCGTTCTGTTAAAGCTCAAAAATGATTTTCTCACTGTAGGATTAAAAAAATATATTTAAAAACAAAAGCAAAGTGCCTGCACTGTATAGCAATGCAAAATTCACGTGTTGTTTAAGTTCTCCCAATGTACAGTATTTCCTCACTTAAAGTGAACCAGTCACATTTCTTAGTTAGAACTGTGCCAGTGTACTTATGGAAAATTTATATTTTGCCCCTCACACAGATTTTTTCACATTGTATAAGGGCAACTTTGGAGCGGAAACGTGACCTGAGGTCTAACCGATGCTGCCTTCTAAGCTGCTTGGGAAATGCTAGTATGCTTTCTCCCAGCTACAGAGTGTGAACATTATATATACACAACTCTATTTTGTTGGTACTACTCTGCACATTTAAGGAAGTTACAGAAGTAATGTGGTCTTACTTATTTCCTGAGCAAAAGGTGCTAGAGGTCATCGCCTCCTGTCCCTTTGTGCTCCCTTTAGTTTCTGGATAGGCTGAAGCAGAAGCAAGCATTGCAGTGTGGTGTGTGCAGAGGGTGCTGACCCTGTAACCAAAATCTCTAAAGCCTTTTCTAGGCTGAAATAAAGCTTTTTGCTAGTGGTGGAGAAAATTTGACACCAACAAGGTTGTGGGTCGATGTAGTCAACATCTATTTTGCTATGTTAATCACCTTAGTAAGAGTTTGCCTTATTTGTTTGCCACTATTCAGGAACTGTATTTTATTGTAACATCTAAGCTTTTGTATCAGGGCTTTATCCTGAGTCGCAAGGTTTAGTAGGTTATTTCATGCCATTGTAAACTGTCAACAATTTATCATTGCATTAGTGAACACATATGTTCACGTGTTACAATGTGCTACAGTATCAGCATGAGATCAGACAGTTAAGAGAGTAGCAACTGTCAGACTTCACCTCAATAGTCATCCTTTGACAAAGCAGGGGCTCACGTACATGACTCTGAAGGAAAGTGATTTGCTTCAGAGTTGTTTTGACGTGATTTGGTTTGCCTTCCAGTTGCTTATGAACATGCTACTGAACTGCATTGAGCTACTACAGCATTCACACTGACTTGCTTCAAGGGGAAAAAAAACAATTTATATTCAGACAAATACTTATATACATAAGCCTACAGTAAGGTGTATTGGGGATATAAATACTAGTATGCTCAAAGTTATTTGGGCAAGGCTAAAAAAACATTAAAAAAAAAAAAAAAAAAAAATCTTTTACTATACTTTTATAATTTACTTTCAATTAGCACACAACTACAAGAAAATGCAGATAGGGTAAGCAAAAAGCCTTTTATTCAATTGTGTCAATTCAAACAGATTCCCTACATTGGTGTAAGCTGAAAAAAAAAATTGAATTTTTGTAAGAACTTACCGTAAAATTCTTTTCTCCGAGTCCTCTGACAGTCGCCGCCCGTTCAGTTAGCCTTCACGAGTGGGTAATGCGCCTCTCTGCAGGAGTAGGCTGGGCAGTGGAAAGGTAAACAAACAAAAGCTTTTACACATAACACACCTCTAGGGGGCTGTTCCTCAGCTATTATTCATCAGCCACTAGGAGCTGCTCTTCAATTTTGTAGCAAGCAGTACACGAAGACTATCAACCCCAAAAAGAAGAGGAGCGGGGACGGCGACTGTCAAAGGACTCAAGAGAAATTTTTTTTAGGGTAAGTTCTTACAAAAATTCTATTTTCTCTTACGTCCTCTGACAGTCGCCGCCCGTTCAGTTAGCCTTCATGAGTGCGATGGCGCAAAGCACTGCAGGTGTGAGGGGTGGGAAGACGCAACCAAGAAAAGGCAACGTGCAACCAGGCCAGAGTCAAAAAAACTGTGCCAACAGGGCAACAAGAGCTTAACAGGAGCCAACCCTGGACAAATACACCCCAAGAAGAGACAGAAACACACGTCTCTGCAAAACAACCATCACGCACAAAACTCTGCAGCCAAAGGAAGCATCCTAGGATGCCAGTACATCAAATCAGTAGAATTTTGTGAAAGAGCGCACATACGACCACATCACCGCTACGCACACCGTAGCCACAGGAAGCCTGATGGCGGAAAGACCAAGAAGCAATGACCGCTCTAGTAGAACATGCCCTCACAGGAAAAAGGGGGGCACCGGAGCCTATAGTGAAGAGGCCCAAAACCAAAGTCCATCTGATTCAAATCGGAAGAAACTGCAGCGGACGAAGCCGAACGCTTCCGAGGGCCCTCGGAAGGATAAACAGGGAATCAGACTTCCCAAAAGACTCCGTGACAGACAGGCAAAAACCTGACCGCCCAAGGCAGAAGCAATGGAAGAAACAATGATGAGGTGGAAACAGACACCACCACAGGAAGAAAAGACTGAGTGGGTCGCCGGACCACGTTATCCCTACAACCGACCAAAGAAGGCAAACGGCAAGACCCAGCCGCCAAGACCGATGTGACAGCTACCAGAAAGGCAACTTTCTGGAACAACACAGGCAGAGCTGGTTCTCTTATGTCCTCAAAGGGAGGCCATTGTAAGAAAAAACAGACAAAAAATTCAAAGTCAGTCCCCACGGAAGCAAGGGAGCCTTCCGTGGAGGAGCCAGACAACGCACCCCTTGAGCAAAGGTGTGAATCAGGAATTAGTCGCCAAGAGACGCTGGAAGAAAAGCGGTAAAGGCCGACAACTGACCCACGACCTTGCCCAGTGCTGATCCACACCTTCCTGCAGGAGGGCAAAAACCCTCGCTACCGAAAAGGAGTGTGGATGAAACCCTTGCGACTCACACCAGGCAATATACGCTCTCCAGGTACGATTGTAAATCTTCCTGGAGTTAGCTGTCCGAGCCTTCAGTAAGGCAAGGCAGGAACAACAGCATCCGAGAGACCCTATCCTCTCGAAAACTTGGCTTTTAACAGCCATGTCGTCAAGGCCAGAGACTGTACAACAGGACGGAATATCGGCCCCGGAGACAGTAGAACGTCTGACAGCGGAAGCTGCCAGGGCGGCTCGACAACCATTCGCCCAAGGTCTGCGTACCAAGACCGACAAAGCCAGTCTGGGGCTACCAGAGATACTTGAACCCATTCTGACGCCACCGGCGGAGGAACCTGGACAGCAGTCGAATCGGAGGAAAGGTTGATACTGCTACCAGGGCACCACCAACGCGTCCGTGGCGACTGCCAGAGGACCGTGGGTTCCAGCCACGAACCTTCCCACCTCCATGTTGAGACAGGACGCAAACAAAACCACGTCCGGAGACCCCACTGGGCACACAGGAGGCAAAACACCTCCAGATGCAGGGACCATTCCCCCTGTTCCACGGACTGGTGATGAATACAGTCCGTCTGCCAGTGCACCATTCCCGGAACGTGAACAGCCAAAACGTTGGAAAGCCCAAGGCAGGACCTCGGCCACCGCCCGGCACCCCCAGTGCCCCGTTTGGCGAATTACGCAAGCCTCTGCCGCGGCGTTGTCCGAGTGAAACACAAATCGGGGGACTGTGATCCGAGTCGTCCAAGGGAAAAAGAATAACTTGATTGCTCGGAGCTCCAAGACGATATCGGCAAGGAGGATCCCTCTGCCAACCACGTCCCCTGGGCACAAAGCGTTCCCAAAACTCCACCCCAGCCCGACAGGCTGGCATCTGTGGTAATCCTTGTCCCCAGCATAGGCAGAAAAGATTTGCTATGCGCCAGAGCGGGTGACAGGAGCCACCCCGAAAAGTCCACCCTCGTGAGGGGGCTTGAAGATATCCTCTTGTCCAACGACTGAGGATTTTGTCCCACCAGGAAAGAACCTCTGCTGACAGAGAGCTCGTTGGGAACTGAACAAACAGAATGGCTTCGGAGGCCGAAACCAGCAGACCCAGGGACCGCCCGCAGGCCCATCGAGAGGAGAGATAGTTGTCCCTGAAAGACCCAATCCCGCCCCGCAGGGTCTGACCCTTTTAGTCGATGGAGACCAGAAGCTCCCTGGACTCAACAATGCCCCCACCGACCGGATGGATGCCATCCGGAACCTCTGCACCCGCACAAAGCGGTTCAGAGACTTGAGGTCCAGAAACGGACACACTTTTCCCTCTTAACTGGGAACCGTGAACAGGTTGGAATATAACCCGTGAAACCTGTCCCGCTGAGGGACTGACACAATGACCCCTAGGGTGAGAAGCTCTGGCACCGCCTCCCATGAGATCATGTAATCGATCGGGAAACAGATTGAGATTTGAAGGAAACCTGTTTGCGGGGCGAGAACGAAACTCGAGCTCGCACCCTGAATGAAGCAGTTTGTAAACCCACCCGTCCCGAATTAGGGACAACCTGGGTTCCCGAAAAGTAACGCAGATGGCCCCGCACCCCTGAAAAGGGTGAGGGCGTCCCTCAGGCAGAGGCGGACCAGGCAGCTGAACAGGCTTGACTGGTCATGGGCTTCCCGGACCATGGCTACCTGCAACCGCCTGAGGCCGTGAAAACGTTACCTCTTTCCCGTGCCCCTAAGGCGCGAAGGGACCCCCGAAGTGAAGGAAGGACCCTGTTTAGCGCGGGGAGATTTCACCTTTAGAGGTGTGGGGCCAAAGGGTACCCACACCACCCCTAAGACCTGTGAGCAATGCATCTAAGGCATTCCCAAGAAGCCGAATACCCATAAAAGGGACATCAGACACAGATTTTTAGGAAGCGTGGTCAGCCGACCAACGTCCACCCATAAAAAAGCAGCGGATTGCGACCCCATCTGCAGGAACCGAGTGATCAGGGGAGTCTCACTCCAAGGCTGCAGCACAAAGGTACACTACGGTCTGGGCCATGTGAGTCACCAGGCCAAGGGCAGTCGGAGAGACCGCCTGAGCAACCAAGGCGCACCTAAGCACCCTGGACCATTCCGTGACAGCTTGAGAAAACCATCACCGAAGCGACCCTAGGTTCAAGCAGGGAGCCTGCCACCAAACACATGTGGCGGGAAAGCGGCTCCACGCGCTTATCCGACGGATCTGTGAACACCGGGGAGTCCTCCATGGGCACCCACATGGATGCATTCAACCCAGAAACAGTGCAGTCCACCTTCGGTGACACCATCAAACAATTACCCACAGCATCTGCAAAGGGATAACGATAATTAAATCGCTTAGGCACCGCCAGCATATGCGTGCTGCACCGCCATAGGTCATTTACGGTTACGTGAAAACTCCACGGGGCAGGGAAAAAACCTGATCCGACTCCTGGGCGTTTTGCGGGACCTGAAGGAAACCCGCCAACCTGACACAGGGTGGGCACAGCAGGAATATTTCAAGTCTCCCTGACGGAGCTAAGAAGTGCAGAAACAAAAAAGAGGGGTGTGTTGGGCGCTTGTGCCGACAAGTGGAACCCGCACTGGGGTATGGGTAAGGAAGAGATGGGATGGAGAGAACAAAATCCGGATGGTGCAAAGTTCCAATGTTGACTCCGAGAGCAGCGCTGTAGGCAGGCAGAAGCCAAAATCCCGCTGGCACATAAAACAAGAAAGGACAGGCACCACTCAGTAAGACAATCAAAGTTTATTGCACAGTGATCATAACACACTTACATTAAGGCAAGGTGAAGGCTTCTCCTGATAGCTCCTCTACCCCTTTAGTGGCATGGCGCTTCCTCATCTCGGCCGAACCAGCAGCCGGGAGATGACGCTACCTTGGTGGAGTCCAATGGTGGAGCAGGATCAAGCCAAAGACAGCTATAAGCCACTTGTCAACTAATGATGATGTAACTAGTTTCGGAGCATGCGCACAACGCTCCTTCCTCAGACGATCGTCTGAGGAAGGAGCGTTGTGCGCATGCTCCGAAACGCGTTACGTCATCATTAGTTGACAAGTGGCTTATCGCCGTTGATCCTGCTCCCCCATTGGACTCCCCCGAGGTAGTGTCATCTCCCGGCTGCTGGTTCGGCCGAGAGGAGGAAGCGCCATGCCACTAAAGGGGTAGAGGAGCTATCAGGAGAAGCCTTCACCTTGCCTTAATGTAAGTGTGTTATGATCACTGTGCAATAAACTTTGATTGGCGCCTGTCCTTTCTTGAGCTAAGAAGTGCAACCACTATAGCGAGTTCCAGCGCAGCAGTGGAGGAGGACCCCTCCTCCTTCCCATCTGAATGAGAGGACTGGGACACCTCAGGGGGGGACATTGTCTGTGGCAACCAAAGCAGGCTCTGAGTCAGAAAAACTGAGAGGGCATCGGCCGTTTTTGGAGTAGTGTGTTCAGACAGCAGCAGACCATCCTGGACGCCAAAGTCGCCAGTGCAGCAGATAAAGAGGCCATGAAAGAGGATTCAGGGGTTCTTGAAGCACCAAACAGGCCTGTGGGGAGTTTGCTATCCTGGGACTCCATATTGCATTAAAAAAATTATTTTGGACACCGGCCCTTTTAAATTGGCGGTTCTCGCGGTGCACACTGCAAATCTACACCGCCGGTGGAGACCCCTTTAAAAGTGCTAAAGCAACAGAGAAAGAGCCGGAAAAAAAAAAAAAAACGAAAAACCGCCAAAAATCAGCCGCACAGTGACACAGTATACACTATCACCTCACACTCGCTGCTGCAGTGAAGGGAGAAGCGACAGCCGCACTAGAGGCCAATTCATGCCCTGAGCCACAATACAATGAGTGCCAATTGATATAAATGGGAGGAAGCACTCACAAAATGGCCGCCGCCCTTACTAGGCGGCCGCCCACAACAAAGATGGCGCCCAAACCGACGCCCACAGTGAGAAAATGGCTGCTGCCCATACAATGAGGCCAAATAGCCTGCCCTCACCCAAAAATGGCGGCCAAACAAATGGAGCCAAATTAGCACAAACCCAGGGACCTGGCCACTGCTGGGACACCTCAGAGGCACGCCCCAGACATACAACAAGCCCCCACACCCCCCCATCCAGGCAGTGTGCACCGCACAGCGCCCCCAGTGGGGGCAGGGAGGTAGGGACCGCCCAAAACGGCCAGGGAGGGGGATACTACAGAGACTACGTTTTTTCTGCCATCCCCTAGGAGTGGGCCCATGACCCCCATATAACTGTCCCGGGGACACGGGGGTAGGATCACTCACCATACCACGGATTGTGGGCTTCGCTCTGACACGGAACACCTCCCACCCTGAGTGGGGGTGCCGGCAGCCAGGGAGGGATGCTAGCAACACAGGGCATTCCGGAGTTGAGACATCCCGGCGAAGATGGATTCTCCGCAGGCTCGCCCACGTCCTCAGGGACACTGTCTTGCGAGACCTGGGCACACCAATGACCTGCGACGCTTGTTGGCAGGCTGGGACTCCATAAGGATCTATATTATCCAGTGCGAGGCCCAGCTCTGCTGTCGCTTGTAGTCCTCCAGGGATCCTTCTGACTACCTAGCTATAGTGAGTGAGGAAAGAAATAAAAAGAAAAAACTTTTTGCAAAGAAAAAGAGAAAAAAACTGAGACATAGGTCCCAGCAGGTAAGCCTATGTCCTACTCCTACGCTAGGCAGCAGAAAACTGAAGAGCAGCTCCTAGTGGCTGATGGGTAATAGCTGAGGAACAGCCCCCTAGAGGTGTGTTATGTGTAAAAGCTTTTGTTTGTTAATCTTTTCACTGCCTAGCCTACTCCTGCAGAGAGGGGCATTACCCACTCGTGAAGGCTAACTGAACGGGCGGCGACTGCCAGAGGACGTAAGAGAAAAATCATATTGTATTTTTCTATGCAACAACTTATCCCAATGGGCAAAAAAAAATTGACTTTATATACTAACTCCCCCCAAAGAAAATGCACATCAACGCCTCTAAAGTTTTAAAACAGCAATGCAGTACACACACATAGGCGTGTGTCCGCGCATATGTATTTTGTTTACATCGACCTGGGTGATGTTGTGTGAACAAGCCCCTAAATATCAGGTTGGATATAGAAGATTTAGAAAAAAAAAGAAAAAACACAGTACATACAGTGAACATCAATCAACACAAAAATCATATGTGAACATATGTGAGACATTCACAAGGGCATGTGTAATGGTACTCAGCATTTGCCACTTTCTGTCCACACTAACCCAACTCACTCTTATTTGAATATAACACTCATGCCACAGATGATTCAAATCTCAGCCAGTTCAGCAGGAACCAGTCGAAATTCAAACCATGTATGGGTAGGCTGAATGTACCAAGTTGATCGATAATAGCACTAATGACTGTGTTCTCCCGGCTGGGAGAACACAATGGCTCCATGGGAGGGATGGGGGAATCGAGCAGTTTTCTTTCCTGAAACACATGGTTGCAGAAAAAAATAGCTCCATCTATGGCTGGCTTAAGTGTCTTTTCACAGGAGGAAGAGCCCGCTCTAAACAGCAAGGGATCTGTGAGCAGATCCCCTGCTGATGGGAGCCCAATGGGACGGATGTCCCATCCATGCCCATTTAGTTTCTGCAGAGGGGACACGGGCGGACCCGTGTGAACTCTGTAGGCAGTCGGGTGTAAATGGACTCCGCTGTGCATTTACATCAGGCTTTCTCCACATAGATTAGAACAAAGTACAACTGCAAAAAGTTATTTGGCATTAAACCAACATATCTGCAGCAAAAAAGAAAACTCATTCTGATATTATAATGAAAATAGGACGAGAATTGGAGATATAGTTAATCTAAGGACACTTTCACTGTGCTGCCACTTCCCAGGGCTGACACACAATAGCAATATATTTAATTTAAAAACCAGTAAGACTTTACCAGGACGTACCTTCACCAAATTATTATATGTAATGTAATGTTACTTATGTACACAGACGATATAGGCCTACAGTTACATATACATACATGCTTCAGCAAATGTTCGATTTATATTGTAAATAGCAATAACTCTCACTCGTTTCAATTGCATACTGTACCTTTAAGGCCATGCTTGAGGCAATGTTCCATTACAACAAAGAACTGCTGAAGAGGAGGGTAATCTGAATCCAAAGTACGGCCATAGCTTAGAGCTGATTCAATGAGTCCTTTTATACTTAGCTTAGCCATGTTCAGCAGATTTGCACGCTCAACTACAGCTGGGTCTTTTGCTGTTGGTACACATGTGAGAACAATAACATTATTTACTATACAGCCATTAAAAAATGACATTCAAATTATATATATTTATAAAATGTGAAGTATTTGGCTGTAGCAGGAGGCAGTTTGTTCGCTGAAGGGCTGGAAAACGGTACAATAATGAGCAAATAGTAATAGAATGAGTAATGAGAAATACAGGCAGATACTTATCCACCATGCCACACCGTCAAGGAGATGTGGTTGGCCCCAGATTTATTCTGCAGCAGGACAACGACCCCAAACATAGCCAATATCATTATGAACCATCTTTAGTGTAAAGAACAGAGTCCTTTAAGTCAGTGGTCCTCAACCCTGGCCTACAGGGCCCACTAACAGGCCAGATTTTAGGTATTACCTTGGGGAGATGCAGACTAGAGTACTGCAATCACTGAGCAGCAAATTATATCACCTGGGATGTATTTCAGTTATCTTGAAAATCTGGCCTGGTAGTGGGCCCTGTAGGCCAGGGTTGAGGACCACTGCTTTAAGTGATGGTTTGGCCCCTACAGAGTCCGGATCTCAACATAATCGAGTCTATCTGGGATTACATGAAGAGATAGAAGGATTTGAGGCAGTCTAAATCCACAGATCTGTGGTCAGTTCTCCAAGATGTTTGGAACAACCTACCTGCCAATTTTTTTCAAAAATTGTGTGCAAGTGTACCCAGAAAAATTTGTACTGTTTGGAAAGCAAAGGGTAGTCACACCAAATATTGATTTGCTTTGGATTTCTCTTCTGTTCATTTACTTTCCATTTTGATCATTGATAACATTTAACTATTAAACACTGAGCTTTTTTATTTTACAGCATTTCCTCACACCTGCCCAAAACGTTTATTATACACTACTGTGCAAACGTTTAGAAAGGTGTAGAAAATGCTGTAGGGTATAATTAAAATTGACAGGGTTGTCTCTATCATTATTTAAACTATTGTGAGTAACCACTCTGTACCTTCTAGTGAGGGCCACACTGTGTTGTCTCTGGTTAGAATGCATCAAATTAGGTCATTGCCCTTCCCAGGATGGCCAATGAAGCCAATGTAGACCATGGTTAGTGGTTCCATCCTCTGGCCTGCTGCCTCTTACCTATTAGTATACATAACCTGTAGTCATATGCCATTTGTTTTACATATCTAGTGCTTGGAAAACACTATCAGGTCTTAAAGGAGCGCTACATTCAGCACCATACCCACTTTACTGCATTGTACTGAAATAAGTAATGGGGCATGTTGGTTAAAAAAAGGGGGAGCAGAAACTATAAATCCAGCTCTACGAAGACTTCAGGGCTATCAGGATCACTATTCTACAAAGCATATTAGCTTCATGATCTGAAAGTGGAAAAAAAGCCTAACTACAAAAATTCTTAAAAATGCTCCCTCCCCTTCCCTCCTCCTACCCATTCTGCATACCCTATATAAAAAAAGTACCCTATATAAAAAAGATTTGTTTTTTTTTTCTTTAAACCTATTTTTATTCTGCTCCAACATGGTCAAGTGAACCCCTAGCTCTGGCTTCCCTGTGTCTGAGAGCAGCTGCTGCAGGGGAGAGGAGGGAGCGCCGACAATGGCTGGACCGTGGGAGCCAATTCGATTATGGCTCTCAGAATTCACAGTTGTTGTTGAGTGCTCCCTTTGATCCCATTGGAGAGATTTTCCCTCACCTTCTGTACTTGTGGCACCCATATGTCAGGAAGTTTTAGACAGCAATCAAAACATTGTCAGAAGTTTTAACTATTCCTCATTCTATTTACTATGTTTTTTTTTAGGTCTGTGCCCAAGTTAAGGAGATTTTCTCATCACTTTCAGTTTTTTTTGTGTTGTTTAATCTCCCCAGCAGAGCAATTAAAACCTGACAAAGGCTTTAACTCTTCCCTACTCTATTAAAAAAAAAACTGGTTCTGTCTGGAGTTGTGCTTGAACTTATGCTGAGGTTCATATGACAACACTAGTCAGAAATAAAGCAATACTTCTCTGAGATACAGTAAAAATAAATTATACCGGAGGATGGAGTTAGTAGAAATATGTTTCCATGTTGATGATAGTGTTACGTTTGTAGAAACGTGGAGTTAGTAGAAACATGTTTCCATGTTGATGATAGTGTTACGTTTGTAGAAACATGGAGTTAGTAGAAACATGTTTCCATGTTGATGATAGTGTTACATTTGTAGAAACATGGAGTTAGTAGAAACATGTTTCCATGTTGATGATAGTGTTATGTTTGTAGAAACATGGAGTTAGTAGAAACATGTTTCCATGTTGATGATAGTGTTACATTTGTAGAAACATGGAGTTAGTAGAAACATGTTTCCAGGCTGATGATAGTGTTACATTTGTAGAAACATGGAGTTAGTAGAAACATGTTTCCATGTTGATGATAGTGTTACGTTTGTAGAAACATGGAGTTAGTAGAAACATGTTTCCATGTTGATGATAGTGTTACGTTTGTGTATAACGCACAGTCAGATAGAATGTTGTACCTGGCTGAGACACCACAGCTGCAGTGAGATGGGAGACCCAGTTAACGGGGTTCCTTGGTGCTCCAAACTGAGCCATAATCAATAGGAGATGCCGCTCTTATTTCAGTGATCTGTAGAGGAGAGAGATGCAAGATATTAAAGCTACCCACAAGCAATTAATAATACATGTGCTGACAGTCACATCATTAGCAAGTTATTGATTTGAAATCATGAGCGCTCATCATGTGATATATAAATTATACTGAAGTACATACATAAAGGATGAAAGCCCCCGACAGCCTGTCATTGCACAGTAGGGGGTCACTGCTATCTGCACAAAGCTGTCAATCCCAGCAGTAGATATCATTCGATTCTTGCCGCTGGTATTGGCAGTGTGGCAAAATGCTTGTGTGAATAGTGCCTTACATGTAACAGTAATAATAATCTAAAACAAACCAAGGGGCTCCCTGCTTTATTTTGTGCTTCATAGTGCCGCCGTCAGTCATCCCAAAAGGGAAGGTATCTAGACCACCCATTCTCAACAGGGATCCTTCAGAGGTTGCAAGGGCTTACTTGAGCGGTGACTGATTGACCTCCTGTCTGATGGCACTTACATAGTTCTGGGGTCAATGTCACTTAGCAGAGCCAGCTGCTAATGTAAGTGGACATTCTTTCCACTGACCACCAATGTAAGTGGACATTCTTTCCACTGACCACCAATGTAAGTGGACATTCTTTCCACTGACCACCAATGTAAGTGGACATTACTCCGACTGACCCCCAATGTAAGGAACATTCTTAAAATTGACCACCAATGAAAGGGGCATTCTTCCCACTGACCACCAAAGTAGACACTCTTTCCACTGACCACCAATGATAATGAGGATTCCTTCAACTGGGAACCAATGTAAAAAACATTCTTCCCACTGACCACCAAAATAACGAACACTCTTAAAATTGATCACCAATTAAAGGGGCATTCTTCCCACTGATCACCAATGTAAGTAGACACTCTTTCCACTGCCCATCCATGTAAGTGGACACTCCACTGCCCATCCATGTAAGTGGACATTCTTTCCACTGACCAGCAATGATAATGGGCATTCTTTCCACTGACCACCAATGTAAGTAGACACTCTTTCCACTGCCCATCCATGTAAGTTGACATTCTTTCCACTGACCACCAATGTAAGTGGGCATTCTTTTCACTGACCACCAATGTAAGTGGGCATTTTTTCCACTGACCACCAATGATAATGGGCATTCTTTCCACTGACCAGCAATGATAATGGGCATTCTTTCCACTGACCACCAATGTAAGTGGACATTCTTTCCACTGACCACCAATGTAAGTGGGCATTCTTTCCACTGACCACCAATGATAATGGGCATTTTTTCCACTGACCACCAATGTAAGTGGGCATTCTTTCCACTGACCACCAATGATAATGGGCATTCTTTTCACTAAGAACCAATGTAAAGAACATTCTTCCCAGAGACCCCCAATGTAAGGAACACTCTTTCCACTGCCCATCAATGTAAGTGGATATTCTTTTGAATGATTCCGAATGTAAGTGAGCATTCTTCCCACTGACCCCAAATGTAAGGAACACTCTTTCCACTGCCCACTAATATAAGTGTTTATGGTGTGCTTGAAGCTGAATTGCAGCAATTATCTGTATTGCATACATACATTAATCCAGCTCGGCACAATGTAAGTATGCATTATTCATACCCGATAGGCCGCCGGGGAATCTGGAAATCACTGCAGTAGTTGGTACTACTAAAATGATAGCCCCAATACTGCAGGTTCTGCTAGAGTTCTGTGCGAGCGGTTCCCCACAGAACACAGGGGGTCACTCACACTGCACCACCGTCATTCACAGAATGCCTTGTATTTTTCTTAAATGCGTACAAAGCATTCTCTGGGTGGATGAGGTTGGGATTATGATGTCACTGCCCTTTCTCTTCACCCCCTTCTCTACACCCTGTCCAATCAGAGATCACCTTATATTAATTTAAAAAGATACATGGCTTCCAGTTAACAGCAGCAGTGCTGCGTGAGAGACCACCTGTGGTCAAGGTTTTGGGGACTAGGATTCCGACTATATCCGTTTCACAGGAATCTACACAAATACTTTCTTTTAGATATATTCCACAAAAGTCATAAAGGATATTTATTTATCTTGTGTGCACCAAATGCCCTTACAAACTCAGCTATTAACTTTTAAAAGAAGCAGTGACATTGACACTAAGCTGTGCATAAGAACAACCAACTACTCCATCGCTCAGAGGGGTAGTCACCAGACCAGGGCAATGTGGTCCTCTGGAAGAATGTTTCATCAGACCACAAACTGCAAAAGAACACCCAGGGGGCGCATTACTGAAGATTTATTATTAAAGGAAAAACCAAATAGCCAACTGAATACTCACAAAAGACAGAAGAAACATGCAGAACAATCTCCAGCCTGTGTGGCAACGAGTGACCAGACTGTTGGCGTTGTTTTGGGGATGCATCCCCTACCCTAGAGCTCTGAGGATGTGTCCCAAAACGTGTCAGTTTGCCAACATCATCAACAGTCTGATCACTTATTGCCACACTAGCTGACCATCAGAGATGGTTGTTCTGCATCTTCTTTTTGTCTTTTGTAAGCATTCAATTGGCTATTTGGCTTTTCCTTTCATAATAAATCTTGGGTAACCCACTAGGTCGTTTGCTCCCCTTTTGCTCTTTTGCAGTAATAAGCTGTACATAGCTTGTGCAGATAGCAGAGCTGTGGGAGGGACCCAGCAGGCCCAACCCACAACAGGCTGTCTGCAGAAAACTACAGGAGGGGGTGGAGACAAGACCAGTCACCCTGCACAAGGAAGGAGAGCAGCAGAGAGTGGTCTTTATTACAGGAGCTTCTACACAGATGGAAAATGTCACACTGGATTACTGCACAGATCTGGAAGAAATACACAAAGCACACATAGATTTAGGGAAGAATATATTTGCGTCTTGTATTTAAACAATATTTATTGATCACATCTTAGGAAAAAGTATTATTGTGAAGCCATCTTTACAGCACCAGTTTGCTGATCACCTTCATTGATCATTGTAAATTACCAGATAACAGTATGCACACATCTACCCGGTATTATCGGTCACTGGGCTCCCCTCTAGGGCTGGAGATGCTATGCATACAATGTGGAGCGCACACAGCTAGATATACACAAAGACACACAAAAACAGATATACATAGAGACACACATACACAGACAGACATACACAGAGACACACAGGCACACACACACAGACATACATAGAGACACACACACACAGACATACATAGAGACACACACACACATACACAGAGACACACACACACACAGACATACATACATACATACATACATACACAGAGACACACAGACAGACATACATACATACATACACAGAGACACACACACACACAGACATACATACATACATACATACATACATACACAGAGACACACAGACAGACATACATACATACATACATACACAGAGACACACACACACACAGACATACATACATACATACACAGAGACACACAGACAGACATACATACATACATACACAGAGACACACAGACAGACAGACACACACAGACATACACAGAGACACACACCAACATACATACATACATACAGAGAGACACACACACACACACACACACATACACATACACAGAGACAGACATACATACACAGAGACACACACAGACATACATACATACATACATACACAGACATACACAGGGACACACACATTCACAGAGACACACAGACATACACAGAGACAGACACACAGACACACAGACATACACAGAGACACACACACATACACACATACACAGAGACACACAGACAGACATACACAGAGACACACACACACACATACACAGAGACACACACACACAGACAGACATACATACATACACAGATACACACACACACACAGACAGACATACATACATACACAGATACACACACACACACACACACACACACACACACACACACACACACACACACAGACAGACATACATACATACACAGAGACACACACAGACAGACAGACAGACACACACATACACAGAGACACACACACACAGACAGACATACATACATACATACACAGAGACACACAGACAGACAGACACACACAGACATACACAGAGACACACACCGACATACATACATACACAGAGACACACACAGACATACATACATACATACATACATACATACACACACACAAACATACACAGAGACACATACAGACAGACATACATACATACATACATACACACACAGACATACATACATACACAGACATACAAAGGGACACACACATACACAGAGACACACAGACATACACAGAGACACACAGACATACACAGAGACAGACACACAGACATACAGACATACACAGAGACACACAGACATACACAGAGACAGACACACACAGACATACACACACAGACAGACACACAGACATACATACATACAGACACACAGAAATACACAGGGTGCTGATTGATGGCAGACCCCCGAGCATGATTTTCTCACCACCCCATAACCTATAGGTAGGTCTGCCAAGAGAAACAACCTACCTCACTCAGCAAGATGTACGACGTCCACCAACCTCTCCGGAGAGTCCGCCCAGTGTCAGCAAGAACTGCGCATGACCTCAGCGTCACTGCTACGCCGGCTTCAAGAATAGAGCGCTACGTACATAGTGTACGTATGATGGGCGGCTGTCCAAGGTGCTGAACGTAGAGCTCGGCGCTATCTCTATACAGGGCTATCACTGCACGCTGTCATTGTATGGTCAGGATGCGGGGATTACGCTTTATGCTGCCTGTTCTGTGTATAAAAATGTATATTTATAAAAAACTATATCCATTTGATAAAAACTTGCTGGCAGGTAGGATCTGAATGCAGAAGAGGCTGTATATGTCTGTTCTGCAATACAGGCCGCTCCCCTGCCTACCAGATAGGTTTCTAATAAATGTACACTAAGCAGCACATGCTCCATTTATCTCCCTGATCCTGAAAAATTAAATCAGACAAACATGTCATTGGTGGCAGTGACAGATTACATTCTCAGCCTCTAACTGAGCAGAGATTTTCCAGCTCACAGGACAACAATCTAAGCTCCAGCATACTGAGAGCGATCATCAATGGGGCCGATTAACTTCACAGTTAAAGTACAACTAAAGGTAAAACATTTTTTTTTTAGGGTCCTTTCACACGGCCGCTCCGCTGCTTTAGTCCGCTGCAGGACTTTTTTTTTTTTTTCACGGAGCGGATGACATTTCTGTCATCCGCTCCGTAGGTCCGCATATCATCCCATCCGTTTGCGGATGATATGCGGACATAATGTAAGTATATGGCACTGCGGATGTCAGCGGATGACACCGCTGACATCCGATTTTCCTTCCTTTCCGTTTTTTACACGGAAGAAAAAATAGGGTTCTGTTCCATTCGAAAAAACGGAACAGAACTGAAAGGAGGAAAATCGGATGTCAGCGGATGGTATTCCGCTGACATCCGCAGTGCCATTCACTTACATTATGTCCGCAAATCATCCGCAAAAAATAGGATGATTTGCGGACACACGGAGCGGCCGTGTGAAAGGACCCTTAGTCTTAAATAGAGTGGAGAGGGATTAGAACACCTGTCAGATTTTTATTGCTCTTTATGCTCACATTAACCACTTAAGGACTGCCCACCGCAGATTTACTGTGGCAGGCTGGCCCTCCTGCGCAAATGACGTAGCTCTACATCGGTCATGCGCTTGCAGCTAGGGGGCGAACGTGCGCCGCCGGCGGCACGCTCCCATCCCCACTCGGCAGCGGGGACTCCGATGCACGGGACCGGCAGCTCTGATTGCCACTGGACACTCGCAATCGTTCCCCGCTGAGAGAGATGGAAGGTCAGCTGTTGTAAACACAGCTGACCATTCTCTCTAGAATGATCACAGAGCACCTGTGATCCTGCTATATAGGATCACAGGTCTCTGTGATCATTTCAAAAGCCCAACCCCCATACAGTTAGAATCACTCCCCTAGTCTTACAATTAACCCCTTGATCACCCACTGTGTTAACCCCTTCCCTGCCAGTGTCATTATTACAGTAACAGTGCATATTTTTAGCACTGATTACTGTAGTAATGTCACTGGTCCCCCCAAAAGTGTTAAAAATGTCAGTTAGGGGTCCAATCTGTCCACCGCAATGTTGCAGTCCTGCTAAAAATCGCAGATCGCCGTCATTACTAGTAAAAAAAAAAAAGACACAATAAAAATGACATAAATCTTTCCCGTAGTTAGTAGACGCGATAACGTTTGCGCAAACCAATCAAAATACGTTTATTGCAATTTTTTCACCAACAATATGTAGCAGAAAACAAATTTAGATTTTTAAATTTTTTTTTTGGTAATGTTATATAGCAGAATGTGAAAAATATTGTTTTTTTTTTCAGAATTGTCCCTCTTTTTTTATATATAGCCCAAAAAAATAAAAAAATCGCAGAGGTGATCAAATACCACCAAAAGAAAGCTCTATTTGTGGGGAAAAAAGGACATCAATTTTTTTTAGGTACAGTGTCCCATGACCGCGCAATTGTCCGTTAAATTAACGCAGTGCCAAATCGCAAAAAATGGCCTGGTCATTAAGGGAGCAAATCCTTTCCGGTCCAGAAGTGGTTAAAGCTGTAGAAAACTGCAATTTTTTGTTTTGCAAGGCAAAGTTATAATGTGCTAGTATGCATCACCTACTAGCACATTATGTGAAACTTACCTTAAAAGGAAGCCCTCCAGTGGCACGCTGTCACCGCTAACAGGGCTTCCATCTTCAACCAGTCTTCCTTCTGGGTTGGCGGGCTCTGGTCCTTTGATTGGACAAACCGCAATGGCATCACTCCCATGCATGCACGCAGGAGATGCTATTTACAGCACAGGGCTCTGAAGGAACGGCGCGGTCATGACGTCCGAAAGTATGGGCGGGGGGGTGGCAAATGCCCCTCCCTGGAATCTCAACTTCACCTTAAAAGTGGCTGTTAAGCCACTTCATACCATCCTGTCTGGTCTGTTTAATAATCCTGTGTGCTCCTGTGTCTGTGTATGTGTTTTAAAAAAATAAGCTGTTCTTTACCAGTTTTCAGAGCGCTGAGCGCCGCTCAAGTGGCCCGTTGGCTCTCTCCTCTCCCCGTCTGACAACTGCCTGCCGCGGGCGGGGCAGAGGACTCCTCGCTGACCTCAGTCAGGGAGGAGGAGAGGAGCAGAGAGGCGGCAGGTCACGTGAGCGGTGACCGGCGCTCTGAAAACTTATAAAGAATGGCTTATTTTTATAAAACACAGACACAGGGGCACACAGGATTATTAAACAGACTGTAGACAGGATATGAAACTTTAAATGAAACTACAGCAGCAGGAGGGGGGGGGGGGGGGCATTGAAACACGAACGAGGACAGAGGAGGACAGGAGGGCTGTGGATGACGGAGACACGTAAACTGACCACAGTGTCAGGGCTCAGCAGCCATGGTATACTGTGGTCAGTTTACAGCGGGGAGGACATAGCCAGGCAGGATCAGCCAGGTATTTTAGGTGATAGAAGGGGCCAAATTACACAGCATAAAGCACTGTGCGGTATGACATGCTTTAGCCACTTCAGCTCCTGAAGGTTTTACCCCCTTAATGACCAGGCCATTTTTTGCGATTCGGCACAGTGTTGCTTTAACTGAAAATTGTGCAGTCTTCGACACCGTACCCAAATACAATTGATGTCCTTTTTTCCCACAAATATAGCTTTCTTTTGTTGGTATTTGAACCCCTCTGCGGTTTTTAGATTTGCACTATAAACAAAAAAAAAACGACAATTTTGAAAAAAAACACAATATTACTTTCTGCTATAAAACATTAAACCAAAAAAAAAAAAATTAAAAAATCTAATTTTTTTTTATCACTTTAGGCCAATTTGTATTCTGCTACATATTTCATATTTCATATTTCTTATCTTAATTGGTTTGCGCAAAAGTTACAGCGTTAAGAAACTATGGGATCGATTTATGGACTTTTTATTTATTTATTTTTTTTTTTTTTTAGTAATGGCAGCAATGAGCGATCTTTATCCAGACTGCGACATTCCTACGGACAGATCAGACCCCTAAATGACATTTTTGACATTTTTTGGGGACCAGTGACATTAATACAGTAATCAGTGCTAAATAATATGCATTGTTACAGTATAAATGACACTGGCAATGAAGAAGTTAACACTGGGGGTGATCAAGGGGTTAAATGTGTTCCATGTTGTGCTTACTAACTGTGTGGGGGGATGGGTTGGACAGAGGCAGAGAGAGATCGATGATTCAGCTTAGCTGAATCACACAATCTTTCCCTGCCTGTCTGACAGAAGAGCCGCCTGCTTTGTTTACATAGGCAGACGACTCTTCTGTCATTCTAGTCGAAGATCACGGGAGGCCGGCGGGGATCGAGCCCGCTGCTCGCGCCGTCTGACTCCCGCTGTTTCTAATCACTCCGCCGAAACCGCATACACATAATCTTGAAGAACTACATAATTATGCGCAGCCGAGCTGCCCTGCCGCAGTAAATCTGCGTGGGGCCTTCGGCAAGTAGGTTAACAAATGCTTTAAAAATAAATGCTGACGTTTGTCCTTTAAAAATAAATACTCAAAATAAGTATAATGACTAAGCCCCTCCCCTTCATGACATTGTTGAAAAGGGGCGGAGCATGGGTGACCTTAAAATGACGCCCCCCCTGTAAAAAAAGTTCTACGGACGCCCATTGGCATGGTATGCCTTTCCTTTAGAGCGCATGCGCCAATGACATCACATTGGCTTTACAAGTATATATCTCCTAAATCATGCACATTTAGGAGATACAGTGCCTTGCGAAAGTATTCGGCCCCTTTGAACTTTTCGACCTTTTGCCACATTTCCGGCTTCAAACATAAAGATATAAAAGTGTAATTTTTTGTGAAGAATCAACAACAAGTGGGACACAATCATGAAGTGGAACGAAATGTATTGGATATTTCAAACTATTTTAACAAATAAAAAACTGAAAAATTGGGCGTGCAAAATTATTCAGCCCCCTTAAGTTAATACTTTGTAGCGCCACCTTTTGCTGCGATTACAGCTGTAAGTCGCGTGGGGTATATCTCTATCAGTTTTGCACATCGAGAGATTGAAATTTTTGCCCATTCCTCCTTGCAAAACAGCTCGAGCTCAGTGAGGTTGGATGGAGAGCGTTGTGAACAGCAGTTTTCAGTTCTTTCCACAGATTCTCGATTGGATTCAGGTCTGGATTTCTTCCAGAATGGTCCTGTATTTGGCTCCATCTATCTTCCCATCAATTTTACCCATCTTCCCTGTCCCTGCTGAAGAAAAGCAGGCCCAAACCATGATGCTACCACCACCATGTTTGACAGTGGGGATGGTGTGTTCAGGGTGATGAGCTGTGTTGCTTTTACGCCAAACATAACGTTTTGCATTGTTGCCAAAAAGTTTGATTTTGGTTTCATCTGACCGGAGCACCTTCTTCCACATGTTTGGTGTGTCTCCCTGGTGGCTTGTGGCAAACTTTAAACAACACTTTTTATGGATATCTTTAACCTTCCTAGCGGTATTCCCGAGCGTGACTCGGGGTTAGATTTTAGAGCCAAAAGCAGTAACCCCGAGCCACACTCGGGGTAGCGCTAGGAAGAATACGGGCAGTATGCAGCGGCGGAGCTTCCTCCCGATCGTCTGCGAGCCCCGGCTTCCATCTCCGGTGACGTGACGTCCGCCGGGGGGTGGAACCGGCGGCAAATTCAAATGTAAAACACACCAAACACACTGATACCATTCAAAATAAGAAAAATTCACATTGCATTGCCCCCCAATGCCCTTTCCTGCAGTTTTACTGTACTTTTTATGTAAATATATGTATATATATATACATATATATATATATACAGTATATATATATATATATATACATATATATATACATTTACATATATATATATATATATATATATATATATATATATATATGTGTGTATATATATATATATATATATGCACACGTATATATATATATATACACGTAATTCTTGTGAATGAGCAGCCCAAACCAACTGTATACATTATATATATATATATATATATACGTATATATATATATATATATATATATATATATATATATATATATATATATATATATGTATACATAATATATGTATACATATATATATATAGATATATATATAAAATATATAATAAATGTATACAGTTGGTTTGGGCTGCTCATTCACAAGAATTACATGCAAAATAATGGTACCGCTTTCAGCACCTAAAATCCAAAAGAATCATACCGCCAGGGAGGTTAAGAAATGGCTTTCTTCTTGCCACTTTTCCATAAAGGCCAGATTTGTGCAGTATACGACTGATTGTTGTCCTATGGACAGAGTCTCCCACCTCAGCTGTAGATCTCTGCAGTTCATCCAGAGTGATCATGGGCCTCTTGGATGCATCTCTGATCAGTCTTCTCCTTGTATGAGCTGAAAGTTTAGAGGGACGGCCAGGTCTTCGTAGATTTGCAGTGGTCTGATACTCCTTCCATTTCAATATTATCGCTTGCACAGTGCTCCTTGGGATGTTTAAAGCTTGGGAAATCTTTTTGTATCCAAATCCGGCTTTAAACTTCTCCACAACAGTATCTCGGACCTGCCTGGTGTGTTCCTTGTTCTTCATGATGCTCTCTGCGCTTTAAACGGACCTCTGAGACTATCACAGTGCAGGTGCATTTATACGGAGACTTGATTACACACAGGTGGATTCTATTTATCATCATTAGTCATTTAGGTCAACATTGGATCATTCAGAGATCCTCACTAAACTTCTGGAGAGAGTTTGCTGCACTGAAAGTAAAGGGGCTGAATAATTTTGCACGCCCAATTTTTCAGTTTTCTATTTGTTAACAAAGTTTGAAATATCCAATAAATTTCGTTCCACTTCATGATTGTGTCCCACTTGTTATTTATTCTTCACAAAAAATTACAGTTTTATATCTTTATGTTTGAAGCCTAAAATGTGGCAAAAGGTCGCAAAGTTCAAGGGGGCCGAATACTTTCGCAAGGCACTGTATATACTGTACCTATAGGTAAGCCTTACTATAGGCTTACCTATAGGTAAAAATCATCCATGGGAGTGTAAAGGAAGCTTTCTAAATCATGTATAATATTGTCTACTATTTTGTGTGTATTGCACATTGCACTCATTTTGCACACGGCACTAAAATGTTTTCATTACATGTTTGCATTCTTTAGTCCTGATTAGAAATTAGCCTGCCTATGTTACGCCCCTTGTTACCATAAAAGTACAATTGTAATATTAATGTAATACCTACATAATCATGTGTATAAAAACCTTCAATTCCGTCAAGTAAAACAGAACAGTTATTTTGGAAAGATGCTGAGTGTATCTTTTGTGTCTGTTCACTACTGCAGTAGTTATTATTTTTAATTTGGAACCGCTAATGAATATGAGGATAGGAGTTGCCTATCTATAAAATATCCAGAGCAGGATATACTCCCACTTTAATGAGATTCAATCTCGCTATTTGTCTTGTTTACCATTATCATTGAAAGTAAAAGAAAATCCCAAATTTTGGGTTGTCCCCAAAAAAACAGTAGAGGGGAAATCTTCCATTGGGGACACTAGTTTTGGTGACCTGGGGGTCTCCAAGAAATTCCCTTAATTTGCAGGGATTTCTTCTCAATCCCTGTTTGGCTATAGGACAGGAAATAAAGGGAAATCTCAGCAATGGGACACAGATGGCAAAAAAAAATCTGACAGGGGGCTACAACAATCCCTTGCTTTACCCAAAATGAAAAAAAAAAAAATTTGTCTATAGTTCTACTTTAACTCTTTACCGCCACATGGTTTATTGGAAACTCATATTCATAGCATCTGCTGTTGCAATTGTGACTTTTTTGAAATGTCTGTGACACTTACTGTCACACCCACCAAGGAATGTAACAGGGTTTTAAAAGTATGGTGGCCCTCAAAGAAGCAAATAATCTTTATTTTCTGCTTTTAGCAATTAGAGATTCATATTAACAATTTTAAAGTATTGTTTAATGAAAAGAAAAAAACATGCAAGAAAATATTTGCAGAAATTATAATACAAAACAGACAATATGCAACAGAAAAATAAAAATGGACTTTACAGTTAAAATGACAAACAAACAACTCAGTTCAGTCTTTGGTTTCATGCAGAGTAGTGTTGGGTGAATGGTTCAGGCCGAGCAAAAGTTCGTCCTGAACATTCCCTGTTCACCCATTCAAGGAACGCCCCAAATTTGCGGGGCACTAAGCAGGATGTTCGTCTGCCGAGCGCCCCAGAATGCATTGCGCTCTTCACAGTGCATTCTAGGGTCCTAAAGGATGAAGCCTTGCACCTAACTGCTGGTCAGGTGCAAGGCTTTGACAATTAGGGCACAGAGCACTGCCAGAGCCCTGATTGGGCAAAGTGATGATTACTTTGTCCAATCATGGCTCAGTGCTCATAGTCCTAACCCACACTATAAAAGGTTACTTCCCATAGGAAGCTTTTGCAGTGTGTTGTTGGAGTGGAGATAGACAGAGCAAGGCTCAGTTTGCTACTAGCAGGTTAGTGTGTTTACCTATTGTGACAGAGTGTAAGAGTGTTAGTGTGAGTGTACTGTGAGTGTAGTGTGTTAGTGTAGTGCAGTGTTTAACACAGCATTACATAACATTTAGTGCTGTATACAGTACTGTATGTCCTTTTCTTTTTTTTTGGTTGCTGCGTGTTTTTTTTGTCTTTTTTTTTTTTGTTTGTTTGGTTTTTTCCCCTGCCTTCCCCCTTTAGTTTTTTAATTGTCAGCTGCAGGTTTTTCTGACTGCGATGCTGGTGTTCCCTCTTTTTTATTCTTTTATATTTTTACATTTCTGTCAGCGTCAGTCCTCAATTTAAAGTGCACCAAACACCAGTTTTCATTCAATAAAGTGCATCCAATCACACATTTCCCAGTCTCTATTACATTTAGGTAATAAGCCCCCCCATCATGTTTTGGGGGCAGCTGATCCCACGCCACTATGAGGGGGCCAGCAGCATCTGTGTCCACAGGCAAAGTTCAACATGGTCCATCCTCAGGCAGGGCACCTTTGTTTCTGTTTAGTGATGTTGTCTGTGCTATCCAGCCACAGCATGCAGAGGAGGTGGTGGACTGGCTTACTAAACCATCCTCCTCATTCTCTATGACCCAAGCTGATACTAGTGCACAGTCCACCGTAGCTGCCAGAGCAGCTTATTTTTCCTCCTTGTCCATATCTAGCTACTCCTGCCATAGCCCCAGCATCATGCATGGAGGAGTCAGCTGAATTATTTGAACACAGCGTCAGCCACTTGCTTCTTGAGGATGCACAGACATTACTTGATTCTGATGTTGATTCTGACATAGAGGAAGGGAGTAACATGATCCTACAGAGAGAATAGAACATTGATAAACAACAAATTGTCATTCATGTTCCCCCAGCCTAGCAGGCAAAGTTCTCTGCCCCAACTGCTGCATCAAAAAAGATGGTGGATTCTGCCCCATTCCGTGAATTTGCAGAATGTGCTGTACCACAATAGCAGGTTCCCAGTCCCTATTTCTTTGCGCGTAAGCCAATTCCAGCTTTGTAGCATAATAGGGAAGGCAATGTTTTAGCAAAGTTGGGCAAGGCGGTCAGCCGCAAGGTCAACATTACTGCTGACACGTGGTCCAGCAAGCGTCAGGCACAATTTATTTTGTTCACGCACACTGGGTAACTCTGCTTGCAACTAGGCAGGATGCAGGACAGGGCTCAGTGCTGGAGCTTTTTTTGCCGTCTTCATACTGCTGGCGGTGATGATGTGAGATCTGTCAGCTCCACCCCCTCCTCCTCCTCTATGCCCTCCTTTACTGAATTGTCCTATGAACCTCCAGTACTCCCTAAGCGTTCAAGGGACCATTCAACGAGTCAGGCTAAAAGATGTCATGCAGTGCTTCAGCTGGTCTGTCTAGGGGAGAGCAGCCACACCTTGAGCAGAGATTCTTTCAGCTCTGCAGGGACAGGCCCAGAGGTGGTTCACGCAATGGAAGCTTGAGCCAGGAATGGTGGTTTGCGATAGTGGCACTAACCTTCTATCCGCCCTTCGACAGGGAAGGTTGCCACATGTGCCATGCCTGGCACATGTACTCAATTTGGTAGTGCAGTGTTTCCTTAGTGGGGATCCAGGTTTGCAAGATCTTCTATGGCAGGCCAGAAGAGTCTATAGCCATTTCAGGTGGTCATACACAGCCAGTATTCAGTTGGCTGAAATTCAGCTGGAATTCCACCTGCCGTAAACCGCCTGATTTGTGACATGCCCACTCAAATTTGGAACTCAACTTTGGCAATGCTGCAGTGGCTGCACATGCAGCAGAGGACCTTTAATGGGTATCTGTGTGAGTATGGCACAGGGACAGGCTCAGGGAAGCTCAGCTTTCTTCCCCACGCCAATGGCTGCTGATAAAGGATGCATGCACTGAACTGTCACTATTTGATGAGGCGACAAGGATGGTGAGCCATAACAATGCATGTATCAATGACTCAATCCCTCTTGTGTTCCTGTTGGAGCATACTCTGCGTGGGATTGTGGACAGCGCACTTCAGGCAGAGCAACAGATGGAGGAGAAGGAATTCCTTTCCTCTCAAGGCCTGCTTTATGCAGACACCATTCTTGCAACACCACAGAACACACAAAAGAAGAGGGACGAGGAGAATTCTGCCAGTTTTGGAGGTATAGAAGCAGAGGAAGGCATACGTCAAACCTTAAGAGATGGTTTTCAGTCCCCAGAAACCTTGGGAGTAGTACATAGCTGGGAGGAGGCAGTTCCAGATACTGTAATCCTCAGTGACCCTGAGGACTCTGCTTCTCATGCCTCTGCAAACTTGAGGTCATGAGCTCCCTTATTCTTCAAAGCCTGTGAAAGGACCAAAGAAATTGTGGCATAAAGGAGAAGGATCATTATTGGTTGGCAACCCTCCTTGACAACCGTTATAAGGGGAAAGTCTCGGAACTCATCCTGCCCTTGCAAAGGGAGCACAGAATGAAATATCTTGAGGACACCTCAAAGAGGAGTTTATGTAATGCCTTTCCAGACTCTGGTAGGTTACAGTCTCATGGAAAAGCTAGTTTTGAGGCTTCTGTTGGTCAAAGGAGGAGCAGTGGAGAAGGAGGCCGCCTCAGTGATTTTTTTAGTCCTTAGCACCCAGGGCTGTCAACTTCAAGATCCCATGCGTTTGCATCATATGGTGGAATATTATCTAGGGGAAAAAACAGACATGGAGAGCTTTCCAGTAGACGATCCACTGGGTTTCTGGGTCATGTGAACCACTGGACAGAACTTGCCCGGTATGCAATTGAGCTGCTGGGCTGACATTAATCCAGAGTGCTTTCTGGACGGGCATTCAGTGCTACAGGAGGTTTTGTGACAGATCAAAAACATTTATCAAAATTAATCAGTCCTGGATTAGCAGCAGCTATCAAGGCCCTGATGCCAATGGCGCTGATTACATGTTATTGGGATCTCAAATCTCTGCAAGAGAGGCTGCCTAGCTTTGTGGGGGTTGATTTTATCATGAAGTAATTTGTTGGTATAGGTTTAATGGGCACAATTAACACCCAAACACCATTTTTTCTGCAACTGTGTGACAGTGGTATCAAATTTAAATTTTTTACAACAAAGCCAATTTTTGCTTTCATCATGAGTACCTCTAGCGGGTTACGGGGTTAAAGCACCACCAACACCCAAAGACCAATTTTTCCGCAACTGTGTGACAGGGGCGTCAAATTTCAATTTTTTACAGCAAGGCCAAATCTTTCTTCCAAGAGTACCTCTATAGGGTTACGGTGTAAAGGCACCACCAACGCATAAGACTAATTTCCACACCTGTTACTTCTATCCAAAGTCTGCGAAAAAGAGACCAGACTTTTATCTGAAAAAAAAAAATTGTTAATCTTGACCTCAGTGTACTATATTTTGGCTTTTTCACATAAGGCTTGCTCACAGTGGTGCCAAAATGTGTTATTTCCATCCAAAGTCTACCAAAGAGACACCAGAATTTATCCAAAAAATATCTAATCTTGTTCAGAGTGCACTAAATTGTGGCCTCATCATAAAGACTAGCTCCCCAAGCCATTGTTTACTAAATAAAGAAAGCTTGCAGGGAAAATCAATTTAATGGTCAATTTTGCTGCAGCAGGTTCTATACACTGAACATATGCACCACTTTACAGGCAGACCAGGGGGACCCCCCAGGCACTATATTTAAAGGAATTCTCATTTTTTAATTGTTTCACTAATCATTAAAATGCATTAAATCATTAAATCACTGCTTCTTTAAAAATAATATTTTTTAAAAGTTTTTTTGTCATTGGTACATGTCCCCAGGGTAGTAACCAGGTCCACATACCCTTTTTATGGCCAATAACTTGCATATAAGCCTTAAAAATGGGGACTTTTGATTTGATTTGGGTCCGTAAGCTGTCACAGTCAGATAACCACAGTTGAGATGCTGACACCGGGGGAAGAAGAGGGAGGGAAGAAATGGCTGGGATGAGCACATCGCTGGATCCTGGGACAGGTAAGTGTCTGTTTATTAAAAGTCATCAGCTACAGTTTTTGTCAAATGTATTACCTTACCTGAATGAATTGCACAGACATGAGTTTTAAATCAAACCATTTTTGTTATTGACTGGCGGATTTTGAAGAATTGAAGAGTGCAATATTCCTCCTTTTCTCCACAAAGGTTGGGGGTTGGCAGATCTCATTATTATCACAGTGACAAAAGAGTTTGCAGAAATCACACTGCTTTAAAGGAAACTTTTATTGATAAAGTATGGGGACTGCCTTTGCTGACCTCCTCTTGGAAATATTGTATTGGCTTTAGTACAAATCAGTGCGTCATTGCATCAGAAAACTGTATGTTTGCAAATTAGACATTCTGACTTCACTCTGACTTTCCTTATCTGCATGGTGACTTTAGACTAGTACATACAGGCAAAATGTCAGGGGACATCATTTGGCCCATGTGTATGGCAGCCAGTCTTCTGTTGGACATGCATACTGGAAAAAAATATTTTTTTCAGAAGGAGGCCAGCAATGACAGCCTCCTTATTTTTTCTCAGTACAGGTTTCCATTAAAGAGAATGTGTCACTTTGCCCATTCAGAACAATAACTGGAGTCGGCAGTCAAATCCTGGGTCCATGTTGGATGGTGTCAGAGTTTACATAGGGTTGATGACCCGCTCCCCTCCATAACTTGACAGCGTTTTACTGCTCATTCTTCTAGTGTTGAAATAGGTGCCACAGACTGGGGAATTAACTAACTAGAAGGGGGAGGGGTATTTGGTGTGCTTATCAGTACTAAAGAAATGTGTTCAGCTCTATGCTCAAAAGGAGAGGCAGTATAGGAATGCTGGAGGACAGTGAACTGGGGTTACACCAGTTTTGGTCTAGCCCCTCTTCTGCTACTCTAATAACCCTATAGAGCTTATCAAGTAGAGTTGCTTTTAGGGGAAAGTAACAGGTTCACTTTAGACCAAGTAGAGTATGGCTCACTCCTCTCACTGTCCTACCCCTGAAACTGGAGGGGAACACACTTCTTCAAGGTATGGAGGGCCTCTTTTCCCAGCCTTCCTACAATTTAAAGCTTGGTGTCTTATCAGCCAGTCATCAACTACTATCATGTGCAAACAAGGAAGGGCCCTTAGCTTTGTTTAAGCTCTACCCAGTGTGGATTTAGAACCTATGCTTCAATTTGCTGGAGGTTCCAGTGGACAAACAGAGAAATGAGTTCAGTGAATAGGCAAACCTGGTTTCTCCAGTAGTTAGATCTTGATGCTGAAGTTTCCAGGCAGAAACCAGATTGTAATTTAGCTTGTTTTTACACAGTTAATTACCAAAATCACACTTTTGGGTAAAAGAAGGTCATTATTTACACAACTGTATATTACAACTGAGACCATATTTGTGTACCACCTCAAAATATGGTCTGCATTTTTTTACTCTATCCTTCATGAAAGACTCCAAACCAGTTGGTATTTGCAGGTGGGACTGGGCAGTTCAGTATGAATGCCTGGGCTAGCCTATGAGTTCCATCACCTTAAATGATTTATCGCAGGTATTATCAACACTTAAGTGGTCAACCTCCGTCAATTAGGTTTGCTTTTTCGTTATTTTACTTTATTAGTTCAAATGAATAGTTACATAGTTAGTCAGGTTGAAAAAATTCACAAGTCCATCTAGTTCAAAGAATACAACATACTGAAGGAGAAACAGTGCTTTATGTGCCTCGGTTACTTCCTATTACAGCTGCACTGCAGTTATAAACTTGGAAGTTATAAGATACTGTGGCGTAGACACATTGATAAATATTTAAAATATCTTTTAAAGTATTAACCAATGATAAATGTGTGTGTGGGTGAAGATCCTGGCGACAGGAGCTTGTTGCCATAGTAACATGAGGCATGATAGCAACTTGTGGTTCTGCAGATATCAGTAAAAGCAGGCGGATTCTGCACTTCTAACAACCACCTACATATGTTCAATGTGAATATCTGTCACTTACTAAATGCATGTGCATATCTGTCACTTACTAATCACTATTAGTGATTTGATCGCAAAATATTAGATTGTGAGTCAGAGATTAAATTCTTTCAATGCTATCAGAGCAACACAATGAAATACACATGTAAATCACAAATAAATATAAAACTATATCATAAAAGCTTTATTATACACTGCTCGAAAAAATAAAAAAATGCTTTGAAAACACATTAGATCTCAATGGGAAAAATATCATGCTGGATATCTATAGTGATAAGGACTGGGTAATGTGTTAGGAACAAAAGAATGCCACACACATTTTTTAGGGTATCTTTGAATTCATCCTTCTGTAGATTGATAATTTTCATTTCCATCAAAGTGAAAAAATGATGCAGCAGGCTAGTCCATTTTGCTGAAATTCCATAGCAGAAACTCAAAATGGTACTCAGTATTTCGTATGGCCCCCATGTGCTTGTATGCATGCCTGACAATGTCAGGGCATGCTCCGTTTGAGATGACGGATGGTGTCCTGGGGTATTTCTTCCCAGATCTGGACCAGGGCATCACTGAGCTCCCCACATGAGGCTAGGCATTGTCGTGCACCAGGAGGAGCCCAGGACCCACTGCACCAGTGTAGGGTCTGACAATGGGTCCAAGGATTTCATCCAAATACCTAATGGCAGTCAGTGTGCCATTGTCTAGTCTGTAGAGGTCTGTGCATCCCTCCATTGATATGCCTCCCCAGACTATCACTGACCCACCACCAAACCGGTCATGCTGAATTATGTTACAGGCAGCATAATGTTCTTCATGGCTTCTCCAGTTCCTTTCCCATCTGTCACATGTGCTAAGGGTAAACCTGCTCAAATCTATGAAAAGCACACAGCGCCAGTGGCGGATCTGACAATTCTGGTGTTCAATTGCAAATGCCAATCAAGCTCCACGGTGAAAGGCAATGAGCACAGGGCCCACTAGATGTCGGGCCCTCAGACCACCCTCATGAAGTTTGTTTCTGACTGGTCGGAGACATTCAAACCAGTGGCCTGCTGGAGGTCATTTTGTAGGGCTCTGGCAGTGCTTATCCTGTTCCTTCTTGCACAAAGGAGCAGATACCGGTCCTGCTGATGGGTTTAAGGACCTTCTACGGCCCTGTCCAGCTCTCCAAGAGTAACTACCTGTCTCCTGGAATCTCCTCCATGCTCTTGAGACTGTGCTGGGAGACACAACCTACCTTCTGGCAATGGCACGTATTGATATGCCACCCTGGCAACCTCTATAGGGTCCAGGTATTGCCTCATGCTACCAGTAGTGGCACTGACCCCAGCCAAATGCAATACTAGTGAAAACAGTCAGAAAAGGTGAGTAGGGAAAAAAAATGTCATTGGCCTCAGCTTGTAAACCATTCCTGTTTTGGAGGTCGTCTCATTGGTGCCTTCCAGTGCACCTTTTGTTAATTTCATTAACACCAAAGCAGCTGGAACTGATTTAAAAAACCCTCTGCTACTTAACTGACCAGATCAATATCCCAGAAGTTTTAATTGACTTGATGCTATACTCTGATTAAAAAGTGTTCCTTTAATTTTTACCCTGAAAAATCCAACTTTTTGTTTTGAATTTCTCCTAAAAATGCTTGCACTTTCTGGCCCAAGCACTCTTGTTCCTACTGCCTTATTCCTGTATATCTGCAGTGTGAAATCTAAGACAATGGTGCCTTACAGTGCTAGTCACATTTGGTGATTTCATTACTTTGCTGCTCACCCTTCTCCTTTCTAGAGACTCTGATATGAGGAAGCTACTTTCAGCTGCTTTTGTATTCTCATAGATTTGTATGTGGCTAAAACCTGTTCTAGCACACACAAATAGAAATGTACACAAACCCCTATGTTGGCTTTTAACTTAAACGTGTTGGAAATTTTAGAGCTATTCAAAAGCTTTCATCCACAGTAATCAACCTTCAACAATTTCAGCATTTCCCAGTTTTGAATGACCAGATAATTAAATTGAGTAAAAATGTCTTTTAACCTGCACAGTGGTCTTTTGACTCTGAAAACAAATGCAACTGCATATGGCAGATTGTTGTTGTTAAAAGTTAATGAAAAATTATAATTTTATTCTGAAGGTCATATTATTTACATCTCTGAAATGTACACTTGTCCCCGGCAGTGGCAACTCTAGGAACAATATATAGGGGGGCACATACAATACCACAGTCAAAACTGGGGGGGGGGGGGGGCACTCATAATTTTCACCACTAAATCATGCCACTGAATAAAAAAAATAAGTATATATAAATAAGGTTACAAAATACGAGAGTAATGCAGTATGCAATGATACCTTTTTATTGTACTAACCTAACAAGAGTTTTAATTTCTTTCTCATGTATTGCTTCAGACCTGAGAGAGAGAATAACTCTTAAAAGCTTTTCTTTAGAGTTTAGAGCAATTTCAGCAAACAGTTAACGCAGTATTAGTATTGGTGCCAGTTTATGCAGTAATAGCCCCTAGGATTGGTGCCAGTATATGCAGTAATAGCCCCTAGTATTGGTGCCAATTTATGCAGTAATAGCCCCTAGTATTGGTGCCAGTATATGCAGTAATAACACCTAGAATTGGGGCCAGTTTATGTAGTAATAGCCCCTAGCATTAGTGCGAGTTTATGCAGTTATAGCCCCTAGTATTGGTGCCAGCTTATGCAGTTATAGCCCCTAGTATTGGTGCCAGATTACGCAGTAATAACCCCTAGTGTATTATTGCCAGTTTACACGGTAATAGCCCCTAGTATTGGTGCCAGTTTTCGCAGTAATAGCCCCTAATATTGGTGCCAGTTTATGCAGTAATAGCCCCTAGTATTGGTGCCAGTTTATGCAGTTATAGCCTCTAGTATTGGTGCCAGTTTACACAGTAATACCCCATAGTATTGGTGCCAGTTTACGCAGTAATAACCCCTAGTAGTGGTGCCATTTTACGCAGTAATAGCCCCTAGTATTGGTTCCAGTTTGCGCAGTAACAACCTGTAGTATTGGTGCCAGTTTACGCTGTAAAAACCCCGTAGTATTGGTGCCAGCTTACGCTGTAAAACCCCGTAGCATTGGTGCAAGTTTACACATTAATAACCCCTAGTATTGGTGCCAGTTTACACAGTAATAATTCCTAGTATTAGTGCCAGTTTACACAGTAATAAAGCCTAGTATTGGTGCCAGTTTACGCAGTAATAGCCCCTAGTATTGGTGCCACTTTACACAGTAAAAACTCCTAGTTTTGGTGCCAGTTTACGCAGTAATAACCCCTAGTATTGGTGCCAATTTACGTAGTCATAAAGCCTAGTATTGGTGGCAGTTTACGCAGTAATAACCCCTAGTAGTGGTGCCAGTTTAAACAGTAATAGCCCGTAGTATTGTGCCAGTTTAGGCAGTAATAGCCCCTAGTATTGGAGCTACTCTATGCAGAAATAGCCCCTAGTATTGGTGCCAGTTTACGCAGAAATAGCCCCTAGTATTGGTGCCAGTTTACGCAGTAATAGCCCCTAGTATTGGTGCCAGTTTACACAGTAATAGACCCTAGTATTGGTGCCAGATTACGAAGTAAAAACACATAGTATTGGTGCCAGTTTACACAGTAATAGCCCCTAGTATTGGTGCCAGTTTACACATTAATAGCCTTAGTATTGGTGCCAGTTTATGAAGTAAAAACCCCTAGTATTGGTGCCAGTTTATGCAGTTATAGCCTCTAGTATTGGTGCCAGTTTACACAGTAATAGCCCCTAGTATTGGTGCCAGTTTACACAGTAATAATGCCTAGTAGTGGTGCCATTTTATGCAGTAATAGCCCCTAGTATTGGTGCCAGTTCACACAGTAATAACCCCTAGTATTGGTGCCAGTTTACGCAGTAATAGCCCCTAGTATTAGTGCAAGTCTATGCGGTAATAGCCCCTAGTATTGGTGCCAGTTTACGCAGTAATAAAGCCTAGTCCTGGTTCCAGTTTAGGTATTAAAGAGGTTGTAAACCTCCCCAAAAAAATTAAAAATAAAAACCTGAAACGCAAAGGCATAATGAGCTAGCATGCATCGCTAGCTTGCATGCATAGCTTATCATTAAATACAGTGCCTTGCGAAAGTATTCAGCCCCTTGAACTTTTCAACCTTTTGCCACATTTCAGGCTTCAAACATAAAGATATAAAACTGTAATGTTTTGTGAAGAATCAACAAGTGGGACACAATCATGAAGTGGAACGAAATTTATTGGATATTTCAAACTTTTTTAACAAATAAAAAACTGAAAAATTGGTTGTGCAAAATTATTCAGCCCCCTTAAGTTAATACTTTGTAGCGCCACCTTTTGCTGCGATTACAGCTGTAAGTCGCTTGGGGTATGTCTCTATCAGTTTTGCACATTGAGAGACTGAAATTTTTGCCCATTCCTCCTTGCAAAACAGCTCGAGCTCAGTGAGGTTGGATAAAGAGCGTTTATGAACAGCAGTTTTCAGTTCTTTCCACAGATTCTCGATTGGATTCAGGTCTGGACTTTGACTTGGCCATTCTAACACCTGGATATGTTTATTTGTGAACCATTCCATTGTAGATTTTGCTTTATGTTTTGGATCATTCAAATAAAGTGAATATCACCTCAACAGTTGTCAAGAACCATATACACAAGCAGCGCTAAAACACATGACATATTCATTATCATGGCATGCAAGTCCAGATAAAGTTCATAGGAAAAGTGGTAGAAAAGTCTCTATGGAATCCACAAGGGGATCAGTCACAAGTGCTGGTGCCGGAAAATAATGCTCAATCCCTTCACCTCACCGTGTGCATCACTCCCTAAAGAAACACACTTACCAGATACTGGCAAGACAATAGCCCAAAATCCAGTCATGTATCCAGACCGGAATCTCTCAAGGATCCACTTGTAGAAAGATATACCACTGATCACTTGGATGCGCAGCGCTCCAGCATAGTGCATAGGAGAAAATACAAGGGGCACATAGAGCAGTATTGCCAGTAAAGGTTTATTAATGCCCAAAAACCCCCCTCCACAAATGCACTTACAAACACACTAGGTAAAAAACAGCATAAAATGTCATAAAAGCAAAGCAGCATAGGACACCGTTGGGAGCCTACCGGTCTTCCGTGTTGCTCGTCAGCGTTCATGAAGTCCGCAAGTACTATTGAGTCCCCGCCTGGTGTCCTGCTGCTATGGTAACCGCGTTGCTCACGCCCTGACCGGTTTCGTCATTCCAAGACTTCTGCTGAGGGCGTGACCACACGGCTGCGTTACCCCTACTTAACTCAGACCTCAGCCGATTAGTGATTAACCCCTTGCTGCAATCTCTGCAACTAGAGGAGAGCGGCCTCATAGGTAATCATTGATGTCAGATCTATTAACCTAGATCCATAGTCGATCACCCCTCCAGGCAATCAGCATCATCAAACCTTTACTGGCAATACTGCTCTATGTGCCCCTTGTATTTTCTCCTATGCACTATGCTGGATCCTTGAGAGATTCCGGTCTGGATACATGAGTGGATTTTGGGCTATTGTCTTGCCAGTATCTGGTAAGTGTGTTTCCTTAGGGAGTGATGCACACGGTGAGGTGAAGAGATTGAGCATTCTTTTCCAGCTCGAGCACTGGTGACTGATCCCCTGGTGGATTCCATAGAGACTTTTCTACCACTTTTCCTATGAACTTTATCTGGACTTGCATGCCATGATAATGAATATGTCATGTGTTTTAGCGCTGCTTGTGTATATGGTTCTTGACAACTGTTGAGGTGATATGCACTTTATTTGAATTTATGTTTTATGTTTAGGTAGCAGCTCTTCTATATCAACAATATAATTTGTCTTTATATATGTATATTGCACAATAAGACCACTTAAGCGCTGGGTGATTGAGATAGGTGATTTGTCACTTGTAATTCAGTCCATTTTCTATGTTTTGGATCATTGTCTTGTTGGAAGACAAATCTCTGTCCCAGTCTCAGGTCTTTTGCAGACTCCATCAGGTTTTCTTCCAGAATGGTCCTGTATTTGGCTCCATCCATCTTCCCATCAATTGTAACCATCTTCCCTGTCCCTGCTGAAGAAAAGCAAGCCCAAACCATGATGCTGCCACCACCATGTTTGACAGTGGGGATGGTGTGTTCAGGGTGAGGAGCTGTGTTGCTTTTACGCCAAACATAACGTTTTGCATTGTTGCCAAAAAGTTTGATTTTGGTTTCATCTGACCAGAGCACCTTCTTCCACATGTTTGGTGTGTCTCCCAGGTGGCTTGTGGCAAACTTTAAACGACACTTTTTATGGATATCTTTAAGAAATGGCTTTCTTCTTGCCACTATGGACAGAGTCTCCCACCTCAGCTGTAGCTCTCTGCAGTTCATCCAGAGTGATCATGGGCCTCTTGGCTGCATCTCTGATCAGTCTTCTCCTTGTATCAGCTGAAAGTTTAGAGGGACGGCCAGGTCTTCGTAGATTTGCAGTGGTCTGATACTCCTTCCATTTCAATATTATCGCTTGCACAGTGCTCCTTGGGATGTTTAAAGCTTGGGAAATCTCTTTGTATCCAAATCCGACTTTAAACTTCTCCACAACAGTATCTCGAACCTGCTCTGTGTTTTCCTTGTTCTTCATGATGCTCTCTGCGCTTTAAACGGACCTCTGAGACTATCACAGTGCAGGTGCATTTATACGTAGACTTGATTACACACAGGTGGATTCTATTTATCATCATTAGTCATTTAGGTCAACATTGGATCATTCAGAGATCCTCACTGAACTTCTGGAGAGAGTTTGCTGCACTGAAAGTAAAGGGGCTGAATAATTTTGCACGCCCAATTTTTCAGTTTTTATTTGTTAACAAAGTTTGAAATATCCAATAAATTTCGTTCCACTTCATGATTGTGTCCCACTTGTTGTTGATTCTTCACAAAAAATTACAGTTTTATATCTTTATGTTTGAAGCCTGAAATGTGGCAAAAGGTCGAAAAGTTCAAGGGGGCCGAATACTTTCGCAAGGCACTGTACTTACCTTAAAACGAAGCCCCCGCAGTGCTGCCCGCACAATACTTACTTAGCCGGCATGTTAACCCGTCTTCCTTCCGGGTTCGCTTCCCCTGGCCATCTGATTGACCAGAGCTGCGATGATGTCACTCCCACGCATGCGTATGGGAGCTGCCTTTCACGGCACAGGGCTCTAAAGGAATGGCACGGGCAGCCGTTCCTTCAGAGCGCATACGCCCAGTGATGTCACCGGCTGCATGCAAAGTAAATATATCCTAAACAATGCATGTTTAGAAGATATTTACAGTACCTATAGGTAAGCCTTATCATAGGCCTACCTATAGGTACAAATTACAGAGGAAACTTTACTTTCTCTTTAATACCCCTAGTAATGGTGCCAGTTTATGCAGTAATAGCCCCTAGTATTGGTTCCAGTTTGCGCAGTAACAACCCATAGTATTGGTGCCAGTTTACGCTGTAAAAACCTGTAGTATTGGTGCCAGTTTACGCAGTAAAACCCTGTAGTATTGGTGCAAGTTTACACATTAATAACCCCTAGTATTGGTGCCAGTTTACACAGTAATAATTCCTAGTATAAGTGCCAGTTTACACAGTAATAAAGCCTAGCATTAGTGCCAGTTTACACAGTAATAGCCCCTAGTATTGGTGCCAGTTTACGCAGTAAAATCCCCAAGTATTGGTGCCAGTTTAGGCAGTAAAAACCCCTAGTATTGGTGCCAGTTTATGCAGTAATAACCCCTAGGATTGGTGCCAGTTTACACAGTAATAAAGCCTAGTATTGGTGCCAGTTTACGCACCAACAACCCATAGTATTGGTGCCAGTTTCTGCAGTAATAACCCCTAGTATTTGTGCCAGTTTACGCAGTATTAAAGCCCAGTATTGGTGGCAGTTTACGCAGTAATACCACCTAGTATTTGTGCCAGTTTATGCAGTAATAGCCCCTAGTATTGGTGCCAGTTTATGCCGTAGTAGCCCCTAGTATTGGTGCCAGTTTACACAGTAATAGTCTCTAGTATTGGTGTCAGTTTACGTAGTAATAGCCCCTAGTATTGGTGCCAGTTTATGCAGTAGTAGCCAATAGTATTGGTGCCAGTTTACACAGTAAAAATCCCTTGTATTGGTGCCAGTTTATGCAGTAAGACCCCTAGTATTGGTGCCAGTTTATGCAGTTATAAAGCCTAGTTTTGGTGCCAGTTTACACAGTAATAACCCCTAGTATTGGTGCTAGTTTATGCAGTAATAACCTCTAGTATTTGTGCCTGTTTACGCAGTAATAAAGCCTAGTATTGGTGCCAGTTGACACAGTAATAACCCCTGGTACTGATGTCAGTTTACGCAGGAATAACCCCTAGTATTAGTGGCAGTTTAAGCCATAGTAGCCCATAGTATTGGTGCCAGTTTTTGCAGTAATAGCCCCTAGAATTGGTACCAATTTACACAGTAATAGCCCCTAGTATTGGTGCCAGTTTACGCAGTAAAAACCCTTAGTATTGGTGCAAGTTACGCAGTAAGACCTCTAGTATTGGTGCCGGTTTACGCAGTAAAAAACCCTAGTATTGGTGCCAGCTTATGCAGTAATAAAGCCTAGTATTAGTATCAGTTTACGCAGTAATAACCTCTAGTATTGGTGCCAATTTACGCAGAAATAACCTCTAGTATATGTGCCAGTTTACGTAGTAATAAAGCCTAGTATTGATGTCAGTTTATGCAGTAATAAATTCCAGTATTGGGGCCAGTTCACGCAGTAATAACCCCCAGTATTGGTGCCAGTTTACGTAGTAATAACCCTAGTAATGGTGCCAGTTTACACAGTAACAAAGCATAGTATTGGTGCCAGTTTACGCAGTCATAAAGCCTAGTTTTTATGCCAGTTTGTGCAGTAATAAAGCCTAGTAATTGTGCCAGTTTACGTAGTGATAACCCCTAGTATTGGTGCCAGTTTATGCAGTAATAACCCTTAAAATTGGTGCCAGTTTATGCCGTAATAACCCCTATTATTAGTGCCAGTTTACGCAGTAATAACCCCTAGTATTGGTGACAGTTTACGCATTAATAAAGCCTAGTGTTGGTGCCAGCTTACGCATTAATAAAGGCTAGTAATGGTGCAGTTAACGCAGTAATAAAGCCTAGTATTGATGCCATGCTCTCAGTGCAGAGGTGGTAGGGAAGAATAGTGAGACCTGTCATCCAGAGTGAGGAAAGTGTTAAGGCCAGCTGCCACTTCATGGGAGATCTTATTGATTTTCTTGCGGGTCTCCTGATGCGCTCCAGTACAGCGCACCTCTCCATCCGGGACTCCTTCCCTCTGCCACACACCGTGGCGAAACTAAGGGGGAAGGCTGCTACAGCGCACCTCTCCATCCGGGATTCATGCCCCTTCATCAGGGGTGCCCAGCCTTTTGAGGAGTGAGGGCCACTTTAGAGACATGGTAACCCGTCACGGGCCACAATGAGCAGAGCGGGCACATAACAGGTCCGTGTCCACTCAGCATATGCAGAGCAGACACAGCCCGCTCCACTCTATGGGCTCTCTGATCCATCCAGACAGGAGACCGATCCCCTTCTGTTTTTTTTAAGTGGATCAGATTGGAGATAGGCGTCTGTAAACGGACACAAGTCCGTTTACATCTGCCGCTCTAGAGGTAAATAGAGGGTCCGATGGGATTCACCTGAAAAACAAACAGGCGGACCCGATCGTTTGAAAGGGGCCTAAGGCTGCTTTCACAACTGCGGTTTACCTGCACATCAACTGACATCAATTTTCACTGCTTCCTCAGGATTCCTGCAGGTATCTCGGACTGCTGCTGTCCCCCAGGTGGGTATGGCTGGTGGCTGCTGCTGGCTGTACTCCAGGGCTGGTACTGCTGGCTGAGACTGCTGGCTGGTACAGTTGGCGGGTACTGCTGGCTGTTACTGCTGGCTGTTACTATTGGTTGGTACTGCTGGGGGGTACTGCTGGTGGGTTTCTCTGCTGGGTACTACTGGCGGGTACTGCTGGCTGGTTCCTGACCCATCACTCCCGAGCATCAGTGTGACAGGAGCCGGCACTAGAGGAAGCATGCGGCTGCAGTAGAGAGCAGAGCAGATGCTTCCTGTATCGCACCTGTCACATGTGGAGAGCATTTGATATCACTCCGCCTGTGACGAGAGCTGGAGCTATACAGGCAGCATTGGCTCTGCTTCCTCTAGTTCCGGCTTCGTTCTTCACACTGATCCTGGGGTATGGCAGGTCAGGAACCCGCAATCTGGGCTTACCATCCCACCCACCATCCCAGAGCAGGAGGTCGGGCTGTGATCCTGTTGGGGGGGGGCACAGTATAATGTTGGGGTGCCATGGCCCCCTCTGTCCCCCCTTGACGCCATTGGTCCCCGGGTTGATTTACTAAAACTGGAGAGTGCAATATCTGCTGCAGCTGTGCATTGAATCCAATTACCTTCCAAGGTTTTTGGCAAAGCTTAAGGCCCCTTTCACACTGTCTGTCCGTCAGACGGACTCCGTTTATGTCAGCGGGGGATCGATCCGCCGATCCCCCGCTGAGCAGGAGAATGACAGCTGTGTCTCTGCGCTGTGTGCAGAGACACAGCTGTCAATTTCCCATGCATCTCTATGGGGGAATCGGATGGGAATGGACCGTCGGTCCGCTCCCATCCGATCCGATCCGCTGGACGGATGGAAAATAGAGTTTCCATCCGTCCAGATTTGACGGATCGGATGTCCCATAGGGATGCATGGGGGGACCATTCAGATCCGCTAAAAAAACATACAAGCGGATCTGAACGGTCCGCCTGTGTGAAAGAGCCCTAATTGAACAAAGTGAAGTTAGAAGCTGATTGGCTATCATGCACAGCTGCACCAGATTTTTCACCCTCCACTTTTAGTAAATCAACCCCAGTGGGGTATTAGCCTCAACTCTCAAAAATATAACAGAACATATATTTTCATTCCTGTTTGTTATATGTTAATCTTAATTTTTTTTTATTCAATTCACTGTTTAATACATGGATCTGCTGAATTTAATGTGTGAAGTATTAAAATGTATGTACATGTATAATGTATTGCACAGACTGTGCTAACAAAAATAGCACTACCTTCTGAATGGTGTTCACAGTGACTTTCTATAATGCGTATTGTGGAGAGAAGAAATAGGGGCCATTCAAGGCAAAGATAAAATAATGGTCATTTAAAGTGTATCTATTAACTCACCTTTTTTATTGAAGATAGTATAGGGAAGATTGAATTGAAAACTCCTATTAGTTTTTTTTTGTGCAGCCTATGTCCTGCTTTGTAGAATTCAATGCAATTCTTATCCTGGAGACACAGGAAATCTTTCCAAAAAGAATACAATTTCCATGTTCTTAGGAACTTGCCATAGAAACAGGTGTCTCTAATGGAGGATTTACTCTCACTTTTTGCTTAAATTAAAAAGGTCTGTCCTGATTGCTACTGACCCTAAGCTAGAAAGTGAGGGGAATCTAAACAGAGAGGGTGAATCCCCCTAGCAGGAGCACAGAGAGCAATAAATAAAATGACAAAGAGTCTAACTCTTCTATACGCTATTCAAGTAAAAAAAAAAAAAGATTGCCTTCACATACATCTTACCCTTTCTAATGACAAGGAATGAAAACACCAGTGTATAGATGCATCATTCCAGGTAAGTGCTCAACACCCAATGTACAGACCCAAAACCAGGTGCAGCCCCAGCTCGCAACCAAGGGAACTCTACAGAACAAATGGGATGGATGCACACAGGGGATTCAAGTAGAAGTCTTTATTGCAATAAAATCCTCCTTACACAGTCACAGGAGATGGGAACAAATGTTAACGCGTTTCACGCTGAGCTGCACTTAATCATATGATTAACATTTGTTCCCAGCTCCTGTGACTGTGTATGGTGGATTTTTTTGCAATAAAGACTTCTACTTGGATTTCCAATCCCAGTGAGTGGCCATCCCATTTGTTCTAAAGCACGAAAGCACAATACCTTCATAATCTGCTCCATCAGCTGTTTCAAACACATTTTTTGTATATATGTACTTGAATCCTGGTGTCCTTTGACTATTTCTAGATCTTTGCAGTAATCCACCATAAAACAACTACCGTATATTCCGGCGTATAAGACGACCCCCCTAATTTTCAAGTTAAAATATAGATTTTGGGCTATACTCGCCGTATAAGACTACCCCCCATCCGAAGTACTGTAAATATAATCTCTCATATATCTCCAAGGTACCGTAAGTACTGTAAATGTAATCTCTCACATATCTCCGAGGTACCGTAAGTATTACCGGTAGATGTAATCTCTCAAGTCGCTGGCCGTGAGGGAATCCTGTACCGGTATACTGTATGTACCGTAGCTTCGGCTACATACAGTATACCGCGCTGAGCCAATCACAGTGAGCGATGTATTCTATTATTGAATGCAAAGCCTGCTCGGATTGGCGGAATCAGAGAGGCGGGCTGATGATACTCTCTCTGACTCTGCCAATCCGAGCAGGCTTTGCATTCAATAATAGAATACATCGCTCACCGTGATTGGCTTGGCGCGGGATACTGTATGTAGCCGAAGCTATGGTACATACAGTACACAGGTACAGGATTCCCGCACAACCAGCACCTTGAGAGATTACATCTACCGGTAGTACTTACTTACGGTACCTTGGAGATATATGAGAGATTGCATTTACGGTACTTACGGTTCCTTGGAGATTAATAGGGCACAGACAGCCAGCACTTTGAGAGATTACACTTACTTACCTTGGAGATTTTTATACTCGGCGTATAAGATGACCCCCCCCTATTTTTGGGGGATTTTTTTTAGGTTAAAAAGGCATCTTATACGCTGGAAAATACGGTACTGTGTCTGGGCAGGAATAGACTGGCCACTGCTGCCCTCCCTTCTTGTGCAGGGTGACTAGTCTTCTATCTGCCCCTTCCTTTAGATTTCTATGGGCAGTCTGTAGTAGGAGGCCCTGCTAAGAACCATCAACAGCTCTTCTCTCTGCATAAGGGAAGCATGGTACACTGCTGATATCGCCACTACTATTACAAGGTAATATCTACACTTTATTAAGGCATCTGGTGAACAAAAAGTGAGTTTATGGCTATTGAGGGATCTATCTAAATAAGTGTTTTAGTTCCAAAAGTAATGCTTTCCTTTATTTTACAAAAGGTCAGAAATTAACGTGTTTTCTCTTATATATGCCCAGAAGACAATTAGCACACTGGCATCCTCCTCTATTGTTACAGTCATTCCAAAGGCTCATCCCATTCATTCAGCTATAAACTTCTGGAATTTGCCTTTTTTTTTTTTTTTTTTTAGAAATTTCTCATCATACATAAACATGATCAACACACTAAACCAAGGGACACACATTGGAAAAGTTTAATAAGTTGATAAATAACATTAGTGACTCTAGTGTGGCATAATATGGTTCTCTGGGCTAAACTGATTCTGCAAGTATTTTTTTTTTGTTTCATACAGAGACATTTAAAACAGAAATTCACACTTTTCTCAACACATCCAATCACAGTGCAACAAAATATTCATATAAAAGTGTACAACCTCTTTGATTTTGGGGTCATGGGGGGCCATTAAGCATAGCAGCTACAAAAAAAAAATAATAATTGAACCCTCCCATGAACAGATGTAGGTTGATTCTTGTCTGACATTAAAAACAAAACACACATGTGGAATTGATGCATACTAGTAACACAACACTATTCATACAAGCAATGAGAAATGCCACTGACACCAGAATTACCAGATGTCTACTGTGCCCTATGCAGATTTTTTTCTATAAGCTCTGTGTTGTCTAAATCAGTACTGTGCCCCAAGCCCCAGTACTACATCAAACCGTAAGATGCTTTTTACAATGGTTTGCAGTACTTAAAGTCAACCTGTTATTAAAAAAAAAAAAAAAAAAAACCCCTTCCCAACCTAATGCTAGATACCCTCCATATCCTATAACTACCTTTACTGCTTCTCCCCAGCATCCTCAATCTGTTGCACTGTAAAAATCGCAGTGCTTTTAGATATGGAGTGTGAGACAAGCCACCTGCCACCCACAGAACAGCACTTGGCAACTAAATGGTCAATCGCCGACATGGGTAGGGAGCCTGTGCATTTACTTTTAACACTAGGTATTGTTGACAACTGCTGGTGACCTTGCAGGGATGGTGAAGGGGGTGTGTATAGGTAAGTAAAGCAAAATCAGGGTGTCTGCAGGGTATGGAGTTTTATTTTCCCAACAGGTTTAGTTTTATTAAGAAATAAAGCATAATACATGTAGATACTGAGGTTGATTTGCTAATAGAGGAGAAGGTTCACTCGGCAAATATTAACTATGTGTGCTGTGAAATTTACCAAAATGCACACAATTGGAGGACTAAATACAGATTCACTTTATTACTAAGCTAAGTGAAAATTGACTTTGCAAGTGAACATTCTGTTTTGTAAATCAACCCCTATGTACTGTGTAGACTTGCTTTTTACTACATGGTTGGTAAAATCCAGTCTCAGAGTTAGTAAAGCTAGTGGAATAAAAAAATTCTAAGGATGTCTCTACAAACTGATAAATAATGTATAAAACAACAGAATAAATTATAAACATATTCCAATGGCATACAGTATGTGTTATTAGATGGAGATTGATGCAGAGAGAAGTCCAGAAGCAGCCAAGGCTGCAGGTAACACTCTTTCCTATCGTGGTCTCCTATCTCCCCATGGTTAGAATCCAATGGACAGTGCGGCTGGAAGGACCCAGCTTCGTTACAGTTACTGCTTGAAATGAAAGTGCTGAAAGGCAGGAAAACACAAGCAAGGTGATTTGATCTTTAATTCTGCTCAGTTTCACGAAGTCTGCATCCTACAGCAGTGATAAGAGCTGCTCCTTTCCCGCTGCCGTCCTCTGAGAGAAGGAAGGAGACGTTGCACTTGGGAGCGAGTTCTGTCACTGTCTGATGCATGATTCTGGAGAAACTGTAAAAGAGAAATATATAGGTAAGAAATGGGAGTGTACAGGAAGCCTCAGCTATGGAAGTCCACAAAATTTTGTCCTGACAGGTTCTTTTTAATGTTCCCTTAAAGTGGATCCTGACTGCATCTGAGCACCACAAACCAAAAACAATATTTAATTTGTTTTTAATATTAAAAGCGAACTCCCCCAACCATCCACGTCTCCAGGCTTTATTTTGCTGAGACATCACTTTGAAAAACAACCCCCTAGCCTAGCATTTCTAGCCGTGGCCATTTTGAGTAAGGGCAAATGATTCAAGTAGCATTTACTTCCTGAAATCCATCTGCCCTTAGCTTAAGCATGCATGCAGGAGAGTGTGCTTAGCTGAGAAAAACCCTCCTCTTTCCCTCCCCTCCTAAAAACTTGGATGTATTACACCATTACCCTAGGCAAGAAACAAGGAACTAACCTTCGAAATGTAAAAAAAAAAAGCTTAAAACAAGTAAAAGATATACTTTCATATCTATTTACTAATGCTAGCAGCATGATGATTAAAAATAATCATTGTTGATTTGGAGAGTTGGGTTCCAGTTTATCAACAAGAAAACGAGCAAGGGAAAAGATTTACTCGTGTAACAACTTACAGTAAAAGTCAGGTACTGGAACTCTAGAGAACAAAACTGAACACTCATTCCTTTATCTAGATTTCAGACAGTGAGATTTTAGTGTTTAAACCCAGCTTCAGGAAATTTTCTAATTATCCCTTGCAGTGGGACTGTGCCTGCTCATTTAGTCTAAGAGAGAGGAGAAGAATTTACCTGACCCCCCTGCTACCCCAGTAGATGGTGCTTCTCCATGTGTTGGCGGTGGACTGTCCATCGCATCCATCGCACAGAGCTATGAACAGTCTTGATTAGTCTTGATGACATCAGGATCTTAGACCACTGGAGCGTAGGGGAGAAGTCACTGAGGGGACAGGTCTAGCAGCACAGGGGATTGGGTAAATAAATCTACTTGACAAGTTCCCTAGACCTAAATGAGCAATTCATTCTTGTAGTGCGATGCAGCCCTTCTGCAAGGGATAATTTGTACATTTCCCGGAGTTGGGCTTTAGCTTGAACACTACTTCTATTACTGAAAAACATAAGGTCATATTTAGACTGAGCTGATGCATTGAGGTGAAATACTGCAAGCATTTTAACATGCATTGCAGTAAGCTAGGCCAATAATTTTGAATGGGCAGCCCAAGCACCACAACACATATTTTAACGGATAGGCAATTTTTTTTTTTTTTTACACAGTGGTTCACATCTGTGTGTTGCAGTGTGCTGTGATTGTGCATTGGGGTAGCACAGACAGTCATGCATTAATGCGGTAAAGCATGGGTTTTACAATGCTTCAGTCCGGGTTCACATATGTGCGATGACAGACATCACATGTGATTCAGAACGCACTGCTCTACAAATCACATGTGATATCTGTGCGATGCGAATTCAGCCATACAGAATTTGCATCACATTCAGACACAGCTTGCACAGGACCCTTTTTTGGGTCCGCACCAGAATCGGATAGCATGGGTGTTCACACCTATGCAATCTGATTCATGTCCGAACTCACAGTTCGCACTGCTATATGCGAACTGATCTAGGGGTGTCGTTAACTTTCTATTGACACCCCCAGCGATTTGCATATGGCAGTGTGAACTGCCTGCGAGTTGAATGCGATGCGGGAACCTGCAGTGGATTCGCAGGGTTCCCGCATCGCGTATATGTGAACCCGTACTCACTGATTAGGGACTAGATCCATGTCACTATGCACCAATATTGTATCAATACTAGTGTATACACAAGTAAAATGTTTGAAATTATTAGCACTTACTGTGGATGAAGTTTATAGAGTGTTCCATCAACGCCAACTGTAACCTCAAGATGCTCCAGGCCTCTGTTTTCCCTTATCTTATCCACTACAGCTGCCATCCCAGCACCACATAGCTGTGCTGCCCTTTTCGACACCACGCCACACACCTCTTTAACAATTATACTGTCATCACAGGTGCTGTTCAGACCCAGCCCCTGAAGGATAGCTCGCACTTGCAGCAGGGCTAGTCTGTCACTGAAAGAAGGAAGACATGTTAGGTCAACATCTCTTAAATCGGATCTTTACTGCATCTGAGCATCACAAACCAAAAACAATATTTAATTAATTTGTAATATTCAAAGCAAACTCCCCCATCCATCCATGTCTTCCAAATTTATTTTGTTGGGAAAAGATCCCCCCTAGCATTTCTGGCCGTGGCCATCTTGAGTTCACTTGTAGTGAACAAGGACGTAAATTTGTGTGAAATGCATCTACCATATCTATTCTGCTGTACCTTGTACCTGTATATGCACAAATAAAATAACTTCTTCATCGAATTCCTGGTGGTGTGCGACCAATGCCTTCCCACCATGGATCGTGGACACAGAACCACCTGAGCAGTGTTGTTCTCCATTGCCTTCTTTCATTCATTGTCACAATACTGTATATTTTATGTATTTTTTGTCTCCTCTTCCCTGCCCTCAGCACATTTGTATATGTCTCTAAGACACTTCATCAGAAGAATATTAAATGCGGAATAAGTAAGCCTACTGGCACTGAACCTTTTTAGGTAAAAATTTCATATCTTATCAAATCCCAGGTAAAGTGGTAGCAAAGTCATTCTGTTTATCTTTTACCTACATGTAATGCTTACATGTAGGTGATGCGAATATCTCCTAAATGAGCACCGTTTAGGAGAGATTCACTTCTGTAGGAGTCGGTGATGTTACTGGCGCATGCATCCTGAAGAAACAGCATACCCGTGCTGTTCCTTCAGAGCTCCCTGCCTGGACGGAGTCCACGAGCCTAGAAGGAAGACCGGGTGAAGATGGAAGCCTTGTCTGCAGTAACAGCATGCCGCTGGAGAGCTTCGTTTTAAAGTATTTCATATCGTGCTGGTATGCCATGCATACTAGCACATTAGAGCATTGCCTTGCAGGGGAAAAGGTTTTCTTTTTTTTTTTTTACCACTTTTTTTACCCACTTCAGCTCCAAAAGATTAGCCCCCCCCCCCCCCATGACCAGGCCATCTTTTGCTATATGGCACTGCGTTATTTTAACTGACAACTGCGTGGTCGTGCGACGCTGTACCCAAATACAATTTATGTCCTTTTTTCCCCCACAAATAGAGCTTTCTTTTGGTGGTATTTAATCACCTTTGTAGTTTTATTTTTTGTGCTATAAACAAAAAAAGACCAACAATTTTGAATAAAAAAAAAACAATATTTTTCTACTTTCTGCTATAAAATATATCCAGTAAAAAAAGGAAAAAATGTCTTCATCAATTTAGGCCAATATGTATTCTGCTACATATTTTTGGTGAAAAAAAAAATCCCAATAAGCGATACGCTGGGGGTGTCAATGAAATGTTAGCGACACCCCCAGTTTGATCGCATATCGCAGTGCGATCTGACAGTTCGCACAGGATCGGATCGCACAAGTGTGAACCACTGTGCGATCCGATCCTGATGCGGCTGAAAAATGCCTCATGTGCGACTTTTGTGTGGGTGCAGTGCGAATTTAGCCATACAAAGTGTATGGCTGAATTCGCACTACACATCCAATCGCATGTAATGAAGGAGCAATGCGCTCTGATATTACATGCGATCGCCGCACCCGCTATAGTGTGAACCGGCACTAAAGGAACTTCAGAATTCTATCTCAGCTGTGGAGTGCGACCGTATCCTTTTCTGGTATCTTTTATTTTTTATTAGTTATGATGGCAATCAGTGGCTTATAGCAGGACTGCAATATTGTGGTGGACAAATCGGACACTTACACTTTTGACATTTTTTGGAGACCACTGACACGAATACAGTGATCAGTGCTAAAAAATAAGCACTGTTACTGTACTAATACCACTGGCTGGGAAGGCGTTAACATCAGGGGCAATCAAAGGGTTAACTGTGTGCCTAGCCAGTGCTTGGTTACTGTGTGGGAGGTGCTTTTACTATGGGAAGGCATTGATCCATGTTCTTGCTTTAAAGGAACACAGGATCAATGCCTTCCCTACTGACAGAATGGCTACCTGCCTTGTTTACGTAGGCAGATCGCTGTTCTACCTCTGTGGTGAACAATCAGCTGGTGCTGGTGGACATCGAGTTTGCGGTACCCGCCCCTGGGCTCTTGCTGTGTGTGATCACAGCAGGAGCAGGTCGCTGGTGGTGTGCCCCAGACCGGCAAGTGTCAGCTCATGTACTAGGTACGTGATCTGGTGCAGAGCGGCCACCCTGTCTCAGCCTATCAACAGCGGGCGGTCATAAAGTGGTTAAGATGGGTAATATCACAGGAAGTATGGAGTCTGCCACTGCTGACCTCTACTTCTGAATATACTAGTTCCCTTGCTGCCATGCTGATATTCAGTCAGAGACAGCCAAGCAACTAATATTTTTAGAAGCTCAGCAATCACAGCTTCTCTTCAGTGGAGTTTTCCTTAAACTCTCACCAACCACCACTAAAACATGTGAAAAATGCCTCTACATGAAAACGTTAACCTTGAAAATGTATACAATAGTTTATGTATGTCAAAAAGGATCAACAAAAGTAATTTACAAAATAACAGGTGATTTGAATATAATGTATGGTTATATTTGTTACTTACCTCTCAATCTGTGAAAGAAATTTGGTTTCAAAGATGCTCCTTGTTTTCAGTGCCTCCGAAACCTGACCTCTAAATAGGAATCCTCTTTTTGTAAAGTCCATTAAAATATTACGTACAATTTCTCCTAAATACATTCCACTGATCATCTTCTCATACCTAAAATCATAACAGAAGAAATAAAAGGTATTTAAGTACTGTATATAACAGCTGTCTTGATAAAGGGATCCTTAGATGGCTCCAAAACATTGAGGCTGGGTTCACACTGTGTGCGGAGCGGCTCATAGCAGGGGTCCGGTGTGTCCTTCCCTATTCACCATTTCAGGTCCGAATTCGGTCCAAGTTTTTGGCTGAATTTGGGCCTGAAACGGACCAGAAGACGCGCAGGACCCTTCTGCAAACCGCTCCGCAGTTGTTCTGGGGCTGTGTAAGCCGGCTCCAATGAAAGCCGGTCACAGTCTACTGACATGTGAATTGGATGCGTGGAAACCCACATCCAGTTTTCACCAGTATGAACCTGGCCTGAATGTGTTTATTGTGACTGAAATGTTTAATTTGTCATTCTGCTGCCACATGTCGTAAATTACCTAGCATTATTCAAGGACCACAGCTGATTACAGTTGAAAGTCAAATGGCTTTGTTTGCCATTGAGAAGGTGATTAGCTACACCTGATTGAGTTTACAGAACATTTTTAGGAGGGGGGTGACCCTTTTTTTTTGACATGTTGGTGTTATATCTTCCACTTGGATTTTATAAGTTGCAGTGAGTAAATACGGCTGGATAAAACAAAAACTGTGTCTGTCTTCATTTCAGGCTGCAAAGCAACACAATGTGATTATTTTAAAGGCGGGGGGGGGGGGGGGGGGGTGTGATACTTTTCTATACTCACTGTCAGGGCTTTTTTTTCTCAGAAAATAGGTAGAGGAACTCAACCACGACCCCCCAAAACCACTCCCCCCCCACACACACTCCAAACCGCATCAAATATTGGGCGTGGACTAACAGTGGCAAGGTTTTAAAGAGGCATTAAATGCCAGGAGTGCATTACATACAGAGTGCAGAGTTGGGGGGGAGGGTTTACAAATAGTGTGCAGAGTTCAGGGGTGCGCTGACACCCGCTGCTTTCCGATCCTGTCCGTGAAATCCAGGCGGTTGGAAACCCTATATTCCATCCATCTGGAGGATCGGATAAGATCTCCCATAGAGGAGAGTGGGGATCTGACAGCTCTGTCTCTGCAAAGTAAGCGGAGACAGGGCTGTCATCCGCCTGCTCAGTCGGGATCGGTGGATCGATCCCCGCTGAGAAAACGGAGTCCATTGGGCGCATCGCCCGTGTAAAAGGGGCCTAAGTCTGTCCTTCTAATAACTGTATGACGCACCTTTGTTTTCCTGAGTTTAGTGAAAGTTCATCAACAGCTTTGTCATATTTTGTTCTAATGTCATCCAGGCACCCATTATCACCGAAAGCTCCCCATTCCATATTGACACACATTCTGCCTACTTCTCCATCCACCATTTCTACGTTTTTCGTCTCTTCCATGTAGCATGCATTGCTGCCGGTACCTGGAATGTATTAAGACATGCACATTTTAGGTAAACCTACATTAGGGTGATTCGTAGTATACAGCTATCAATAACTGCCTTGTGATCAAAAGCATATGCCAAAGAGCTCCTCATATGATCAGAGGGCACAATTTTTTTTTTTAAATCTGAACCAGAAAAAGTAAAAGTCCTTCCTTGCAGTGGGGCTGTACCTTCACTGCAAGGCTTTACTCCTCTTTATGTGTAGGAGACTAGGTACTTCAAATTAAGCATATGCTTATTATAAAAGTGTTACTCCAGTCAAAACTTTTTGCAAGCTTCGCATAGCATTAAAAGGAGTTAGAAGCTCAGCTTTTTTTTTTTTTTTTTGCTATGCTACCATTGGAGAGATTTACTTTAAAAAAATCACAATGTATATACAGTAAGCCACTTAGCAAACCACAATGGAAGCATATCTAAAACCAAAATCAAATATTTAATAGATTGCAACTTACTAATCCTTAGATGTAGTGACTAGGGATGATCGAACTTTTCAAAAGCTCGGTTCGGCCAGAACATCCGAACTTCCCGAAATTCGGCCCGGATTTCAGAACCCCATGGGACCCAAACTTCGGTAATCAAAAAACACAATTTTGAAGCCCTAAAACCCAAAAAATGCCCCTAAAAAGTGCCAAGGGTTCTGGGTCATGCCACAGGGACTATTAATCACACAAAAAAAAGTTCTTGAAAATTGTCATTTTTGATAGAGAGCCAATTATTGAAAAAATGAAAAAAAAAAAAAAAAATTCTTTGGATTTAGTGTCTGGGGGGTCTAAAAAGTGTACCTGTGAAGTTTCAGCTCTGTAGCATGTCCAGAACCAGAAAAAAAAAAGATTGTTTGTATTAGGTCACTTATAGAACAGGGATATGGCTCCGCTATTTTCACACCTTGCCGGTTTAGTAGCAAGTGTTTTTTTGGGCATTTTTTGGGGGACTTTGGAGGCAGGCAAAACATCTGAACTTCTGTGTAGGGGTATATATACATTCACCCATGTCTGTATATATATACACATACACATATATAGGTGTGAAAATAGCAGAAATCTATGCTTGCGCTAATTACACCAATATAGCTTCTCTCCTATAACACCTATATATGTGTATGTGTATAAATACATATAAGTGTGTGTATATATAACCCTATACAGAAGTTCAGATGTTTTGCCTGCCTCCTAAGACCCCAAAAAATGCCCAAAAAAACACCTGCAAGAACACACCTGGGCATTTTTTTTTTGGCGCAGGCATTTTTTTGGGCATTTTTTGGGTGTCTTTGGAGGCAGGCAAAACATCTGAACTTCTGTGTAGGGGTATATATACATACACCCATGTCTGTATATATACACATACACATATATAGGTGTGCAAATAGCAGAAATCTATGCTTGCGCTAATTACACCAATATAGCTTCTCTCCTATAACACCTATATATGTGTATGTGTATAAATACATATAAGTGTGTGTATATATAACCCTATACAGAAGTTCAGATGTTTTGCCTGCCTCCAAAGACCCCAAAAAAATGCCCAAAAAAAACGCCTGCAAGAACACACCTGGGCATTTTTTTTTGGCATTTTTTTGGGGTTTTTGGAGGCAGGCCAAACATCTTAACTTCTGTATAGGGTTATATATACACACACACTTATATGTATTTATACACATACACATATATATGTGTTATAGGAGAGAAGCTATATTGGTGTTAATTAGCGCAAGCATAGATTTCTGCTATTTTTATATATGTGTATGTGTATATATACAGACATGGGTGTATGTATATATACCCCTACACAGAAGTTCAGATGTTATGCCTGCCTCCAAAGACGCCCAAAAAATGCCCAAAAAAATGCCAGCTACAAAAACGCCCAGGTGTGTTTTTGCAGCTGGCGTTTTTTTTGGGCATTTTTTTGGGGTCTTTGGAGGCAGGCAAAACATCTGAACTTCTGTATAGGGGTATATATACACACACACTTGTATGTATTTATACACATACATACATATATTGGTGTTATAGGAGCGGAGACATATGCCTGTTAATTATTTAATTAGCGCAAGCATATGTTTCAGCTACTTTCACACCTATATATGTGTATGTGCATATATACAGACATGGGTGTATGTATATATACTCCTACACAAATGGTCAGATGTCATGCCTGACTCCAAACATCTCCTCAAAAAAGCCCTATAAACGCCTGCAGCAAAAAGCATGCTCACAGGCGAGAAGCCATATCAGTGCACTGAATGTGACCTAAGAGAAACAATCTTTTCTCTATAGCGGTCACCCTGATATGGAAGGGTTTTGTCACCCTGCCATAGTAGTCAGAGTCAGTTAACCCAACACTTTACTACGGTCCCCTTACACTTAACACTTTCCCTACAGAAACTAAATTATTAAAGCTAACTATAGTGGAAAATAGCACCCTAACTACACTAGATATCCCTTTCCTCACTAAAAATTGCTAAATGACACTTTGTAGCAGAAGTAACAGAACTGCTTCCACTCTCTTCCATGTCTCTGTATAACAATGCTAGGAATTTGGCGGGGGCTATCTTATATACTGGGGGGCGTATTCAGTAATGATTGGCCTATGGACCCCCTAGTCACTCCAATCACATTCCTAGCATTCTCCTGCCCCCTCAATTGGCTTTTACTGATGGTTCTGGTCCAATCACGGGCTTTTAAAGCCCATTTCCTGTCCCATTGCATTTTGGTCGGTTCTGGTTGCCGAATTCCGAACTTTTTCAGCAAAAAGTTCGGAATTCGGCCGAACCTCGAACAGCCAATGTTCGGGTCGAACCGATGGTCGACCCGAACAGTTCAATCATCCCTAGTAGTGACTGCATTTATTTTCTTTTTCCGTTTTTTTTTTTAAATTTTTTTTTAAGGTTTTTCATTTTTTTTCTTCTGCAACAAACACGCTTTCTGTTCCTATGTGTCTACACTGATTTCTCCATGGTAGATGGTTAGGGCAGTGATGTCGAACCTTGGCACCCCAGATGTTTTGGAACTACATTTCCCATGATGCTCAAGTACACTGCAGGTTTGCTATCACTGGGTTAGGGTTTTGATTTTTGTGTACAGATAATTTCCATATGGTAATACACCTTTTGATATACAGTGTATATATATATATATATATATATATATATATGTATATGTGTACTGTATGTGTATATATATATATATATATATATATATATATATATATATATATATATATATATATATGTGTGTATATATGTGTGTGCATATATATATATATATATATATATATATACATACACACACACACACACATATATATACATATACTGTATATATATACATACACTGTATACTGTGGCCACCAGCCAGTGGTGCAGTTCTGGTGAAGAATTTGTATTTTTCTTTTCTTGAAAGGAAGTAAAGGGAAATCAGACAGCAGTGAAAACATGTCAGATATTTTAACCTTTCTATACCTATATCCAAAAGCAAAATTTGGAGTTACACTTTAAACTATAACTGATTTCCCCTTATGATTACTAAAAAATGATAGCAATGATGAGAGTCATTTTATGCTATGTAAAATACATACTTTTATTCTTTTGCAAACTTACCCACAATAAGACCGATTTCACAGTTAGGATCTTCATAAGCACAAGTCATCATTGTTCCAACTGTATCATTTACTATGGCAACTACATCTAAGTCAAATTCCTTAAAGAGAGGAGTAATTTCATTAATCATTTTTCAATGAAGACAGCATGCATCTGCAGTTTACATTGTACATTGAATATGACACATTATTATGAAATGACTGCTTTGCAGTTAATTGATGTACAATGCCCATCTAACCTGTTTACATAGAGCACTAAATGGTGGACCAAATCTTGGTCACTCTTATACCCTCATTGCAGCAATTGCCTCTGAAGATCACTGTTTCTTCTGACTAAACAGCCCAGTCTGTACAGGTATATACTGTACACTGCTGGGTTTTTTAAAGAACCAAACTGCTGCCCACGTGCCATTGTGCAAGTACTGACAGCCTGTCATCACATTGATGTATGCTGACCCAAGTAATGCTGTGTTGGCAGTATGATCCTATAATGAAGGTGATGCACTGGTATTATATTCAGTGTTTCCATTTGATCAGGCTGGTGCTGTGATCTGGAAGAGAAATCTAAGGGGTATGAGATCCCTTTCCTTTGTTTATTGACTCCACTGTAAGTAAGCTGCCTCAGAACACTGAAATCTTGCTTACCGGTGAGACGGCTTAGCAATGATCTTGATCAAAACTTACTGCCTTCCCAAAAAGTGTAGCATGCTCCCAAAATACAATACTTCAGTATACACTACTGTATATTATCAAAAGTATTGGGTTGCCTGCCTTTACACGCACATGAACTTTAATGGCATCCCAGTCTTAGTTCGTAGGGTTCAATATTAAGTCGGCCCACCCTTTGCAGCTATAACAGCTTCAACTCTTCTGGGAAGGCTGTCCACAAGGTTTAGGACTGAGTCTATGGGAATGTTTGGTCAATCTTCCAGAAGCGCATTTGTGAGGTCAGGCACTGATGTGGATGAGAAGGCCTGGCTTGCAGTCTCCGTTCTAATTAAGCCAAAAGGTGTTCTATTGTGTTGAGGTCAGGACTCTGTGCAGGTCAGTCAAGTTCCTCCACCCCAAACTCGCTTATCCATGTCCTTATGGACCTTGCTTTGTGCACTGGTGCGCAGTCATGTTGGATCTGGAAGGGGCCATTCTCAAAGTGTTTCCACAAAGTTGGGAGCCTGAAAGTACCCAAAATGTTTTGGTATGCTGATGCCTTTAAGAGTTCCTTTCACTGGAACTAAGGGGCCAAGCCCAACCCCTGAAAAACAACCCCACACCATAATCCCCCCTCTATCAAATGATTTGGACCAGTGCATGAAGGAAGGTCCATAAAGATATGGATAAGCATCTTTATGATGAATTGGAGCGCAGACTGCGAGCCAGGCCTTCTTGTCCACATCAGTGCCTGACCTCACAAATGCGCTTCTGGTAGAATTGTCAAACATTCCCATAGGCACACTCATAAATGTTATAGGACAGCCTTCCCAGAAGAGTTGAAGCTAGTACAGCTGCAAAGGGTGGGCCAACTCAATATTGAACCCTATGGATTAAGACTGGGATGCAATTAAAGTTCAGGTGCGTGTAAAGGCAGGCGTTACAATACTTTTGGTAATACAGTGTATATTGCATTATATATATTTATTTACAGCACTTCAGTATTATATTGCATTATATATATTTATTATACACCATGTTTGTAAGAATTGACCACAGTGGAAAATAAAGCTTAGTTGGCAACTGAACCATAATGATAACTGAGGCTATTAAAGGCACTATGATAGATGCACCATTACAAGGTAAGTACGGCTAGTGTGTAGTAATGTGGAAACACTGAAAAGACTGAAAAGCCTTTTTCAGGTACTCAGACCTGGGTATAAACATACACGCTTACACATACATCTCATAGATGATTAATAGTAGTATGATTTTAAAGTCTAACTCCAGACAAATTTTTTTTTTTAGTAGAGTCAGAACTGTCAGGTTTTTATTGTTGTCTGCAATAAAGGGTGAACTGGTGTCACCAGGTTAGGAAGACGCAAAAGAAAAAAAACAACAAATCTGACAGATGTTGTAACCCTTCACACTCATCTGGGTGATATCTCGTCACTCCCTGCCCAGGTGACACCTTGTCACCTGGAAAGGAAGTGAGAGTAAATCTCCCCTATGGAAACAGAGAGCAAACACAAAAAAAAACCACAAAGGTTCTAACCCTTACCTACTTTGTTTTTACTTAAAAAAGATTTTGGCTATGCAAAAAGTCTCTTGACAGGACTTTTTCTCTTCTCTACGGATCTGCCTGCTGGGTTTGGTTGAGGAGTTGGCCCCTACGGTGGCAGAACGGACGTTGCTGGGACTTCTATAATACGCCAGGAAAGCAATAACTCATGCATGGAAAAAGCCCACTCCTCCAATGGTCTTAGCCTGGATGAAGCTGGTCAACTTTGCCTTACCCTTCTATAAGGACACTTACTATAAAAGAGGAGGTCCAAAGAAATTTAACAAAGTCTGGGATAAATAGCTTAATGATGACTCTAAGGCACTTTCACACTATCCGTCCGTTGGACGGATTCCGTTTTTCTCAGCGGGGGATCGATCCGCCGATCCCCCGCTGAGCAGCAGGAAGACAGCTGTGTCTCCACGCTGTGTGTGTGCATCTCTATGGGGGAAATCGGATGGGAACGGACCGTCGGTCCGTTCTCATCCGATGCCATCCGATCCGCTGGACGGATGGAAAATAGGGTTTCCATCCGTCCAGATTTGACGGATCGGGTCGGATGTCAGTGGACATGTCTCCGCTGCCATCCGATGCCCCATAGGAATGCATGGGGGGACCGTTCAGATCTGCCAAAAAAACGGACAGGCGGATCTGAACGGTCCACCTGTGTGAAAGGGGCCTAAGGCACACATGTCGGATGTTTCTCATTAAGGGATAATTTTTCATGTCTTTGATCAGCCTTTCTCAACCTTTTCAACACAGAGGAACCCTTGAAATAAATGTCTGGTCTCGGGGAACCCCTGCTAACAATTAAAAATCTACAACTCATGACACATTCGTGTGACAGTCAGTGGGAAGAATGGTCCTTACTCTTGTCATCATTGGGAAGAATTACCCCCTTTAAGATAGCTAAAAGGAACAATGGTGTCATTGGAAACTTATCTGAGAGGCAGAAATTGCCCATTGCTCAAGGAACCCCTAGCAACCTCAGGAGGAACCCTAGGGTTCCATGGAACCCTGGTTGAGAGATCCTGCCTGTGATATCTTGGTCTATTGGGGAGGTGGACAAGGTCGTGTCGGCCTACTGGGGATGTTTTTTCTGTTTGTTCTACAATTTAGTATGAGGGTGAGCCACCCAAACTTGAGTTGTAATTTTTTACTGTACTTCAGTTTTTGGTGGCTGTAAGGCGGTGGCGGCGGTCTGCAAAGGTTTGCCCCCTGCGTGGGTTGCTTTTGTTTCTCAAAAAAAAAAGATCTTTTTAAAAAAGGTTTGGGCTCCAGTTGGGCTTTACAATTAGTGCAATCCTTTGTCTCATTTTATACATAACTTTGCTAATTTTTCTGAGTAAAAACGAGAAGTCACATAACTTCACATTATAATGGTTAGTATTTACTCATCATTAAGTCCACTTATGCTGTAATTACAGTAAACTGTAGAAAACACTGCAAAGAATCAGGCTGTTATTACTTGGGCTCTGGCTGTATTGATGTGACAGATGAGATATAGTCCCACATACCTCTCTCCTCTTGATCCCTTCTCTTAGTAAGCCCACCACATCCTCACCCTCACAGTCAGTTGCCTTGAAGCCTTTGGTCCAGGTTAGCAGGATACCCTGTGGAGTTATGAATCAAATCCCAAGACATTATTAAATTCAGGTTAAGGACATATTACGTGTATTTTATAAAATATATAGATAAGGAGAGGTATCAAACAGAACAGTCAGTTGGTTTATTGCCATTGAAAATAAGCCCTTTTGCTCTGGAAATATGGACACTATACATTTGCTCCAATAAATTCAATTACAGACTAGTGCAAATGTAAACTGATTTAGAGCTTTTAATGACTATATAATCAGACAAAATGGAGGGCTTTATTACCTGTCTGTGCTCCACATGTATGCATTGTGTGTTACCACAATACATGCGTTAGTGCAGGGGTGCTCAAGCTTTTGAAGAGCAAGGACCATTTAACTGATTTGGTAACCAATCGTGGGCCACAATGAAAGGAAATGGTTCAGAATTAAATTTTTTTTTTATTTTGAATAGCATAATGAACATTTTTCTCCTGCAGCCGCTAAATGCCAGTGGGATGGAGAGGGGGGGCAGCCGGCTTTCAGCAGTTGCAAGAGGAAAATGGAGAGGATTGGTTCCTGTATATGTCACCTCCCCATCCAAGTGTAAAACAGAATGTGACTACAATAGAAGAAAAAAGGGTCACACCGACCTAGTGCATTACCACTAAAAATGTATTAAAAATGTTAAAAAGCATACATTATACTCACAAAGCAGGTGTGTATGGACACACTTCAACATAATACACATACGCGTTTCAGGGGCGAACCCCCTTCCTCAGAGCCAAAAAGAGTTGCTGTCTGCAGCAACTCTTTTTGGCTCTGAGGAAGGCGGTTTGCCCCTGAAATGCGTCGGCCTAGACACAGCAGCCTCATGCGGCACACTGCATACCATTCAACACAGTGCGGTTCCTTGGCTACCTTGGAGACTTTATGTGTATTATGTTGAAGTGTGTCCATACACACCTGCTTTGTGAGTATAATGTATACTTTTAACATTTTAAATACATTTTTAGTGGTAATGCACTAGGTCGGTGCGCCCCTTTTTTCTTCTTTTGTTGTTCCAGAGTTGGTTTCGGATACCCTTGATCCTGAAGAGGCAGCAAGACCGCAAGCTTTGTCCACTCAAGTCTGACGTATTCCTCTCCCTCCGGCCTATTTTTCACTTGAGCGCAGAGAATTGTTCTACTACCTAAAACAGATTGTGACAGGAAGGCTGCACGGGCCCCCTGGAGAATGGGGTGGAGTTGCCACTGTGACCCCTGATGCTACACCAGTGGCTGGGATGTGTGATAAAAAACACATCTCAACTATGGGGTTTTACCGCCCCCCCCCCCCCCCCCAAACCACAAATGTAAACAAGCTACTAGCTAATGAGTCATTGAGTAGCAAAAAAAGAGTACAAATAACAGCCCTGGAGATTTTTTCTTGTAAACTAAGTAAGCAATAGCAGCTCCACTATTGGTATGGTGTATTTTAATTCATAATAGTAAAGTGAACAAGTAAAAGCAAAACACATGATTTCAGAGGTAGAAACTTCCACATCATCCTAGGGGACTTACAGCATCTAAGCTGGTCTGCTTGCAGGGGAAGGAGAAGGTGAATCCCAAGGGAAGCCGGGCTCCTTTAATCCCCATGTAGTCAAGGAAATCTGAGATGCAGTGAACAATGTGATCGAAGAGCTGGAAAACAAGTGAAACATTATTTAGGATTTGTAAGCTCACTGAAACAGTTTCAATGACATATTTTTCCATATCGAGACACTATCAAAACAGCAGGCTGTGCAGCTTTGTATGAGCAGAAAAAATATTTCACATATGTTTTTGAAACCAGTGAACTGCCAGCTCCAAGATAGCTGCCTCTGGTACGTATATTGCTTTCCCTTGATTGTCATTTATTTCACATGTGTAAAAAAAATCATAATCCAACCAAACCAACTGTCAGGGAGACACAGTTCCCTGTGTCTCCCTGACTATGATAATCATGGCTGCTGAGCCCTGATTACCGCAATTAGTTTACGTGCCTCTGTCATCCGCAGCTCTCCTCTCTCCCCCCTCCCTGCCTATCAGCTCCTGTGTGTCTGTGCACCCCCCCCCCCCACCCCCGCCGCTCTTAGTAGAAAAGAAAATTTTGCAAATTGTCACTGGCAGCCCCTCTATTTTATCAGGCATAACACACTCCGCCAGTGTTTTTTTTTAAAAAGAAGCCTTTGACCTCTTCTGGACCCGAAGGTTTTCCCCCTTAATATCCAGGCCATTTTTTGCAATACAGCACTGTGTTATTTTAACTGACCAATCACTGGATGTGCAACGATATACCCAAAAACAATTGATGTATTTTTTTCCCCCACAAATAGAGCTTTCCTTTGGTGGTATTTGATAACCTCTGCGGTTTTTATTTTTTGTGCTATTAACAAAAAAATAGGGACAATTCTGGAAAAAAAGAAAAAACACAATATTTTTTACTTTCTGGTATAAAACGCAGGCAATAAAAAAAAATTAAAAAATCAAATTTTTTCATCATTTTTCGGCCAATATATATTCTGCTACATATTTTTTGTAAAAAAAAATCCCAATAAATGTATATTGATTGGTTTGCGCAAAATTATCTAAAAAAATAGGGGATAGATTTACGGCATTTTTTATTTATTTTTACAAGTAGTGCCAGCGATCAGCGATTTTTAGTGGGACTGCGACATTGTGGCAGACAGATCGGACACCCAACTGACACTTTTGAGGGGACCAGTGACAATACTACAGCAATCAGTGCTAAAAATATACACTGTTACTGTACTAATGACACTAGCGGGGAAGGGGTTAACACCAGGGGCGATCAAAGGGTTAAATGAGTGCCTAGGGGATGCTTTCTAACTGTCAGAGGGATGGAATCACTAGAGAGAGATCCTTGTTCCTAAATAGCAGGGACACAAGATCCTTGTGTTCATCTGTGACAGAACGGCGGTCTGCCTTGTTTGCATAGGCAGACTGCCATTCTGTCCCTCTGGGGAGTGATCGCGGGTGGCTGGCGGACATCGCATTCGCTGGACCCGCTGATTGGCTCCCCCTCTGGCTATTGCACAGGTACATGATTTTGCACAATACAGCCGACCTGCCGCAGTATATGTGGTTAAATACCCTTTTTTTCAGATATATTCAGGCCGATCATGTGATTCCCGGCTGGTCTCCTACTCTGATCCAGGGCTACAGCGGAAGGGGCTGAGCGACCACGTGATGTCAGAGGGAGATCTCGGCTTCTCCCGCCTTAGAGTAGGAGATTGGCTGGGATTCGAAGGGGCCGAGCGGCCACCTGATGTCAGAGGGAGATCTCGGCCTCTTCCGCCTTAGCCCTAGATCAGAGTAGGAGATTGGCTGGGATTCACAGGACCGCCCTGAATATATCTGAAGAAAGGGTATTTACAGGCTTCGTTTAAAACACTTACAGAGTGTGTTAGGTAAAATAAAGGGGCTGCTAGTGAAATTATTTTGAAAGGTAACAACCACTTTAAAATGGATAAGCTTAAGGCAGAAGGAAAATGATTTATAAATAATGTATGTGACATACCTCTTCTCCAGTGCCTTGCATGACATCTATAGGAATGGCATAAATTTTATTATGCATTTCCACAGTTCTTCTTTTACCACTTCTTATCTTTACAAGTAATACTCTAAAGTTTGTTCCTCCAAGGTCCAGGGCCAGAAAATCACCATTTTCTAAAACAAAAAATAAACAAAATGATGAAAATTGCGATTAGCAACTCTTTAAAGTGTTTCTAACGTCAGAAGGTTTTTTATCTTAACGCATTCTATGTATTAAGATAAAACACCTTCTGTATGCAGCAACCCCCCCTCAGTCCCCCTAATACTTACCTGAGCCCATCTTGATCCAGCAATGTTGCACAAGAGTCTCAGCTGGTCGGGACTCTCTCTCCTCATTAGCTGGGACAGCAGCCGGGCGGAAACGGCTCCTGCTGCAGTCAATCAAAGTCAGTGAGCCAATGAGGAAAGAGGGGGTGGGGCAAAGCCACAGCTCCTTGTCTGAATGGACACACAGAGCAGCGGCTCGGCTTTGGTGCCCCCATGGCAAGCTGCTTGGGATGGGGGCACTCAGAAGGAGGAAGGGGCCAGGAGTGCTGGCGAGGGCCCCAAGAAGAGGAGGATCGGGGGTGGCTGTGTGCTAAACCACTGCACAGTGCAGGTATAGTGCCACATACCCCTTGAAATTTTTCACATTTTGTCATGTTACAACCAAAAACGTAAATGGATTTTATTTAGATTTTGTGTGATAGACCAAGGGCTCTTTCACACGGGCGGTCCGATCAGATCCGCCTGTCAGTTTTTTAGGCGGATCTGATCGGATCCTCCATGCAGCTCTATGGGGCAGCGGGTGTCAGCGGAGGTCAACTCCGCTGACACCCGCTGCCATCCGCATCCGATCCTGTGCTGAAATCTGGACGGATGGAAACCCTATTTTTCCATCAGTTCAGTAATCGGAGCGGAGAGGATCTGATGAGAGCGGACAAGCGGTCCGCTCTCCTCCGATCCCCCATAGAGGGCAGCGGGTGCTGAGACACCTCCCTCTCCGCTCTGCAAGCGGAGACGGAGCTGTCATCCGCCCGGCTCAGCGGGGATCGCGGATCGATCTCCGCTGAGCAACACGGATCCGCCTGCGGAGGCGGACCGTGTGAAAGAAGCCCAACACAAAGTGGCACACAATTGTGAAGTGGAAAGAAAATAATAAATGGTTTTCAAATTTTTTTACAGATAAATATGTGAAAAGTGTGATGTGCATTTGTGTTTAGCCCCCCTGAGCCAATACTTTGTAGAACCATCTTTCACTGCAATTACAGCTGCAAGTCTTTTTGGGGATGTCTCTACCAGCTTTGCACATCTAGAGAGTGAACTTTTTGCCCATTCTTCTATGTAAAATAGCGCAAGCTCTGTCAGATTTGATGGAGAGCATCTATGAACAGCAATATTCAAATCTTGCCACAGATTCTCTATTGGATATAGGTCTGGACTTTGCCTGGGCTATTCTAACACATGAATATGCTTTGATCTAAACCATTCCATTGTAGCTCTGGCTGTATGTTTAGGGTTGTTGTCCTGCTGGAAGGTGAACCTTAGCCCCAGTCTCAAGTCTTTTGCAGACTCTAACAGGTTTTCTTCTAAGATTGCCCTGTATTTGGCTCCATCCATCTTCCCATCAACTCTGACCAGCTTCCCTGTCCCTGTTGAAGAAAAGCATCCCCGCAACATGATGCTGTCACCACCATGTTTCACGGTGGGGATGGTGTGTTCAGGGTGATGTGTGGTGTTCGCTTTCTGCCACACATAGCATTTTGATTTTAGACCAAAAAGTTCAATTTTGGTCTCATCTGACCAGAGCACCTTCTTCCACATTTGCTGTGTCCCCCACATGGTTGTCGCAAACTGCAAATGGGACTTCCTATGGCTTTCTTTCAACATTGGCTTTCTTCTTGCCACTCTTCCATAAAGGACAGATTTGTGGAGTGCACGACCAATAGTTGCCCTGTGGACAGATTCTCCTGCCTGGGCTGTGGATCTCTGCAGCTCCTCCAGAGTTGCCATGGGCCTCTTGGCTGCTTCTCTGATTAATGCTCTCCTTGCCCGGCCTGTCAGTTTAGGTGGACGGCCATGTCTTGGTTATATTTGCAGTTGTGCCATACTCTTTCCATTTTCGGATGATGGATTGAACAGTGTTCTGTGAGATTTTCAAAGCTTAGGATATTTTTTTATAACCTAACCCTGCATTAAACTTCTTCACAACTTTATCCCTGATCTGTCTGGTGTGTTCCTTGGCCTTCGTGATACTGTTCGTTCACTAAGGTTCTCTAACAAACCTCTAAGGGCTTCACAGAACAGCTGTGTTTACACTGAGATTAAATTACACACAGGTGGACTCTAGTTACTAATTAGGTGACTTCTGAAGGCAATTGGTTCCACTAGATTTTAGTTAGGGGTATCAGAGTAAAGGGGGTTGAATACAAATGCACACCACACTTTTCAGATATTTGTAAAAAATTTTGAAAACCATTTATCATTTTCCTTCCACGTCACAATTCTGTGCCACTTCTGTGTGTTGGTCTTTCACATAAAATCCCACTAAAATACATTTACATTTTTGATTTTAACACAACAAAATGTGGACAATTTTTTACGTATAACATGTTTGTTATTTTTAAAACAAAAAACCCAAGACTTTAATATCACTTTAACCACTTGCCGACCGCCCACAGTATATTTACTGCGGCAGTCAGCCCCGTACAGGCAAAGTGACGTAGTACTACGTCGCTAGCCTGAGAGCCTCTAGGGGGAGAGCGCGCGCCACCGGAGGTGTGCTCCCGCCCCCGCTCGTTCCCGAACATGTCCGCCGGTCACTCGCGATCTCCCAGTGGAGAGGGAGAAAGGCAGGCGCTAATGTAAACAAAGCCGCCTGTCATTCTCCCTGATTTAACTGCAGAGATCATACGATCCTGCTATGTAGGATCGTATGTCTCTGTGGTTACATCACTAGCCACACCCCTTTACAGTTAGAAGCACGCCCCTAGGGACACACCAATCACCAATAAAGTTAACCCCTTCCCTGCCAGTGTCATTTTCACAGTAACAGTGCATATGTATAGCACTGATTACTGTAGTAATGTCACTGGTACCCCCAAAAGTGTCAAAAATGTCAGTCAAGGGTCCGATCTGTCCGCCGCAATGTCGCAGTCCCGCAAAAAAAAATCGCAGATAACCGCCATTACTCGTTATTGCGATTTTTTTTACCAAACATATGAAGCAGAAAACAAATTGGCCTAAAATGTTAAAAAATTTTGATTTTCACTTTTTTTGGGAATTTCATATAAAAAATGTGAAAAATATTGTTATTTTTTTTAAATTGTTGCTCTTTTTTTGTTTATAGCGCAAAAAGTAAAAATCACACAGGTGATCAAATACCACCAAAAGAAAGCTCTGTTTATGGGAAAAAAAGGACGTCAATTTCATTTGGGTACATCGTTGCACGACCGCGCAATTGTCCATTAAAGTCACACAGTGCCGAATCGCAAAATAGGGCCTGGTCAGGAAGGTAAAATCTTCCGGGGCTTAAGTGGTTAAATATCAGATATACGGTACTCACTTATAGAAAGAGGTTAAGAGTTCCTATTTTTGCTAAATTGAGCTTCCCATTGAATAAGTTCCACTAAAATGTAACATTACAAGTATAAACTTGTTGTTTCTGTATGCTGAACCAAATCATTGGCTCAGACACTCTACAAATGGTTGTGGAATGACACCACAAGAGGGCGCCAGAGAAAGCAATGGTTAACTGTAATGTACTACACTGGAATCCTCTGCCTGTTTCAAACATCACAACTGCAGACACAGCTACCTGTTTATGAAAAAAACTTCCATTAGTGGTGGATGTTTCTCTTCAGGTTTGATAGAGCTTTGAGAACTTTCTCTGCATTTCTCTTCCTCTATGTTTCCTAGGCATTTAATTATTAACAAGTACCTGAGCCATCTGGTGTACTGCGAACAAATGTTGGCAGCATTTTCACTTTTGCAGTTTCGTGAGTTTTTTTCTTCAATCCACATTCCATCTCGATTCGCATCCTCCTCTTCACCTCCTGCAACTGCTCTTTAGTAAGGCTGAATTCCTCAAGTGTCTCATCAATCTGTCGCCTCTGCTCTGAAAGCCGATAAGCCACTGCAGTCACCATAGCAGCACCCTTACCACTGCCACTTTCTGACAGCAAAAACCTCACGTCGCAGTCAGGGACCAAGCGTCTCACTGTTTTATGCAGACGTCGGGAATACCTTGAGAGAACATATGAAACATTAAAGAATATTAAACAAAAATAAGAGGATAAATCCAGTTGGCTGCTATGGGTAATGCAGTCACCTTTTTAGGCATGCTTGGTACAAAAAAAAGCATATGGGACCAAGAGAAATTTGGCTAATTTATATAGAAACTGAAGGTAAAAAAATGAAAACTGTATCAAATTCTTACTATAATTTTTAATCTCTGGTGCCTATCAATGGCAGCTCTGTTTGTAACCCCTCCCTCATGATCAGTGAATAGGTATGCCATTCTACTGTAAAGATTCAGACCAAGGCCAGTTACATATGCTGCCATGGATAGGCACCAGGAAACAAAAATTAGGGTAAGTATTTTATACAATTTTCCTGGTGCCTACATGGCAAATAACTATCTGACAGTGTGGGATAAATGCAAAATACTTGATGTTAGTTGCCTTGCTTCTGAACTCCACTGCCGTCAATACGCAAGGATCAGTTCTATAATGTCTGAGTGATTCAATGAGCAACCTGTCACTCTACATATCTTATCCATGGAAACTCAAGATGTCACAATAGCCCTCATAGAATGTTCCTTGTCATAGAGGGGGAATCCTGCCTGACTGCCCTGTATATACTATAGATCAGTTTTACTATCCAAGACGCCAAGGTTCTTGAAATGGCCTCCTTTTCCCTATATTTTCCTGCCAGCAAAACAAAATGTCTGTTTATTTTATTTATTTATTTTATTTCAGGTACTTATATAGCGCTGTCAATTTACGCAGCGCTTTACATATACATTACACATCAGTCCCTGCCCTCAAGGAGCGTACAATCTAAGGTCCCTAACTCACATTCATACATACATAGTAGGGACAATTTTATACAGGATCCAATTAACCTACCAGCATGCCTTTGGAGTGTGGGAGGAAACCCACGCAGGCACAGGGAGAACATGCAAACTCCAGGCAGGTAGTGTCGTGGTTGGGATTCGAACCAGCGACCCTCTTGCTGCTAGGTGAAAGTGCTAACCACTACACCACTGTGCCGTTTAAAAGTCTTAAAGGGGCTACAGCAGAGAGGTATGTTTGCAGAATTCTAGAAACAATAAAGCTCATGCAGGGCCTTGGCCCGTGAGTCCTAGATTGTAGGCAGAAGCCAACTCTATGCTAGATGAAATGATGATGCTACTTTGGGGATAAAATTCCTGGGGCTCTTAGGCTGGCTATACACTATTGTTTTTTTTTTTTCATTCAACCTAAAAATGTAGTTGATTTCCCCATCCACAAATCAAGGTGGATGGGGGAATCCTTTCCGCTGTGGTATTGTATTCTGATAGCGAGGAACCTTCCCCACCTGTCAGAATACAATGATCAGTATTGCCGTCTATAGCTAAGGGCACTGATCATTTGAGAAAAACCCTACAGGCTGGTTGTACTCAAGTGGATTGACAGCTAGCCTATACATTCCAAAATCGGAATGGCCCCCCAATGAAACTGACAAGTTTTGATCCATGTATGGCTGTATTTACTCTTTCACTATGATAGATATATATATATTGTGACAGGAAGTCAGGTAAATCTGTGGATGTAGTCACAGACAGGAGATACATTTCCACCTGGTTTAGAAAATTCACCAATTACTATAGGGTGTCGGCTGCAAAGGCAGCAGGAAGGTGTAAAGAAGTTGAAAACCATTCAGCTGTTCGGAATGAGGAAGTTAAGGCCTCTATAATTTGTCCAAAGGAAGTCTAAGGATTGCTGCCTCCTGATGCTGTGTGGGCATGGGGAGAGGAGGACAGTCAGATGTGTGCCTCCCGTCGCTGTGTGGGCATGGGAGAAGGACTGCTGCCTCCTGACGCCGTGTGGGTAGAGGAGGACAGTCAGATGTGTGCCCCCTGAAAGCTGTGTGAGCATGGGGAAGACCTCCTGAAGCGATGTGCGCTGAGGAGGGTAACAAGTGTGAAGACTACTCAAGGTGAGGTCTTGGATCGTTTCTATGTGAAAAGAAACCAATGGACATTTCCTGTGTGAAGGGGAAATTAATTAAGACTGAAGACTACTCAAGGTGAGGTCTTGGACTATTTCTATGTGGAAAGAAATAAATGCACTGTTTGCTATGTGAAGAGACAAGCAAAGGGACATGTTCAATGTGAAGAGGAAAAGGGACATGTTCAATGGACATTTGTTGTGTGAAGAAAAAACATGGACTATTGAGTGTCTGCTGTAGGATCAGCAAAGTTTTCCCAACAGTAGGTTGGAGACAGACTCCGTAGGTAGGTTCCTGTATGTGAGAAGGTAGCCGCCCACAGTGGCAAGGATTTATTTTATTTATGTTTATTTTGAATTATGCTGTTTTTGAAGCTTGCACTTGTGTGAAGAAAATTGCAAGAATAAAACCTTACACTGTTGTTTTCAACCACTTCTCGGCTATCTCCCTGTGTAACGAACCCCCCCCCCCCCAAGGGGTCATCCACGCCCGCCACCGAGCTAATCTCCCACAATATATATATATATATATATATACACACACACACACTGTATACTGGTCCTGAGAAAGGAGTTAGAGGCAGAGCTCTATCACTAATATGTTGCCATGTAGGAACTGGGAAAGTACTGTATCTTTACAATTACGTAAAAAAAAAAACAGATGTCTGTTTTAATGCCATTTATAAATACAATGGATATATTGAATATGTGGTTTCTATAGGAAATACAACATAATACAACATTTAAATTCTATATTGAAGAACTCAGATACTCTAAATCAACATTCCTCTCTCTATATCTCCTCCACAGCAGAGAAGGCATGCAAAGAGGCAATCTAATAGTGCATTAACATTTTATCACATACACAGTTCTACAGCATGCAACCAAGAAAAAAGCAAAAAAGGGGCACTGGGACTTTTATCTCATATACGTAGTAAGAAAAAAAAACATTCAGAGAGCTCAGTATCTAAGGTTAGGTAACAGACAGTGGGTACATAGCAGCTTACAAGAAAAAAACATATACCAATAAAAGGTGCAACAGATCAAATGAAAGATAAGTCCAAACTGATCCACTGGTTAGTACTAAAAGCCGTCCAACATGTTTGAAAGGCCAGCTCCCCCCCTCCCCCCTTCATTTCATCAGGGCTTCAGTTAAAGTCAGAAACTTAGAGAAACTCAAAATAAGGTCTTCTTGTGTAAGTATATGTAAGGGAGCTGATTGCTAGACCAGGAGAGTTACTAGCCAGAAGCACCTAAGCACCCGTGTGAACAGCAGTAAAGATAGGACACAGCACTATGGTAAACAGCGCTGCGTGTGTATTTACTAGGATAAAAAACACATCTCTCTTTGTTTACCAGAAAGCAACTCCAGAACAGTTGCGGCGTGCATGGGATGTCACATTGCTACATGCTGACATCACCTGCCTAGTCCCACCAGCAATGGAGTGTGCCTCCAGCACAAACACAGAAGAGCATATATGCAGTGCCATGGAAGAAGGCCTACCTCTGTGACTCTGCATATATGTGTGTTGCTGGCAGAAACCAGTTAAGGAATCACTTTGCTAGAAAACAAACTGGGTACATCAGTAGGTGACAATAATACTTCAATAATAACCATAGCACTTACTGTGGATGCATCTTGTAAAGTGACCCATCAATGCCTACTGTAGTTCGCAACCTGGGGACTCCTTTATTGTCCCGGAGACGAGCTAAGATACCACCCAGTGTAGATGCTATCAGGTTGGCAGAACGGAAGGTGACGATTGTGCACACATGTTGTACGGCAATACAGTCTTCATGGGAAGGTTCCACACCTAACCTTGTCAGTATATCTTTGGCTTTGCTTAATCCTTCTTTACTCCTGAGAACAATAAGACACAATTATTTTTATGCAGCACTGTTAGAGAACACAACCATAAATCCTGAATTTGATATCATCATAATTCTCTTCTGCAGGGGGCCAGGACAAGGGGGTGGGCAAAAGTAGCAGCTGCCCTGGGCACTGTGATAACATGTGAGATTGGGGGGGGGGGTGCCACAAGGAGATGGGGGGGGGATTTGTGCTGGAAGGAGGAATTTGGTGGGTGGCAGGGGATAAGAATTGTTCTAGGAGGGGGAATGTGGGGGTGGGATACTAAAAGTGATAATTTAGGGGTGTTTGTGTTGGGAGGGGGGATGTGGGAAGAAAATTTGTGCTGGGAGTAGGGATTTGGGGAGAATTAGTGCAGGGAGGGGGGATTTGAAGTTGGAGGGGGATGTGGAGGGGAAATTTTAGGGGTAGAGGATTTGTGCTAGGAGGAGTGTTTTTTTTTTTTTAGGGGGGGGGGCAAAGATTCGTGCTAAGAGGGGGGATTTTAGCATGGGGGTGGATTTGTACTGAAAGAAGGAGGAATTTATGCTTGGGGGTAAGCATACAGATTAGTGCTCAGTGTTTTTGTGGGGGGATTTTTGCTGACACATACTGCTCATACATCTTGGAAGGAGGGCAGTGGTGGTGTGTAGTTTGGTATGTTGGCCCTGGGTGCTAGATGACCTTGTCCTGGGACTGCTCTTTTGCAGTTTGGCTTAAAATTGTGAAACAACGTATTCTTTGTATTTCTGTTTTGCTTGATGTGTGTGATTTACTGAATGTACAACAAATAGCATCTTTGAACAAAGAAAGCAATGTAAAATTTAAATAATTATTTTACATACAAAGAAAAAAAAAAGCAATAAAGTACTTTGCTAAAAGATGACTTCACCTTTTGTAACATGTTTCTAATGAGCAACTGCCGGCACCCCCGATCCCCCCACCCTTTGACAGTGGGCAGGGGATCTTCTCCCTAAACCCGCTGTCAAAATTTAAAAACAGCAGAGCCCTCACAGGTATATATTTCATTCACAGGGATCTATGAATGAATAAACTACAAGTTCCATCTGCCACTGTGACTTGTAGTTCCAAATTAACTGTGGGGGCGCTGGTGAGCACTCTCATTGTTCATGCAGGGTGCAATGCACTGCAGGCTCCTGAAAAAAAATAATAAATGCACATTTTTTTACCTGCAAAAATATGTGCATTTATTTATTTATTTATTTTAAAGGTGAACTTTGCCCTTAAATCATTATATTCTTCCTGTGTGATTTTTATTATGCTATGAGGAAGCTTCTCCTGAACCTGCAGCATTTCTATACCATGTAAAAGAACTTCAGTTGCTGATAGAGAGCAGTTCTAAAATCATGTAAGAAAAATGGTGGCAGGAAAACTACATGTTGGTATTTGCAGTTTAAAGGGCTGATTTATTAATGGAGTAGAGAACGTTCACTTTAATGTTCAGTTTAATAAATGGATGAGCATAATACAATTACCAATCCATTTAACAATAAAAACTTTACAAAGATTCTAATCCTTCCCAGAGGAAAAACATTTCAAATAAAAAAGGGATAGATAGATAGATAGATAGATAGATAGATAGATAGATAGATAGATAGATAGATAGATAGATAGATAGATAGATAGATAGATAGATAGATAGATAGATAGATAGATAGATAGATAGATTTATATAAAACAGTGCACTTACTTCTCAATGGCAGACACATGCTTAGTCTCAAGCTTCCCTCTAGTTAAGAGTTCTGGAGTGATTCTTCCTTCAAACAGAAGACCTTCTTTGGCCATCTTTACCAATATAAGTCTGACCAATTCTCCCATATACATGCCACTCACCATCTTTTCAAATCTGAAAAGAAAAAGTACATCATCAACTACAATCCCAAGTTGATTACAAAATGCTCTATCATCCCTGGTTATCCTTACCATCAAATGTCATAATTGTGATAACAGCAGCCACATTATATATATAGGCAATCATGGAAGCTAAAAAAGTAATTTGATGGCTGCTAGAATTATCAAGAGTATTAATTAGCGTAGTGGCAGTAATCTGCTGCCATAGCAGCATATCCACAAAGTCTAAAATTACAGAAATCAGTCAGCTTTTCGAGGTACTACTTCTAGACACAAAGTTTTTATTTATTGTAAAAGCAATATAATTGTATTGTACATAGATTCATAAAAATCCTACAACAGGACTATTTAAAAAAGTGAATGGACAATCATAAATGCATATTATATTCGTATAAAATTATATTTATAAGTTTAAAAAATATACCCTCCACCGTCTTCTATCTTGCTCTACATACCCATATATTGTATCAAGTTCACCCACTACAATGTTTTTGTTATATCCTTTGGCATACCTAGCATATCATGTCAAAAGCTGGGTGTGCTAACCAGAGCCATCCCAATCACAGTGATTGAACCAAGCATTCTGTGTTCATCAGCAGCACTGGAAGCACTGAGTTCAAGTAGTATCTTCTAATATAACATCAACCAAAGCTTGATGAACCTTTTCCACATACATAAAAGGTAATAATGTATTAGTTAAAAAAAAAAAGTGGAATGGAAGCCTTTCCAAATGCCTGTAAATGCTTAGTTTTCCTCTATCCAAATAATATGCAGAGTCATCATTATATGCCTGCTGGGCACCTAACACAGACACCTAGTGGGCTCACTTATAAAAAGAAAGAACAATTCAGTTGTTCGTAATACCCAAGTAGTTTTACATTTTTATTTAGAAACTGAAGTAGAACAATACCAATTAAACAGTCACTCTAATGGCTAACTTGGCTATGAATGTGGCAAAACATATTCAGCATCCTAAAATGATGCCCTAGATTCCTAGAATATAACGAAAGTGAATGAAAACAGGACAAAGGTTGATTAACCTGAATCATAGACCAAGAAAATAATTAGGCTGTCATTCCAGAGCTCTCCATTTAAAGATGCTAGCTGCGTGGCTTCAATACTTTCGGAATCCCAAACCCAAGCTCAGGAGTTCTGACTCCTCTGACTTTTCAGTTGTATGCTTGTTCCAGGTAAATGAATCAGAAAATAATGAGGCCAGAGACAAGCAGGTATCTTTGCAGAAGGTACACATGGAAGGAGCACTGTAAAGGTCCCTCACTCTGGACCTTCCTCCTTCACAGTGCTCCATGTCTCTCCTTCCATCTCCATACGCTGCTGAAAGGCTTCTAAGGAAAGGGAGCCAACAGGGAGCCTATGGAACTTACCTCTGTGATGTCCCCATATGCCTGGTCTTCACAAATTTTCATGTAAGTATTTTCGTATTGTGTGTCATTAAATGGTTTTACACTGCACTTAGGGGCGCCTTCCTTTTCTCCTTCCATGTTTACCTTTGGAGCCTGCTTCTGCTCCCTGGAAGAGCGGCCCTAGGGACAGCTAAGAAACCGCTCACCCACCCACCCAGGAGGCCTACATCGAGTGTGGTAAGACAGATCGCTCCCACAGAAGCGCCCTACGGTCCTTGTATCTTTGCAGAAGGTTGTCAGCAATGACAACCTCAGTATTGGCTTCATCTCACCTCTGCTTACTGTCTGTGTTGAAAAGCCTCAATGTCATAGTAATTATAACTGGTCAAATGCATTTTTACCCTAAACAATAGGGTGTAAAATGATCTATATAGGGGTAAATACTTACAATTGTTTTCCTGGATTCATAGAGCCTCTGTCAATCTCTCGATCAAACTCTGTCCTAATGTCCTCCAAAGAGCCATCATCTCCAAATGCTCCCCATTCAGTGTTAATACACATCCTGCCCTCGTCTCCTTCCACTAAATCAATGTGCCTCAGCTCCTCCATGTAACAGGCGTTTGTTCCGGTACCTGAGAAGACAAATCATGAGTGCTTTTTGCGTGACACACACAGCACTGTTTATACAAATGGTTTTGTCTCCTTACCAATGATTATACCAACTTCACATCTCTGGTCATCAAACCCACAGGTCATCATGGTGCCAACGGTGTCATTTACTACAGCCATTATATCTGCATCATAGTCCTGGAGAATAAGAACACAAGATTTTTGGCATGTACATAGTTGGGATATACGTAAATAAGGCCCAATTACACACATTGCAGGGGACGTTTTTGTGCGCTGAGACGCACTGTGTTCAGCAGCTCATTCATCTTAAATGGAGTGTGAACGTACCCCAAGGCACAGAAAAATAGGCCCAGTACTATTTTTATAAATGAGAGCATTTGCATCGGAGCACTGTGGTGCGTTAAAGTGCAGAAGCACTGCAATGTACTGTATATGTGTGCACTAATGTGCAATTAGTCAAGGAATATAATAGCATTGCTACACACACAGTGTGTTATGTCAATGTGAATATCATAACATATAATATACGTATGTTGTGATAAGAACAAGCCCTAAAGCACTTGATGTATAAACAGGAATGACAGGAGTCAAGCCAATAAAATGGATGGCCAGTTTGCTACTCCACGCTTTTACAAAGCACTGACCGTTTATGAGTTCTACACACACTGACAGCAGTAAGCACTGACACAGACTGGTTCTGTAGTTCTGTCTTTGCTTAAGCTGGCCATACATACCGCAATCGTCAGTAAATTTCTATTTTTTTTTGACAGACCACCAGAATGTAATCGGTTATGAAGTGGAAACTGTGCATTATATTGATAGCTTCAGTACAAAATATTGAAAGATCATACTGAAGTGGAATTGAAATGGGGAAGAACTATGAACATTTTTTTAGGGTAGTTTTCTGTGCTGCATTTAATCACAGCACTTTTGAACCTATCACCCCGATTTTCTGTCTTCAGTTGCTTTGCAATTTTAGCAAAAAATGAATTTAAAGTTTGGTCATGTGATCAAATTGCCATGTGTATATCTAGCTTCAGGGATGTTCTTTGTGAGCAAGAAATACTGCACTTCAACCATCTAATAACTACAAGAATATCTAAAGATATCAAGGCAAATTTCCATCAAAACTTAAGATCATTTCAGAATGTTGGTGGAAGTTGTTGGTGATAAATTCCAATAACTGATATGGTGTCTTTTAAGATCAAATAAAATGAATGCAATGGCCTGAACATTGCCTAATGTTGCCAAATAAAAGAGACCGTTTTCATTTTTATCAACTTTCATACATTAATATGTAGAGGTTTAAAGTTTCCAGATGATAAAAACTGTAATGAAGATTAATTTAAAGTATTACTAAACCCAGGACCGTGCATTCACTATATCTGGTCTCCCACAGTACACAGAACATGGAAATGCAATAGTTTTAGTAAATATAAACTGCTAAAAACCTTTTCTCGTCAGCAGTAATTAGCAGTCTTGTGACTTCTATCAGTGTCTTGTTAAAGCTTGTAGGAGGAGTTTTCATACTGCTCTCACTGTCCTATAAGACTGCAGGACCCGGATATTGCATATCTGTCTACATACTTTCTTTAAGAGAAAACCTATTTTACTTACTCCTCGCTTCTTGATTGCCTTGTTTAACAATTTGACGACGTCCATCCCTTCCACCCCACTAGCCTTGAATCTTTTAGTCCAGGTCAGCAATATGCCCTGTAAAGGAAAAAAAACGTAGAAAGTCAGCATGAGATCATAGAGCTTCATTCAATAAAGCAGAAAATAGAAAATTAATGGAAAATACAATTTTTACACTCTGAACATAATTTAAAAAAATCTGCCTTGATAAAGTTGACAGTTTATAAAGACTTTCCATTTTTTATTGAACCTGATGCTTAAAGTTTGAGTTTTAGCTTTAAAATATTGTAAACAGAAAGGTTTTTTTTTTTTTATTGTGCAAAAAATATACTTTGTCTTGTATCTTTTTTTTGTGTACCAACCCAGCATCTGCCAGGATAAATGAACTTTGTGCAAATGCATGTAGGTTATGTCAGACTGGGTGGTCAATTCTGAAAAACGCCAGCTAGACAATGTTGACACCAGCCAGGGAGCTTATGGACGTTGCATTCTTTACTGGGGACACAGGCCACAATAAAAAAATTGACAGAGATTTTAATTTTTCGTAAAACAAACAAAAAATATCTTTTGCCTTGCGTTCATGTCAGTGACTTCCTAAATAAATTACCAACTTGTGATTGCTTAAAGCAGCGTTCCAGTCATTTTCATGTTTATTAAAAGTCAGCAGCTACAAACAGTGTAGCTGCTGATTTTTAATAAACAGCCAACCACCTGTCCTACAATCCAGCGGTGTGCTCACCCCAGCCGTTTTTACCCTGTGTCCTCTCTCGGCGGCGCCAGCATGTTTTCTGTGGGCACCCAGCTGTGCCAGATTGTGGCTTTACAGCCGGGTGCTCACTGCGCATGCGATGCTGCGCTCTGTGACTAGTCCTGAAGTCTTCTAGGACTTGTCATGTGTCTCAGAAGACTTCGGGATGGAGGGGGGAATGGAAGTGGGAGCGGGTACCTGTCAAAATTGGATACCTACCCCCCCCCCCCAAAAGCTCAGTTTCAGAAACAGGAGCCAGGGAGGAGGTCTTAAAGCGGAACTTCTCCTTTTGGGTGGAGCTCAAATTTAAAGCCTTTTACACACTAGTACAGGGGTGTCAAACTCTTATTTAATTGCCAGCCACATCGGCATTATTGTTGCCCTCAAAGGGCCGGTTGTATCTATAAGACTAGTTGTCCATAGCACCCCCCCTTATTACAATGGATTTCAAGAATCCTTCACCCTGCCTTACATCACAGTGCCCTCCTCCATCCTTACCATGTGCTGCTTCAGGGAAGAAGATGGGAGGGGGGACTGGGTAGCAGAGAGTGCAGGGTCTGGAGAAGGACCTGAGGAGAGCTCTCCACTCTGATGCCAACTGCTGAGACAAGGTAAAGGACAGAGACAAGGGGGGTGCCGCAACTCCAGAAGAGGTGTGAGGGCACACAAAATGGCCTGGCGGGCTAGATTCGGCTCACGGGCCTTGTGTTTGACACTTGTGCACTAGTAGTTTTTTTTAGTTAAACCCAGCAGGACTGAATGAAAAAAAATGGATAGCTCAGAAGGAGCCACTGTACTAACCATCCAACCTTAGTACAGCGATCCCCCCTGCTTAGCTATTGTGCTCTGACAGGGGGACGGCCCCCCACAAGAACACTCCAGTCAGCGCTCTCAGCCATTGGCAGACCGATCGGCAGACCTTTTTCGGTCATGTCCCTTCTGGCTGGCTTCTGCCGGTCCGACTCCAGTACACACGTGCCTAATGTCGGCCGGTTTTTATTGAACTGGCTAATGCCATCCGGCATTTGGCCCGTGTGTACTAGGCTCAACACATATAACAATGTAAACAGATCAGCCCATTTTTTTTTTTTTAATGATACCATAGGGTAGCTGGATTTTTAGATGTATAGCCTTTCAATTAGGCTTCAGTTTCTATGAATAATATTCAAGGCAAATCTTACCTCATCTAATTTAGATTGTGCACATGGGAAGGAAAAGGTGAATCCGACAGGCAGTTTCTTGTCTTTGATCTGTTTCTTCTCCATGAAATCCCCCAGGCATTCAGCAACATGGTCAAAGAGCTTTTGAAAGACAACAATGTTCTTCTATGAGTCACACAAATCATGGTGCTACATAAAAGGCAGTTTACATAGTTCGAAAACTTCTATTATACTCCACCTTCCAGTGCTGGTATGAATGGGCACCCTGTGCCACTATGGGCCTTGTGTATAAATTTTGTGGGAAAGGAATAAAGAAGACATACAATTCTCTAAAGAAAGGAAACACTTATCAGATATTTCTTAAGACACTCCACACTAGAAACGTGCCACAGGTTGCTGTTCTTTATCTCAATAGTCCAAGTTCAAGTAAAACAAGCTAAATGGAACAGCCAATGTTTCACTTTTCAGAACCTCTGTAATATAAAGCAGTATTTCTCAACCAGGGTGTGTCTGGGTTCACTCGGGGGGACCATGAGCACAGGACCCAGTTTGCCCTGGATCAATGTCATGAATTGGTCTGGTGTGAGCAGGCCGCACCCCCAATAGTGTAACAATCAATAACACTCTAGATTTAGGACACAAGGTGGCTTTTAGTGCTATGGTGATGGTGGCCATCTCACCTGCACCATGGCAAAGCATGACTCTGATTCAGGGCAGGTGACGTGTAAGGCTTCCGCCAACATTCAGGAGAAGGGTGAAGTCCTCCAGACTTCCTCTACCCCCTGCTCTCTGCTGCACTGCTGGAGCCAAAGTGTAGGCCTCTGATCTGAAGAGAGGACTATGTAATTGGGAGATTTAGTGATAGAGGGACTCTGAGGTCATGGGAGAAATAATGTATAGGGCGTCTCAGATATATAGGGGCGACTCATGTAAAAGGGGGACCTTAGACAGAAAAGTGAATCTCTGATGAGGCGTTTGTGTACAGTGTCATATGTAAATGCTGATTTACAGTGCTTTATCTGCCATACAAAGCCTAGGCCAATGTTTTTCACCCAGAGAACACTTTTGACAGGCTCAGATAGTAATGCAGTTAATAGACTAACGCTTTAGCACACCACAAAAAAAAAAAAATATATATATATATATATATTTATGTATATATATATATATATATATATATATATTAGTATATATAGTATCTCACAAAACACAAAAGTGAGTACACCCCTCACATTCTTGTAAATATTTTATTATATCTTTTCATGTGACAACACTGAAGAAATGACACTTTGCTACAATGTAAAGTAGTGAGTGTACAGCTTGTATAACAGTGTAAATTTGCTGTCCCCTCAAAAAAACTCAACACACAGCAATTAATGTATAAACTGCTGGCAACAAAAGTGAGTACACTCCTAAGTGAACATGTCCAAATTGGGCTCAAAGTGTCAATCTTTTATGTAGACTACCCTTATTTTCCAGCACTGCCTTAATCCTCTTGGTTATGGAGTTCACCAGAGCTTCTCAGGTTGCCACTGAAGTCCTCTTCCACTCCTCCATGCCGACATCACGGAGCTGGTGGATGTTAGAGACCTTTTGCTCCTCCACTTTGTGTTTGAGGATGCCCCACAGATGCTCAATAGGGTTTAGGTCTGGAGACATGCTTGCCCAGTCTATTACCTTTACCCCCAGCTTCTTTAGCAAGGCAGTGGTCACCTTGGAGGTGTGTTTGGGGTCGTTATCATATTTGAATACTGCCCTGCGGCCCAGTCTCTGAAGGGAGGGGATCATGCTCTGCTTCAGTATGTCACAGTACATGTTGGCATTCATGGTTCCCTCCATGAACTGTAGCTCCCCAGTGCCGGCAGCACTCATGCAGCCCCAGAGCATGGCACTCCCACCACCATGCTTGACTGTAGGCAAGACACACTTGTCTTTGTACTCCTCACCTGGTTGCCGCTACCCATGCTTGACACCATCTGAACCAAATACGTTTATCTTGGTCTCATCAGACCACAGGACATGGTTCCAGTAATCCATGTCCTTAGTCTGCTTGTCTTCAGCAAACTGTTTGCGGGCTTTCTTGTGCATCATCTTTAGAAGAGGCTTCCTTTTGGGATGACTGTGGCTAGAGCACCTATGTTAGAGACCAATGTGTCCAGAAGGTATATACAACCGGACACCAACCATCCAAAAGACCCATTAGGAAATTCCTAATGGTCTTATACTTAAGCAGGGAGCCACCGCAACCCAGGCAGTGTAATGGAAAAATATGTAAGGAAGGAACTAGAAATTACCTCCTAAGAATGGTTGCAATAAGAGATGCTCACACCTGCTGATTTCAAAATTGCAAAAAACTTTATTGAAAAACACGGAGTATAAAATACCCCCTATGTGAGGGGAAATTCAAAAATGATTGAACATACACAAAATGGATACAATTGTGGTGTCAATGAACATGCACAACATAAAAACAATTACAAAAACAATGACTCACACACACATGGCCAGCCACACACACACACCAGAAGAGAGGATACACTGATACAGTTACCAGCAGCATACAGCTCAAATGGAGCTTTGTTAATGCTACCTAGGTGTCTGACCGTGTTTCAGCATGCCACATATTCAAAGATGACGAGAGATATGCTGACCTTATTTTTCACCCACATGGGATAATGACAGGCTTAACAAATTAGTAATTGAAATTCAACAATCCTAACCCTCATATAACAAATCAAGTGTATATGGACCAAGAGAAATGTCTGCGCCTAGCTTAGTACCAGTCTGGTATATACCCTGGTCTGTAATTGGTCAGACCAATGCAGTGATTTATCAATATTTAGGCTTTAGACAAATCATGGCATCCTCTCATGTTAATGAACTGCAAATTCATAGAGTCAACTGTGATTGTATTGACTCAAAGCATAGATGGAATGTCTACAAGGAAGAGGAATGTGGAATAAATGAACGCTGTTAGTCCTTAATTAAGGAATAGTAATTTGATCCTCAATGCAGTGAAATCAAATGGCAATGTGATGGCCACCTTAAGAATTAGTGGACAATTTTGGACCAATTTGGTCATCCAGGGACAGATTGGTGCAGACCCTCCAGATGAACCCGATTTGGGATGGGAGCTTGGGAGAGACGCAGGTAAACTCAACCTCTGCGCAGGCTCACACCGGTGTCAGGTACTAATGGAAGTTGATATTAATTTGTTATGCAGGGTATTACTGATAAGGATATATCATCCGTGTGACCCTCTGCTATATGGAACAGTTCATCCTGATGTACTGACCACCAAGTGCTCACAGCCCTTTCTCAATCCCCATATGTAGCTAAAGGCTCACCATACATCCAGGTGTAAATGGCTGGCTTCGGGTAATGTGCACTCTGGTCGGCTCCTGGAATAATGGTCACTGGTCACAAGCAGCTTCTCCAGCACGCCAAGTATAGGCAGCGTCTACCGCGCATGGCGGTTTGATGGACACAAACGGCTGGATCAAGTTGTGAGTGACTCCTCCGGTGGGTGTGCAGCCGGCGTGTGACGTCAACGCGTTTCGCATGCGTGACGCACGCTTCGTCAGGACGTGACAGCCATGCAGACCAATTTGATTCAGTGTGCGGCATATGGTCTTAGCACTGACAGGCTGAACCCCCACCCTTTAACCTCTGCAGCAATGCTGGCAGCACTCGTACGTCTACTTCCCAAAGACAAGCTCTGGATATGATGCTGAGCACGTACACTCAACCTCTTTGATCGACGATGGCGAGGCCTGTTCTGAGTGGAACCTGTCCTGTTAAACCGCTGCATGGTCTTGGTCACCGTACTGCCGCTCAGTTTCAGAGTCTTGGCACTCTTCTTATAGCCTAGGCCATCTTTATGTAGAGCAACAATTCTTTTTTTCAGATTCTCAGAGAGTTCTTTGCCATGAGGTGCCATGTTGAACTTCCAGTGACCAATATTAGAGAGTAAGAGCGATAACACCAAATTTAAAACACCTGCTCCCCAGTCACACCTGAGGCCTTGTAACATTACCGAGTCACATGACACCGGGGAGGGAAAATGGCTAATTGGGCCCAATTTGGACATTTACACTTAGGGGTGTACTCACTTTTGTTGCCAGCGGTTTGAAGGGACAGCAAATTTACACTGTTATACAAGCTGTGCACTCACTACTTTACATTGTAGCAAAGTGTAATTTCTTCAGTGTTGTTGCATGAAAAGATATAATAAAAAATGTACAAAAATGTGAGGGGTGTGCTCACTTTTATGAGATACTGTATATATATATATATATATATATATATATATATATATATATAACAGATCCAAAATAAATATAAGGTACCGCTTTCTAAAACATTTGTATATCATTAAGGGCACAAGCATTGTACGTATGTCAAGGATTACTTATGATGACCAAATCTGTAAATTTAGAGGTATTTGGTGTTAACTAGCTAGCTATTACCACAGAGAGCCTTAAGAGGTCAGAGAGTGAAGAGAAATCTTTCCTTGTAGGGGCACCAATACAGTCTAAAACCAGACAGAGGTTCTAATTTCTTCCTTAAACTATAGACAAAACTTTTTTTTTTCACTTTGGATAGCGTAAGGAATAACCCCTGTCAAATTTTCTTTCTCTATCTGAGTCACGTTGGGGAGATTTACCTTTACTTCCTATCCCATAGCCAAACAGGAAGTGAGAAGAAATCCCTGATAATTAAGGGAATTCATTGGGGACCCCCAGGTCACCACAATTAGTGTCCCCATTGGAAGAGTTCCCCTCTATTACTTTTCTGGGGACAAGAAACTAAAAAAGAGTATTGGTAGTTGGACTTCGTTGGCACAACAGCAGGACACAATGTCATAAAATTTATATATTTATTAGAGTATATTAAAAAGTATTTCGGAATATAAGCATATACAAAAAACAAAACATTTTAAAAGTTATGACCTGACAGTCTGGGGACAACCCAAAATTTGTGGGTTATTTTTACATTCACTTTTAAAGATATTGGTAAAGAGGCGAAATAGAGAGGGAGAATCTCCCTAGCGGGGGCACAGAAAGCAATAAAATCTGACAAGTATTCTAATCCCTCTCCACTATATCCAAAACTAAATAAAAAGTTGTGCCTTTAGTTATACCATAAACAAAGTTAAAATAAAGGATTTAGTCAGTGGATTGGACAGAATTAAAGCCAAAGACAACCAAGCAACTACAATTCTTAAAAGGAAACCAACAATGACAGCTCCATATTTCATATGACATAAAGGATATAAGGAAAAAATCTGTATTTATGTCTATTTTTTTGTTTTTAAAAGGGTATGTATTCATGTCTAACTTAGTGTCAACCAAATGCTTCAATATAAATCTCTAATTAAATTGAAGAAAATGAATGGTTATACATTTTGGGATTAGTGCTAATGCTGTTAACAGTTTTAGAATATTACAGGTAATGAAGGAAAATAACAAACATCAGAGGTGGACCATTCCATTTAAACAAAGCCACATGCATTTCCCAGCAGAGCAGATGCTGCATTCATTCAATGGGATGCTGAAGGATTTACAAGGGTAAAGAGAGAACACAAAGGTTAATTGTATTCATCAGCTTATTACTGGGTTTTTGTTTCGTTAACAATCCTATATAGCTTTCCTGGAAGTGGTGATTAATAGCCAGCTGACTACCTACAATTCACTATTATTCTTTTAGATGGGATATATATGAGAAACACTGAAGGCCATCCCTTTGCATCTGTTAGCTCAGACCACACAACCATTGGGATAGACTATTTCTACTCGAGACTACCGGGGCATTCTAAAAGGCAGCTAAAGCTACTGGTGGGCCTGCTATGCATGACATCAGTGGTCTACCAAAAAAATGATTACTATAGGTTTGCTTGTCATCAATGTATAAAACTGCGGTCAGAACATGGAGCATAAAATACAAGTAGACATCTACAGAAAACCTCTAGACTATAAATTAACCTTTGACTAAATCATATATCTCCAGAATTAAAGGATGTCCTATGTACTTTGTCCGCTTGGGCCATTTTTTACCTATTGACATGTGCTTTATTTTCAAAAATGTAATGGAAAACTCAGGATCTGTTTTTGGGTAAGAAGCTACTAAGCTGCCAGATAAATGAGGCTACCCCAGGGAATCAGTTTGATCAACGTGGATAAAATCAGCATTTTGGATCATAAAATTACAGCATATCTGCAACATACAGTGCCATGGAATGTGATGACATCTTTGTACTTGCACATGCGTAAGCTGGCCATACACTAAAAGGACATAGTTCGACAAGTTTAGTTTTAGAAACATTCTTTCGATTATAGAGAGTTAGTGAGTTCAAATTGACGGTACTTTTTAACCCGCAGTTTTGAGAAAATTTGAAGTAGAATGGAAAACTTTCTTGAACAAATTAATTTCTAACAATAAATGTGATTTTCATTCAGGCAATTACATTCATTGCTAAATTGAATGCTAAAATCAGAAAAAAATTTGAAGTACTTTTGATAGACATTCGTTGAATGTACTGATGAGAATTTTCATACAAATGTTCATTTGAACCTTTGTTCATTAATCTACTTGTAAGGCCAGCTTCGGACATTATTTGCCATTTACTTAGAAGAATCTGATGACCCCATTATCATCAAGAGTCACATGAAACCTCTTCAAGTAGTACAACCAGTGCAAAAACACCTGGCGTCCAAATAGTAGTGGCAGTTTGGTCCAAGAGGTTTACTCATCTTCTCAACCATCTTGATAAAAACAAATAACCATATATGGACAGCCTTAGGTGTTCTAAGGTTGTCTATACATGGTTATTCATTTTTTCATTCAGCCAGTGAGCAGGTTACACTGATCGTCCTAAACTTTTCCAACATACTTCTTCAACAGATAGCGATTAAAAAATTGAGTTCTGTCGAGCAGGGCGGGCCACACACTGATCCCAGAAGAGACTGGCCAAATTTTGATTGGTGTTTGACCATCTTTAATGGACTTTACTGTATCTGGTTTTCCTTCAAGTGCTTTAGAGCCGGTTCACACTAAGGTGACACGACTTCGGGGGGCGACCTGTGAAGTCGCGTGCACCGCCACTTCGGCGTGACTTGCAGGGACTTCACATAATGGAAGTCTATGCAAGGCGCTCCGAGGTCGCCCAAAAGTAGTACAGGACCCTTTTTCTAAGTCAGAGCGACTTGTATTGCTCCTATTAGAACGGGTCCTGTACTACTCAATGGACCGCGACTTGTCAGGCTGACAAGTCGTCTGACATGTCGCGGCAGTGTGAATGGGCTCTTAGGCATTTATATTTCTGCAAATGTGTAAATAGCAAAACTGAGCTAATAAACATGTCTCTGATCACACACATCTACAGAACCACCAAGGAGTCTGGGCATGAAAGCGACAACCAAAAAAAGAACAAGGACTCCACATACAGAGGGAAAGGAGTGTGGAGGCCCATCAATGACTTCTAGGAGGGTCTGCAGATCTGGCCTTACATCACTGCAAATACCCATCAATGGTAAAAAACATTAATGGCAGCTTGGTCTCCATTCAGTGCCAGGTTCAAAAACGAGAAGCACTTACCCTAGTGCCTGTGCCATGGATAATGTCCTCTGGTGTATCATAGATCTCACTCTCCATTTGCACTGTTTGCTTCTTTTCATGTGAAACCTTTACCCGCAGGATGCGAAAATGCGACCCCCCGAGATCCAGAGCGATGAAATCTCCCTTTTCTATTAAACAAGATAAGAATTAAGTATATCTGTTGACAGCCACAAATGCTTCCATATCCCTATATAGTTAAAAGACATCAGGATAGCTTGTTAAAATTAGAGTCATTTCACTTCACCAATAACACAAAGTAAACACTGCAACAGATGTCCATTCATCCTGCCGGAGTGATCTCAGAGATAAGGTTTAGCTAAACACTTTATAATTCCAACAGCAAACATTAAATTGTCACTCTGCAAGTAATTTGGTGACAGCATCATTAAATGTTGAACAGTAAGCTAAACATCTGTGAATTTGTGAGATTAGGACCTGGTTCACACTCTAACTTGCATGTGAATCACACAGGAACCGCACTTCTCTGCAATGTGCATGCGATTCAGTGCGGTGTGATTTGAGCCCATTTATTTTGAATGGGCTCAAATTGCACCAAAAAAATTGCAGGCTCTTTTTCGGAACCGCGCTGCAACCGCATCGCATGGTCATTTTGTACCATGCAATCTGGTGCGGGCAAACCACACTGTGCTTGCTAACCAATTGGGGGTGTCGTTAAATTTATTTTGACACCCGCAGGGGATCCCAAACACAGTGTGACTGTAATGCGGTGCGGGAAACACGCAGGGATCGCTGTAATGTGGCCTACGACCTCAAACCAGGGAAGCACATGCCCATGCTCTGGGATGGCGGGTCGCCAAGCCCAGATCAGGGTTACATTGTCAGTCAGGTTGAAAAACGACACAAGTCCATCTGGCTCAACCAATAAAAAAAAAAAAAAAAAAAACAGTAATGAAAACCCAACCATACAATCCCATATACACAATGCTATACCTGCAGTTGATCCAGATGAAGGCGAAAAAACCCCAGCAAAGCATGATCCAATTTGCTACAGCAGGGGAATAAAATTCCTTCCTGATCCCCTGAGAGTCAATCGGATATTCCCTGGATCAACTTTACCTATAAATATTAGTACCCACTTATATTAAGTACACCTAGGAAAGAATCCAGGCCTTTTTTAAAGCAATCTAGAGAGCTAGCCAGAACCACCTCTGGAGGGAGTCTATTCCACATTTTCACAGCACTTAGGTGAAGAAACCCTTCCGCATATGGAGACGAAATCTGTTTTCCTCTAGGTGTAAAGAGTGCCCCCTTGTCCTCTGTGTTGACCTTAAAGTGAATAACTCAACACCAAGTTCACTATATGGACCCCTTATGTATTTATACATGTTGATCTTATCCCCCCTTAATCTCCTCTTCTCAAGAGAGAATAAATTCAGTTCCTCCAATCTTTTCTCATAGCTGAGCTCCTCCATGCCTCTTATCAGTTTGGTTGCCCTTCTCTGCACTTTCTCCAGTGGCCCGATATCCTATATTCCTAATACAAGAAAGGACTTTGCTTGCTTTGGAAACTGCAGCTTGGCATTGCATGCTATTATTAAGCTTGTGATCTACCAGAACACCCAGATTCTTCTCCGCTATGGATTCCCCCAGTTCTACTCCACCTAGAATGTACGATGCATGCATATTCTTAGCCCCCAAGTGCATAACTTTACATTTATCAACATTAAACTTCATTTGCCACATAGTTGCCCAATGAAACAGTGCATTAAGGTCAGCTTATAAGTTGAAGACATTCTGTTAAGAAGTTATTCCACTGCAAAGCTTGGAGATAGTGAGCAACAGGTTGCTGACCTGCCATCCCAGAGCATCAGGGTGCATGGAGCTGGCGCAGGTAGCGAAGGAAGCAAGCGGTCGTGGAGGGAGCAGGAGCCGCAAAAGCCAATGCTTCCTCTGTAGCGCCGGCTCCTGTCCTAGACGGAGTGATGCCAAATGCACTTTTTCTGGGATCATTCTAGCAGCCTGGAGAGCGATGCCAGCGTAAGCTGGAAGAGGAAAAGGTCGGTGTATTAAATACCACATACACTGCACTTTTGCAATGGGTGGCTGTTCTGCCACTGGTAAAAGTATGTTTTATTATTTTGAAATTCCAACACTTCTGGCACAGAGATCACTCAAGTTTTGTACATTGCATTTATCTGCGATTACATGCGGCTGCATTTAGCTGCGGTAGTAAATTCTTCCCTTTTCTGAAGCTACAGATTTTTTATTTTTCCTTTGTACTGCGATTAACTGCGTTTTTGTACAGATAGCTCCTGGACGCTGTCAATTTTATTTTTCCTAAAAGTACAAGACTGTATGTTGTTAAAACGTTGCTAAATGCAGTGTGTGAATGGAGTTATAGGTATAGTTATATATGCATTGTCTGCATTTAGCTGTGGTAAATAAGTTCCTCTATCTGCAGCTAAAAACTGAAATCCAACCACCCGTGTGAAAGGGGCCTAACTCTTATCTACACCTTGCAGATCCATCCTTGTGGTTTCTGCAATGAAACTTTAACATTCTGTAGTGTACACAGTAAGTTATAATGTATCTCCTATTGTATTTCTATTTTACCCCAATTAGAAAATTATTTAAAATACATTTTTAAAACTAGTACTAAAGATGGAGCCAGAGGGGCATCATATTCTGTACTTTACTATTGTTGTTTAAGGCTCGGTTCACACTATTGCGATGCGGGAAGGCTGCGAATTCGCAGCCTGTTCCCGCATCGCACACGCACCCCCGGCAGTTCACACTGCCATATGCGATCCGCTGGGGGTGTCAATGTAATCTTAACGACACCCCCAGTTTGATCGCATATCGCAGTGCGATCGTGCAGTTCGCACAGGATCGGATCGCACAAGTGTGAACCGCTGTGCGATCCGATCCTGATGCGGCAGCAAAAATGCCTCCTGTGCGTCTTTGCTGCGGGTGCGGTGCGAATTTAGCCATACAAACTGTATGGCTAAACTCGCACCGCACAGCTGATCGCATGTCATGTCGGAGCAGTGCGCTCCGACATGACATGCGAACCCGGCACACGCAGAAGTGTGAACCGGGTCTAAATCTACTTTGTATCTTTGTGACTTTTTAGATTATCTTTTACGTGAGATGGATACAGAATAGATGTTATTCGTTTCTATACAACATAGATATAGGAAAAAATTGTTAAATTTAACCACTGAGGCTTCTCAGGTGAACACACACAGAATGAATAAAAAACACAAAAAGGAGAAGCATGCTCACTGCTCACAGATAAGTCATTGTGTATGTGCTTATTGGTTGCAACAAGAGGTGGCAAGGTCATTGGGCATTGGAACCATGTCAATAGCAGGTTCCTACAAAAAGACAGATGGCTGAGTCCTAGAGGTCAGTCAGCATCCACAGAAGCACACAATCGAGGTCATCTCTAAGGGTACGTTCACACTGAACGCGGGTTTGAAATTGTGCGAGTTCAGCTGAAACCGTGCGAGTGATTTCAAACCCGGAGTTTGGGGGCGATTTGAATGACACCAGTTCTGTCTACTGAAATCACCCCCGAAAATGGCAAAAGTAGTGCAGGAACTACTTTATCAAAATTAGTGTGGCGCCGCAAAGTCAGCATCGCACCGTTCAGGCAGTGCCGTTGCCGGCAATAAGCTGCGATTTGGCATGTCATTCGACATGTTAAATTGCATGTCAAATCACATCGATGTAAACGGGGGCTAAAAGTGAAAAACTTTTTTTTTTTGTGTACTACGCTTAGATGTATTCCACTACATGTGTTGTTGCTCTGCAACTTACTTATACGTTCATGTTACAACATGCCAAGTGAAATAATCCCTGTCAATCAAATCGGAATTCCTTTATGTGGTTAATATATCTAATAATCTGGGTATTAATTCCTTGTTTTTTTCATTTTACATGACTTTATTTGAAGTTTTATCTGCATTTATAGTACATGCCCACCAACTTATCCAGCAGAAGTGACAGGGACAGGAACAGGAACAAACTGCTAGGGGTGCTTACATTATTCATTGTGTTAGGTGAGCCAGTATATTATTTTACACTTTAGGGTCCCAGTACATGAGGCTCTGGTGTTAAAGTGGGGGCGAGAGGCACAGGGGCACCGTCCAGCTCTGCTGCCAGCAGCTTGTTAAATTCTATGAGAGGCTGGCAGCTGCTGCGGCTCACCGTGTGCTACTAATGTTTAGGGCAGTATGCACCTAGGGACAAATGCCCGAGACACTAGAAGTGTGCCCGGAGTGTACAGGGCCTTAAACGCTGGCACCACTCAGTGTTCAGCACTATCCAGCTGCAGCCTGCCACAGACTTTGACAGGCTTCCTGCAGCGGGGTGGATGCAAAACGCGGCTTAACGCTGTTAACAAGCTTATAGCCGCGTTTGATGTTTTTACTGTAAAAACGCTTAAAAACACAAACGCTCAAAGGCGGAAAAATGCGGCTTAATGCTTTTTAACCACTCGCCGACCGCCTGCCGCAGTTTTACGTAGCCCTACGTCGGTTGCGTTTGTGGTGCTGGGGGGCTCCACTAGGCAGCGGGGATACCGATCCACGAGGCCGGCGGCCGCGTTTGCCGCCAGGCACCCGCGATCGCTCCCCACTGACAGTTGTAAACAAAGCTGACCGTTCTTCTCTCTGAAATGATCACAGAGCGCCTGTGATCCTTCTATATAGGAACACAGGTCTCTGTGGTCATTTCATAAGCCCATCCCCAATACAGTTAGAAAACACTCCCCTGGGCTCACACTTAACCCTTTGATCACCCCTAGGTTAACCTCTTCCCTGCCAGTGTCATTATTACAGTAACAGTGTATATTTTTAGCACTGATTACTGTAGTAATGTCACTGGTCCCCCCAAAAGTCAAAAACGTCAGTTAGGGGTCCGATCTGTCCGCCGCAATGTCGCAGTCCCGCTAAAAATCGCTGATCGTTGCCATTACTTGAAAAAATAACTCTTTCCTCTAGTTTGTAGATGCGATAACTTTTGCGCAAACCAATCAAATTACGCTTATTGCAATTTTTTTACCAAAAATATGTAGCAGAATACAAATTGGCCTAAAAGGATGACAAATTTTAATTTTTACATTTTTTTTTTTGGGAATGTTATATAGCAGAATGTGAAAAATATTGTTTTTTTTTTTTCAGAATTGTCGCTGTTTTTTTGTTTATAGCGCAAAAAATAAAAATCGCAGCGGTGATCAAATACCACCAAAAGAAAGCTCTATTTGTGGAAAAGAAAGGACATCAATTTTATTTTGATTCAGTTTTGCACGACCGCGCAATTTTCCGTTAAAATAATGCAGTGCCAAATCGCGATAAATGGCCTGATCATTAAAGTGGCAAATCCTTTCGCTCCAGAACTGGTTAAAAACGCGGCTAAAAGCACATTTTTAATGCTGCTTTTTCCTGACAGCAGCGCTGGCATTTTTTAAAAGTCCTGTGTGCATGAGCCCTAAAAGTTCTGCCTAAGGCCTCTCTGCCACTCAAAAGGCCTCAAACCTGCTCATTTTGTTTAGTGGGTGGCCCTGTATCTCTTGACTGAAAAAATATATACAGTACTTTTATGGCCAGCTTTAGGCCTGGTCATTAAGGTGGCAAATCCTTCCGGTCCAGAGCTGGTTAAAAACACGGCTAAATTGGCATCTTTAGCGCTGCTTTTTCCTGACAGCAGCGCTGGCGTTTTTTAAACGTCCTGTGTGCATGAGCCCTTAAAGTTCTGCCTAAGGCCTTACTGCCACTCAAAGGGCCTCAAGGCCTCAAACCTGCTCATTTTGTTTAGTGGGTGGCCCTGTATCTCTTGACTAAAAAAATATATATTTTTATGGCCAGCTTTAGGCAGAAATTTTAATTTCAACATTTTAAATATATATATCTTTATATCCAAAAAAAAAAAAAAAAAAAACGGTTTCTGCAACTGCTCAAGCACCTCTGACAGTGCTACAATGTGTCCCCAATGTCACTGACACTTTTCTGGACAGATCGGTAGGCACGTTAATGTGTTGAAAAAATATAAACAAAGGCATGTTAAATAGAAATAAACTAATACTAAATACTGTCATTATATGTAATAATCATTATTATTTGTTGTGTTTGTGGTCTTTTATAAAACCCTGCTATACTGTTAATCCAACGTGTAACCATATAAAAAAGCTTTATATACGAGGTACACTATCTACAAAATAGGTTTTTACTGAGTTCAAGGAATGAACAGGTGCTGGGGATGCTATCAGAAACAGACTGAATCAATCTTACACACTCCGTCCTTCTCATTTCTTTAGCGCCCTGTATTTTTAACCAGTGTGTATCTCAGCTGTCATTAGTCTCTAGCTAAATATAGGAACAGAAGTAACCAGAGACGCAGGCAGCACAAATTGCTGTCTGTGAAATGTCACAGAGCAGGTTTTATCAAACTAATGAGCTCACCGCTCTAAAGGTACCCATAAACAAAAGACGGTGATTTTATGTCTGGACTGACACAAGATTGTCCTTTAGAATAACTGTGACCTAACTATGTAGGACAGTACAGGGAATGTGTGCATTTTCATGCCCAGTGCCAGCCTTTTCCCTGTAGAAGAATAGTGATCATCATGGGCAATTTATCAATTCTTTCCCCAAGATTAGTCAGTCCAATAGGTATGTGCAGCCTATGGCATTAGGGTGGGCATCCCAAAACTCAAACACAAATGCTTTCCTCTGCAGCACTGGACGGTGAAGGAATGGGAAGTGCTCTGTGCTGAGCAGCTTCCTATTCATTCACAAACTGAAGCATAGAAAACAGTTTACTATGCTTCAGTTATGAATGAACGCAGTGAGTGTGTTAACTTAGAAAAGGAAGGGTCCGGTGAATGACAGATTGACTAGCCCTTTCCCCCACTCTCCATCCTGAAGCAGTAGCTGAGAGGAGAGGAGAAAAGAGAAGAGGATTCTCTGGCCCTGTTGGTCCTGGTCGCTCCCCTGCCCTCTCCCTTGCTGAGACACGAGACACCTCTGACTGATGGAGCAGCCCGGTGTCGATCTGGGGCGCCCTGGTTCCCCGATGTCTCCCCTGGCGTTCTGAACCCTGCTTATTGGAGATGGTCCCCCCCCGGGGGGGTTGCCCTCGATCCCCCTTCTCTGGAGCCGTGACTAATTGGGAGCAGGACCGCGCATGGCGGCTGCTGGAGTGTCCCCTGCACCCTGACTTTTTCGCATGCCAGTTTTCCGGATTTGACTTGGATCCCCACCTGCTCCCCCCCCCCGGTTCCCCCAGATGTTGCCAATGCCCCCCACTGCTGTTGTTTGTATGTGCTGGTTTCGCTTCTTTGACCGCGAGACGCCCCAGGGGAATCCCTGCGCTCTGGCGGTTACAGTGGCTACCAGGAATGTATCTACCATTCACTGTGCTCATGTGGACTCGCATTTGACTTTTCTCTGAATGTCTCGCTGATAGGTTATCCCCCCTTGGGATGATTGCTGCCGTTAGCGGGGGGGAGGGGGGGCCGGGGGGAGGGGTTGGCTGGCCCATGTTGGGGACTTGCTATTTTAGGGCTGAGGCTGGTGTGGCTGGAGGGGATCTGTTCCCTGCTCTCTGCACTCATCCGCCTCGGCCCATGTGTCTGTGTCACCGGCGGGATGTGTGTGGAGGCCTGGGAGGGGGACGGCGGGTGGTGGCTCCCCTGGGATGAGAAGTGCCGGGAGATATGGGTGTGGGAGGGGTGTGGGAGAGGGGCGGGACCGTAGGAGACTTCGTTGGCTCTCACCTCTGAATGTTACCTCATTATGACTGTATGTTTGTATATTTTGGATGTGTCGGACGGTCATCAGAACTGCGCCCCTGGACGCTCTGTACTGACGTCCGCGCCCCGCCTTTAGGGTGCGCAAGCACCAGAGCCGACCCTGGGGGGTCGTGTTCTTACGGGCGATGGAGCCCAGAGGGTGCCGTTACTCGTGATTGGTACCCGAAGATACGGTGGCGGCCCCCATCGCCCCCCTCTTCCTGGAGTCTCAGGGGGGTTGGCGGCCAAAGATGTATGTGCTCATTCCTATCAGGTTATGTGACATATATTCTGTTATCAGGCAGTTCTGTTTGACGTGTTGAAGCGGGGATTGCGGGGGTGGGGGCTCATCCCTCTACCCTAGGCGGTCCCTTCTACCTCCATTTTGTTTTTTCATAATTGGACGGGGGAAGCTCAGGTCCGTGAGCTCTGCTATCCCTGTTCCGTTTTTTTTTTCAGGTTCTTGTCCCCACTAGGCCTACGCCCCAGATAGTGGTCCCTTCCCCATTCGGGGGGACTTGCGGGGCGTCTTGACCCTCGGTTTTTTGGTACTGTAACTACCCCCCCCCCCCACCTCCTCTTGTTGTCTGTTTGCCTTACCCCCTTCCCCCTTTTTTTTGTGTCCCTCCACCTTCCTCCTGATCTATCCCCCCTACCCCTGCTCTCCACCTCCCCATGCTCCCTGCCCCCTTCCTTTCTCTTCTTGTCCTACCCCCTTTCCTACCGGTCAGACTTTTCTAACATAGTTCCCCCCCATGGATCCAGTGCGGGTGACCTCGATTAACGCCAGAGGGCTCAATGTGCCCGAGAAGCGCCGAGTCCTGCTGGGTGAACTGAGACGGCTCCATGTGGACGTCACCTTCATCCAGGAGACTCATTTCAGGGAGGGTGCTTTTCCCCTCCTCCAGAACAGGTTTTTTCCATGCGTGTATCACGCCCCTAACGCAGAATCCAAGTCCAGGGGGGTATCTATTCTGATATCCAACCGGCTTCCCTGGACCCTGCAGGACCGTAGAGTCGACCCGTGGGGCAGGTTTCTGTTCTTGAAGGGCCTTCTGGGTGAAGTTAAGATCACACTGGCCACAATTTATGCCCCGAATGCTCATCAGGAGGTCTTCCTCCGTAAGACACTGACTGCTTTGGTAGACTTTGCGGAGGGCAGACTCATCGTGGGCGGGGACTGTAATATCCTGCTGGATCCGTCTTTGGATACCTCCGCGGGCGTCTCTTCGGTGCCCCGTGGCATCCGGCGGCAGGTCCAAACGCTGTTGCATGACCTCCAACTGGTGGATGTGTGCCGTATCCTGCATGCGGGTGAACGAGATTACACATTCTTCTCGGCACCCCACCAGGGGTATTCCCGTATCGACCTCTTCCTGCTGCCCCACAGGCTCCTTCAGTCTGTCGTGGGGGTAAAAGTGGGATCTATTACTTGGTCGGATCATGCCCCGGTGACCCTGACGGTCAACCTTAGTGGCACTGCCAGGGCCTCCGATTGGCACTGGAGGCTGAACAAGAGTCTCCTCCAGGTGCCGGAGGTACTGGCAGACGTCACACAACAACTGCGATTATACTTCCAGACAAACTCGGATCAGGATAGTGACCCGGGGGTGATCTGGGAAGCTCACAAGGCGGTGATCCGGGGGGTCCTCATCCGCCACGGATCGCGCCTTAAAAGGGAGAGAGAGGCCAAACTCAACTCGCTACTCGCGGAGGTGGTACTCCTTGAGGACCGTCACAAACGGAGCCTCGACCCGACCGAAGGGGCGGCACTGACGCGCCTCCGGGATCAGATAGCGGATCTCCTACGCTACCGAGCCAAAGCGGCACTCCAACGCTGTGGGAAGATCTTCTACGAAGCCGGAGACAAGTGCGGGAAGGTCCTGGCCCGATCCCTTCGGGAACGACAGGCAGCCTCATATGTTCCGTACCTGGTTGATGCTGATGGCAACAAGGTACATTTGCCTAAGGATATTGCACAGTCCTTTGGGGCTTTCTACGCCCGTCTCTATGGCATCCCACAACCGCCTTCGCATCTTCTCCCCCTCTCCTCCTATCTGGATGAGATCGCGTTGCCACGACTATCCTCGCCGGATCGGGAGGCCCTTGACTCCCCCTTCACCCAGGAGGAATTGGCGGCGGTGATCTCCTCGGCAAAAAAGGGTAAGGCCCCGGGACCGGACGGCTTTACGGTCTCCTACTACCTGACCCTGCAAGCCCTGCTGGCCCCCCCTTTACTGCGCCTCTTCAACGTGGTGGGTCGTACCTGCGGGTTCCGTGATGAAACGCTGAGCGCCCACATCTCGGTCATCCCCAAGGAGGGAAAGGATCCCTCGGCGTGCGGCAGTTACCGCCCGATTTCGCTCCTCAATGCTGACCTAAAGTTTTTCACGAAACTTTTGGCCCTCCGCCTTCAATCCCATCTTACTGATCTGGTGCATTGGGACCAGGTGGGCTTTGTTTCCTCCCGAGAGGCGAGGGACAATACGACTAAGGTCATTGACTTAATCCACCAAGCGCGGGCCGGTAAGGTCCCTTCTATCTTTCTGAGCACCGACGCCGAAAAGGCCTTTGATAGGGTCAGTTGGCCCTACATGTTCGAAGTGCTTCGGCGATTCGGTTTCGGTCGTCAGATGTTGGCCTGGATGTATTTTTAACGGTACCCGTCAGGGTTGCCCCCTCTCGCCTTTGCTCTTTGCTCTATCCCTGGAGCCCTTTCTGGCGAGGGTTCGTTTGAACCCGAATATCTCCGGAATCCGGGCAGGAGGCAACGCCTTCAAGGTGTCTGCCTACGCAGATGACCTTCTCTTTACACTCTCTCAACCTTTGATCTCCCTACCCTGCCTCATGAAGGAGTTTGAAGCGTTTGGGTTGCTGTCTAACTTGAAGATAAACTTCTCCAAGTCGGAGATCATGGGGGTGGCCCTCCCTGCTGCACTGCGGGATTTGCTCGCACTTGACTTCCCGTTCCGATGGGCCACGGCTGGTCTTCGGTATCTGGGCACATGGCTATCTCCAGACCCGGCGGACTTATACAAACTGAACTTTCCGCCACTTCTCTCGACGATCCGCTCTCTGCTTGATAAATGGACGAGGGGCTTGCACTCGTGGTTTGGACGGTGCAATATCTTGAAAATGTCGGTTCTACCGAAGCTTCTCTATCTGTTCCAAGCTCTCCCGGTGAGCATCCCGACCTCCTTCTTCAGACAGGTCGATTCTGCCTTCACACGATTTGTCTGGGCTGGGGGGAGACCGCGGTTGGCCCGTCGCCTGCTAGTTTTGCCCAAACATCATGGTTGCGTAGCTCTTCCTGACGTCCGTCGTTACCACCAGGCCGCCCTTATGACGAGATGGATTGACTGGGCGCGCCACGCCGAATTGAAACAGTGGGTAAGTTTAGAGGGATCCCTCTTTTCAATCTGCCTTCCTAGGGCCCCCTTGATTTTGCGGGACCTACCGGCGGAGGTCAGGCGTCACCCTACCATTGGCCCGACGTTGCGGACGTGTGCCTCGGTGGTGACTAGTAAGAACCTCTCGGATGGACATTCTCCGCTATTCCCGGTTTTGGGGAACCCGAAGTTCCCTTCGGGGTGTGCGGGGGACAGGTTTGCGGATCTTGTCACGGAGGGCCGCTTCCAGGCATCGCACTTTCGGGAGGGAAATGGTTGGGTATCTCTCTCGCAGCTGACCTCGCAGACGGGAGGTTTCCGCCTGTCCCGGTGGCAGGCGCTGCAGCTCATCCACTTTCTCAGGAGCCTGGGTCCTCCGTTGGAGTTCGGGAGGGACCAGACCTCGCTGGAACAACTGCTGGATACGCATGGTGCTATGCCCCACACCCTTTCCCAGCTGTATGCTCTCCTTTCCGCCCCGCCCGAGGACTTCGTCCTTCCGGGAATTTGTAAGTGGTAGAGGGAGCTGCAGAGAATGTTTTCAGCTCCAGAGAGAAGCAATATCACCCGTTTTGCTCTAAAATCATCTGCACCCGTATTCAAGAATGTAACTACAAGATACTCGTGCACTGGTATTACTCTCCGGAGAAGCTGCACCGCGTTTTCCCGGACTCATCGGACAGATGCTGGCGGTGCCTGCGAGAGAAAGGTACCCTGTCTCACATCTTCTGGTACTGTCCACTGATTCGGGGGTTCTGGATGGAGGTGCGAAGGATCGCCCAAATGATGACTGACCGGGTCATCCCGGATGACCCGGCCTTCTTCCTACTACACTGCACGGGCATTGCCCCTAAGCGATATAAAAAATCTGTGCTCAGGCACCTTGCGGATGCAGCTAAATCATGTGTCGCCCTCTGTTGGAAGAGCACTTCCCCACCTACGATCTCACTGTGGCTCCGTAGAGTCAAATGGCTCAATGACCTGGAAGATTTGGTGCTCACGGCGGAGGGAGAGATACACCCAAACCTGGGCATGCTGGAATGCCTTCATCCTTTCCCCTGAGGGATTGGCTCTGAGTGGAGTCCCTGGTTCCCCTGCGGTATGACTGGCGTCGGGACCGCCCGCACGGGATGGGCTCTCCTTGCTTCCCCCCCTTTTGGATCAGCGTTTTATACTTGTCCTTGGTCTCATGACCGACTTGCTGTCATCCGTCACTGCTCCCCTTCTTTTCACCCCCCTCTGACATCCCTCTTCCCCCCTACCCAGCTGTTGTTTACCCTCCCCTTGACTACCCCCCCCCCCCACATGTTTTTTCCTCAACTTTGCCCGTCGTGGTCCAGGTTTTTTCGTTTTCTTTTACACCCCCTTCTTTTTGATGGTTATTTTTCTGAACATCCTCATTTTTCGGGTCCCATGAGGTTTGTTGATCCGGATACCACTGTATTCATCATTCACATTTTCCTGTAGCTATTGACATGAACCAGGCCCCAGGCTCCCTGTGGCTAGAGATTGCTATAACACTTATGGCTACAGTGCCTTTGCTGTGAATTTTGACTTGAACTTCTCTGTAGTGTGTTTATGCTGTACGGATCATTGACTCGAATGTATTCTATGTTATAGTCTGGACTTCTATGTTTATCATTTATACGTTGTATGCTTATTACGTGTTTAATAAAGAAATTTGAAAAAAAAAAAAAAAAAAAAAGAAAAGAGAAGAGGAGGGGGGGGGGGCAACACGGGGGGGGGGCCCCGGGCAGTAGGGGGAGTCGGCCCTACACAGAGTAATTAGGATGTGCCGACACGCCTATGGTCAGCCCAGAAGTTTCTGCATGTGTCACTGTGGTTCTCAGACATAAAATAATTTCCTAACAGCCCTAAGGCCTCGGATACTCTATCCAAAATGGAGAAAAAAAAGAAGTTTGGCTTTACTTTTTGGTTCTTCTTATTCCAATACAAACTTTTAATCTGTTGAGATAGATGTTCATCATTCACCCTGGCAAAAACAGGCGGCTGGCCGCATGGACCTGCAAAGACCTCCTTATGTGCACATCAGTAAAGATTCGATGTGGGCGACACCAACCCTAGTGGCGTCACTAGGGTTGGTGTCACCTGGTGCGGTAAAACATGGTGTCACCCACCAGGCCTTATTTGCAAGGTTGGATGATGAACATCTATCTCAATGGGTTCAAAGGTTTGCTTGGGTTCAAGGAGATTTAAAGCCAAACTTTTTGTTTTTTAATTTTGGGGGGAGAAATAACTTCTGTTAGTTTTTTATTTTTTCCATCTGTGTCCCATTAGGGAGATTTTCCTTCACTTCCTGTTCCATAGCCACAACAGTAACTAGTCCAAACTAGTAGCCCTGTTTCAGTGTACTGCTACTCTCTCTGAAACAGAAGGTCTTGAAAAACAGGCTGAGTAGCAATAACGTGAGGATAGTTGGTGCCCCTAAGTAAATAAGGGCTCTAATGCTACCTCATTTGAAAAATGGTTACTCGGCAGGCATGAAAATCCAACCCCCCACAACTGATTGTATACAAAGGGGGTTGGGATGCCTGTGACATACACTGCTCCAAAAAATTAAAGGAACACTTTGAAAACACATCAGATCTCAATGGCGAAAAATTTCATGCTGGATATCTATACTAATATGGACTGGGTAATGTGTTAGGAATGAAAGGATTATACATTGTTTGATGGAAATGAAAAATATTAACCTACAGAGGGCTGAATTCAAAGACACCCCAAAAATCTAAGTGAAAAAATGATGCAGCCGGCTAGTTCATTTTGATGAAATTTCATTGCAGGAACTCAAAATGGTACTCAGTAGTTTATATGGCCCCCACATGCTTGTATGCATGCCTGACAACACCCTGGCATGCCCTAATGAGACGACGGATGGTGTCCTGGGGTATTTCCTCCCTGATCTGGACCAGGGCATCGCTGAGCTCCTGAACAGAATGAGGTGCAACCTGGCAGCATCGGATGGACTGAAACATAATGTCCCAGAGGTGTTCTATTGGATTTAGGTCAGGCGAGCGTGGGGGCCTTTCACTGGTATCAATTCCTTCATTCTCCAGGAGCTTGTTGCATACTCTCGCCACATGAGGCCGGGCATAGTCATGCATCAGGAGGAACCCAGGACCCTCTGCACCAGCGTAGGATCTGATAATGGGTCCAAGGATTTCATCCTGATACCAAATGGCAGTCAGGGTGCCATTTTCTAGCCTGTAGAGGTCTGTGCATCCCTCCATGGATATGCCTCCCCAGATCATCACTGACCCACCACCAAACTGGTCATGCTGAATGATGTTATATGCAGCATAACATTCTCCACGGCTTCTCTGGACCCTTTCTTGTCTGTCACATGTGCTCAGGGTGAACCTGCTCTCATCTGTGAAAAGCACAGTGAGCCAGTGGCGGACCTCCCAATTCTGGTGTTCAATGGCAAATGCCAATCAAGCTCCATGGTGCCGGGCAGTGAGCACATTGCCCCTTTAGAGGACTTTTTTCTGATTGTTTGATCAGAGACATTCACATCAGTGGCCTGCTGGAGGTGATTTTTTAGGGCTATGGCAGTGCTCATCCTGTTCCTTCTTGCACAAAGAAGCAGATTCCAGTCCTGCTGATGGCTTAAGGACCTTTTACGGTCCTGTCCAGCTCTCCTAGAATAACTGCCTGTCTCCTGGAATCTCCTCCGTGCTCTTGAGACTGTGCTGAGACACAGCTAACTTTTTGGCAATGGTATGTATTGATGTGCTATCCTGGAGGAGTTGGACTGCCTGAGCAACCCTTTAGGGTCCAGATATCGCCTCATGCTTCCAGTAGTGACACTGATCCTATCCAAATGCAAAAGTAGTGAAAAAACAGTCAGAAAACATGAGCAAGGAAGAAAATGTCATTTGCCTCCCCCTGTTCCTGTTTTTGAGGTTGTCTCATTGTTGCCCAATTATTGCACCCGTTTTAAATTTCAATAACACCGAAGCAGCTGAAACTGACTACCAACCCCCTCTGCTACTTAACTGACCAGATCAATATCCCAGGAGTTTAATTGACTTGATGCTATACTCTTAATTAAAAAGTGTTCCTTTGAGAAGTGTATTTGACTTTGACAATGTCCTAATACTAAGTCAATGATGTCACAAGCATTCCTGCCCCATTGTTACATGCAGCTGCAGTGCAGGGAATCTCCCCAAACACAGATTATTGGGCCAGTGTTGATGTGATCATATGGCAGTATCCCACAAGTTTGGGCGAACTTAACTCAGATTGAGTTTGGATTCAAACCCAAGCCATTCCTATATGATACCATGGGTAATAATGCCATGTCACCTATCATTGCTTTTGAACAGGCACACTGCGTCCCTGCCCACCCTCTCCCTCCTGGAAAACCCCTTTGACCAATTCTAGCCTTTTAACTGCCAGGAAAAAATTGATTGTAAAGGCTTATTTTTAAAACAAAAAAACAACATGTTATACTTCCTGCTGATTGTTTTGCACAGAGTGGTCCCCCACCAGTGCTCTTGGCTCTTCCTCTTCTCCAATTATCTCTATAAAAAGCTACTTGCTATGAGGGCACTCGTGCGGGTTCGATCCTGAGCCAGGCTGTGTGCTCCTCCTTCCCTCCTCATAGGCTTTGACTAACAGCAGCAGAAGCCAATGATTACCGCTGCTGCCGAGTCTCCTGTTAGAAGAGAGAGAAGGGAGAAGAGCTGCTGGAGATGGGCACAGGGCTGGATCGAGATTGAGTTTAGGTAAGTGTGTAGGGGAAGGACCAAATTTTAAAACGTTTTTTACCGGGGGCATAACTACAGGGGTTGCAGAGGTTGCAATTCCAACTGGGCCCTATGCTCCAGGGGGCCTGTGTGGCTCCCCTGTACAACTGGATAGGAGGGACGGTGGGGGCAGCATGTAGAGAAATCACTGTCCTGTCTTTTCCTCCTGTAGCTGCAGGAGGAAAATGGAGGAGATTGGTTCCTCTGTATGCTGCCCCTGCTGCTCCTCCTATCCAGTTCACTTGTGTTCTGCTGTCTCTGGGCCCCTGTGCGCTCCCCTGTCCCCCCCCCTTCCCCTACTGTGCTGCCGGCTTCCTCCCTCCCCTCTCCTGCTGGCTGCTGCAGGGGATGTGTCACAATAGAGAACCAGTAAGGGGTCGGTAAATATGTAATTTACCAGCTCCTTCCTTTTCTGAAAGGACAGAGTCATAGTCAGTGACATTTAAAAAAAAAAAAAATTATAAAAAATAATACAACTAAAATATTAAAAAATAAAAACTACTGACACCAGTGGGTAAACTTCCAGGATCGCAAAGGTCACACCGGGCCCTGGCATTCTACCACCGTGGGGAGGCCGCAAGATGGCAGGAAGGGGGCCCACTGCAGAACTTGTGAAAGGGTCCCAATGCGGGACTGTAATAAAGGGCCCCGCAACAAGAGTATACTGCCCAGGATCAGAGGGAAGAGCCCCAGGTTTGAAGGGAAGGGCCCCGGCCAGGGGTCCGGGGAGCCCTTCATGGTTTCTTGCACTGGGACCCTGAAGGTTCTAAATACGCCTCTGTTTTTTACCTTAATGTAGATAATGCCTTTTACAACCACTTTAATATATAAGTTTGAATACCTTTAAAATAATGGTATTCTCTGATTGTTCCACGGAGGTTTAGAAACAGCAGGTTGGGTTTCAAGATGTAAAAAAGAGGCTTCAAAAGCTGATGAGTTAAGAGCATTTTTATCAACAATTGTACCTCTTTTCTCTGAAAAGTGAATGGAATACACTTTGAATGGCTGCGTTATGTAGCGGAAGGGCGGAGAAGTGAGAATTGTGCCCATGATTTTGTGAGATCATAGCCAAGAAATTTCTCAATGAGATGTATCAATGAGATGTAAAAAATAGAGGCAGGAAAATGACATTTAAAAAAATTAAATTTAGGTTAATAAAAGACTTAACAGAGAGGGATAATTAATTGTATTTTTATTTATATCAGGACATTCCTGTGAAACTCAACTAAATGTATTTAAAGGCTATGCCAATACACTTGGGATACAAAAAATGTCTTGATATGAAAAAAAAAAAAACAACACAATTATTTATGAATGATTCCTTACCTATAGATCTTTTATTTCTGTTAAATTTACTGTTTTTAAAGTGGAATTCCAGTCTAGACCTATCTAAAAACATCTCCCACCCCCTATTCTAACTACCATGTAGAAGGAAGATGCTTATATTCTCATGGCGCTCCAGTTCGGTCGAGTCATCAACCCCCAGCAGCAGCTTCAGGAGAAAAGATGGACAGCTGACAATGGATGCCCCATAGTAAGGCTATGGGTGATGTCACCGCCTGAGCACTCCAGCCATTGTTGGCACTCTCTCCTTTTCCCTGAAGCTGGGCACTGGGGACATCAGTCAGTGATAAAACCTGGTTTGGGACCTGGAATCCAGAGACTTTGCAGAGACTAAGGAGGGATGGATTCTCCAAACCTGGGACCAGATTCTTAATGAACCTTGCTTTGTGCACTGTGTGCAGTCATGTTGGAACAGGAGGGGGCCATCCCCAAACTGTTCCCAAAATGTTGCGTTTTGGTATGCTGACGCCTTAAGAGTTCCCTTCACTGGAACTAAGGGGCCAAGCCCAACCCCTGAAAAACAACCCAACACGATAACCCCCTTTCACCCAATGATTTGAACCAGTGCATACTAGCATATTATGCCTTTAACTTGCAGGTTAAAAAAAATAAAAAACAACCAACGGTTTACAACTGCTTTAATGTTTTATGGTCATACTACTTAACGTGACAATGACAAAATATATGACAACTTGGAACACAATACAATCCCCTTCTCTTCCCATCTTTAAACTTTTCCTGAGAAGACCAGAAGTCCGGGGCAGCAGGACTCAGGCCAGGTTCACACTACAATGGACAGCTGATGGAATGCTTTACTGCTCCAGCAGCTGTCTGTTGCCGGTGTAACGTTAAAAAACCATACCCCGTGAAGAAACCATACCGTCGTCACTTCCTGTGAGAAACAGCTGAGCAGCGACGGACTGCGCATGCTCAGAGAGCCGGAAACATCATGGAAGAGCAGAGAAGATGACAAGTGCGCATGCTCAGAAGGTATGAAATAATTACGGTAGTGAAAGTAATGTTAAACTTGCGGCGGTTACATAAAACAGCGCGGCTGCACTATGAGACATCTCCGCTCCTATCCTTGTAACTTTCCTGATGTGGGCTAATAAATATGAAAGCGGCGGCGGGTGTATGAGATGTAAATGTCGGCTCCGTGATCCGTTTTTATATTTATTACCCCAGATCAGTGAAGTGACAGGGTGAGGAGCGGAGATCACTCATAGTGCAGAGGAGCTGTTTTAATGTAACGGCGGCAAGTATAACATTAAACACACTGCCGTGAGAAATCCATACCCTCCGGAAGTGACGAGGGTATGGTTTTCTCACGGGTATGGTTTTTTCACGGAACACCGGCTGTGTTAGGGATCAATGTATCACATGGCTCCCCCTTTTTTTTTATGTTTTGCTCAAACTTTATGTGAAGTGTACAAAACTAACACTTCATTCATGGCAATGTACAGCAGTGCGATGTGCTGCATTTCTGTACAGTGCCATGCGATAAAACGCAGCATGTCTGCATTGCAGTGTGAACGGGACACAGGAAACATTTTATCTTGTGTATCCTTGCGGTGACAGATGTTTTACAATGCAGTAAAACGCCTGTCACCACACATAGCTGGACAGTACAAAATCAGGCTAATTTCTGCACTGAAACCAATCAGCTTCTAACCTCAGCTTGTTCAATTAAGCTTTGGCAATAAAACCTGAAAGCTGATTGTTTTTTTATGCAGAAGTGATTTTGCACTCTCCAGCTTTAGTAAATAAACCCCATAGTGTGAGCAGGAGCCAGCAGCACTGAATGCTAAAAAGTTCAAGTGCTGGGCCTGGGCTAAGAACTTTAACAAATAGTTTACTGGGGTATGTTAATTTTATTGTGCTCAAAGTGTTATGGTAAAAAAAAAAACACTGAGGGTTTAGGGAATAGTACTTTAACCATTTTCCTCTTGCCTCGGCATCCCTTTAAATGCTGAGGTGGGAAAGATCGGCCGATCAAATGATTGGATGTTACAGTGGAGTGGTCACATGATTGGGAGCTAGCTACCGACCAGTAACGGGATCAAGAGCTGTCTTTTCAAAGCTCGGTCTCTGTGCTGGGAGCGTACAGTGAGTGTACTACCAGCTCAGAACCATCAGCCACCCAGCGGCGCAAAATGTGCCGCATGTGGTCGTTAGAGCCAACGTGGGTTATGCAGGCAGCAAGAGGTTGAGTTATAGATGTATATTCCCCCTAAATGCATAATGATAAGAGTTCCTCTGAGCTCTGATTGTGACCTGAGCGGTAGTTTAGTAATTCGTTTTTATGTAGAAGTGATTTTGCACTCTCCAGCTTTAGTAAATAAACCCCATAGTGAGAATTCCGCCTAAGGGAGCAGGAGCCAGCAGCACTGAAAGCTATAAAGTTCAAGTGCTGGGCTAAGAACTTTAACAAATAGTTAGACCCAGTTTGTATGGGAAGTGCTTGGATTTCCTCAATGGGGCAAAAAATCTGGGGAAACAACAGTATTAGGAATATTATAAATATAAGGCCTCATTCAGATGGGCCCTGCAGCTCCGAGTAAGTGGCCCCAAACTCAGACAGTCTGCGTTTGTGGCTGCTCACCCACACCTGCATGGCTGCCATGTTGGGATTAGCAGCCCGTGCGGCCGTTACATCCCAATAGACAAGAGTGGGTTGCCTGCATGCAGCACCTGGCAGCTGAAGCCACATAGACATGGGCTAGGGGTGTCCGCGTCCATCTGAATGAGGCCTAAGAAGACCCAAAAGGAAGGTCGGACTATACTGATATTACAACACTGGGAATTTGAGATGTGTGTTTTTCTAATCAATATAAATCACTTTGACCTGCCTCTGACTAGGTGACCTCTGACAACCATACTGCAGACTTCAGCTGAGACTATTGCACAATTACCACAGAAGAGATGAGTCTAAATATGTGACGCCCTTTTTAGAAGTACATATAGGCATGACCTTTAGGATATTGTATTTGTCAAAGCACAGGCTTATCATTTTTCAGAGGCTGTGCCCTTTGCTGTCAGGGTAACAGCTTGTTCCCAACAGAAAAGCATCCTGTTTCTCCTTCAAAGATCAGTAACCTAGGGAACCTTTCAAGGTTTTAAACACACTGTTCCCCTCGGCAGTGTAAAGGCATGTAACCCCCCTCAGAGATACACAAGCCACTCAGAGAACTGAGCAGTGATATCTCATACCACATGCTATAGACTTCGGCATCTCAACTGCCGTCTGGTAAAGCCTGTCATGACAGACATATATATAGGCTGCCATTCCTGACCCCGTCTTCTGGGAATGCTAATTGTCTGGCAGTCCTGTCATGTTTTGGCTTCAATGCTTTTCTAAGCATTCACACGCTCTACTTTTTTCACTACGCCTGACTAGGCCTGACTACGCAGAATCTTTCTAATTGTCTCTGTTCAGACTTGAATGCTCAGTCACTCTATGCCAGGGGTGTCCAAACTTTTTTCAAAGAGGGCCAGATTTGATGAAGTGAACATGCGTGAGCGCCGACCATTTTACCTGACATTCTTTGGACCATTCAAATTAAATACAAACAAACTATTTTATGCAAAGTTTATTGCATACTTTTCCTTTCATTACATGGATGACAAATCTAAACGGATGTTAAATCGCTCTGCCTTTCATATCTGAAGGCCAGATGGAAAAAAAAATCCAGGAAGCTGAAATATATGTCAGGAACATTGTAAAGTACATTACATATTATTGGTAATAAAGGTTGTCTGTCAACTTTTAAGTAAAAAAAAAATATGAACAGGAACATAACACCAAGTATACATGTTGTGTTCAAATATATTGATAACTGATTTAGACCAACTGACGTTAACTGAGATTTTACAATGTATTCATCTCAATCCGGAGCATGCGTGCTCCCTAATCAGTCACACAAGGGTTAACCATATATAAGCGCTATATGATTCCACCGATGATGATTAATGATGGCAGCAAAAAAAGTCATGAATGATGCCAATGTATTTTTCCAAATTACCTGTGGGGCCCTTTTAAAGCAGCCCAGGGGCCGCATTTGGCCCGCGGGCCGGACTTAAGACATGCCTGCTCTATGCTCAAAAAAGTGCATATGATTTTTAATTTAGTGAATTCAGGCGTTTTTGGTCCCACTGAATTCAATGGGAGCACATGTGCGTACAGTAAATGCGTGTTATGCATGTTTTATGCTCTTTTTTACACCGGAAGAGCTCCTCTCCTCCTCTAGAACTGCTCTACTCCTTTTGGCCAGCCCAGGAAACAAACTCTTAAAGCTTGATATATGTGTGCAAAAATGGCAGTAATAAGCCTATAGACTGTAGTATGCCTGAAAATTGCCTCAAAATCTCTTCTTAGGTGTGAATGCAGGCTTAGATTTTAATCAATAGTTTCTTGCTTCATTGCTAAGGCTCCGTTCACATTACTGGCATATCAGATCATGGGCAAAATTGCCAGGATCCGATACGCATGTATGTGAACGGAGCCTCAACAGTGTGGATGGAGGAATCTCCCCTGGTGGCTATTGTATGGGACAGTAGACAGGATTTTCTTAAACTCTAAACTTATCTAAAAAGATGACACTCCACACATAGCTGATGGATTTAAAAAGGCAACGGCCGTTTATTATTTGCTGTAACTGGTTGCCGACCGCCGCACGACTATATACGGCGGCGGTCAGCCCCGGCCAGGCAAAGTGACGTGTATATACGTCACTAGCCTGTCACTTGCTTGGGAGCCAATAGCAGGCGAGCGCGCTCCCGCAGAGGCGCGCTCTCGCCCCGGCTCGTTCCCTAGCAATTCCGTGCGTGTGACCGACGGACCCGATGTCCGCCGGTCACTCGGCGATCGTCTGAGCAGAGGGAGAAAGGCAGGCGGCTGATGTAAACAAGCCGCCTGTCATTCTCCCCTGTGTAGGAATGGTGATCATACGGTTCTACTAGGTAGGACCGTTGATCACTGTTCCTACACCAGTAGCCATGTCCAATCACAGTTAGAAGCACACCCCTAGGGACACACTTAACCCCACCTTCCCCAATAAAGTTAACCCCTTCCCTGCCAGTGTCATTTTGCAGTAACAGTGCATATGTATAGCACTGATTACTGCAGTAATGTCACTGGTAACCCCAAAAGTGTCAAAAATGTCAGTCAAGGGTCCGATCTGTCCGCCGAAATGTCGCAGTACCGCAAAAGAAATTGCAGATGGCCGCCATTATGCGTTAAAAAAAAAACAACAACAAAAATCTTTCCCTTAGTTAGTAAATGCAATAACTTTTGCGCAAACCAAGCAAAATACGCTTTTTGCGATTTTTTTTTACCAAACATATGTAGCATAAAACAAATTGGCCAAAAATGTTAAAAAAATTTGATTTTTACATTTTTTTTTCTGGGAATTTCATATAAAAAAAAATGTGAAAAATATTGTTATTTTTGCAAAATTGACGCTCTTTTTTTGTTTATAGCGCAAAAAAGTAAAAATCGCACAGGTGATCAAATACCACCAAAAGAAAGTTCTGTTTGTGGGAAAAAAAGGACGTCAAATTCGTTTAGGTACAGCGTCGCACGACCGCACAATTGTCCGTTAAAGTCACGCAGTGCCGAATCGCAAAAAAAGCCCTGGTCAGGAAGGGGGTAAAATCTTCCGGGGCTTAAGTGGTTAATAAAACACTTAAACCTTTTTTCAAAACATTTCAAACAATGAAAATAAACCCGGCCACTACGGCCCAGGTTTAAACAATAAATTATAATCAATAAAATTATCCATATTATCATCAAATGTCATACCATTCACAAGAAAAAATATAGTCCCCCTTTGCAAGAACAAAGGTGACCCAACAAATAATATACTGGCCGCGACAAAACCAAAGGGAGGGGGGGGGAACCGCGCAATCCGTGTTGATAAGGGCTCAGTCACTTGAGAGCCCCCTTAAATAGGGCTGGAACAGGCTCTGAAGGCGGGAAGATTACCAGGTACCTCACCTAATCTCCCCAGCTACACGTCAGGCTTACTGATAGGGGCTCATTCAGCCAACCACAAGCTAGGGACCCTGTCTCCCCCTAGCAACATCTAATCTTCCTCACTAAGCCCGCCAAAGTTGTTTCCCTGTCACGAAACTCCTTACCTGTCACTATCCCATATAGAAAAGGGGGTTATTTCGAACCCCCTTTTCTTTCTATTCATGTGAAAATAACAGAGTACCAATCGATTGTCTCAAGTGTCCAAATCAGTGACACCTCATGAAGGAGTACGGCAGCAAAGCGGCTCTCCTGCACTGGATCACACTGGATCACACACTAGATACATGATCCAGCACTTCCGGGAAGGGGCCGCGAAAAACCTTCAAGCCAATCAGCCGATGTGGGCAGTCAATCATTGGCTAGTAAGGAGGAAGACAGAACAGGGCTCTGTCAATGTAAACAATACATAGCTCTGTCCTGTTAGTGGGGACATGCTGGTTTTTGTTTCCCTGCAATGCAGGGTATTTTAAACCGCCGCATCCCTTAGTAAATGTGCCACACAGTACACACATAAACACTGGTTAGGCACGCATTTAACCTTTTGATAGCCCTAGATGTTAACCCTTACCAGCCAGTGTCATTAGTACAGCACATTTTTTAGCATTGATCACTGTATTAGTGTCACTGGTTCCTACAAAATGTCAAAAGTGTCAGTAAGCGTCAGATGGCCCGCCATACTATTGCAGTCCTGCTATAAGTCGCTGATCACCATCATTACTAGTATAAAAATAAATAACTACAAATTCCAGCATATACCCATAGTTTGTAGACACAATAATATTTGCGCAAACCAATTAATATACACTTATCGGGATTTTTTTACCAAAAACATGTAGCAGAATATATTTTGGCCTAAATTAATGAAGAAATTAGATTTTTTTATTTTTTTATCGGATATGTTTTATTGTAGAATGTAAAAATATATATATATATTTATTTTTTCCAAATTTTTTTTTCATTTATAGTGCAAAAAAAAAACCAAACTCAGTGTGGATCAAATACCACCATAATAAGCTCTATTTTTGTGAAAACAAATTATACAAATTTAGTTTGGGCACAGTGTTGCATGACCGTGCAATTGTCAGTTAAAGAAACGCAGTGCCAAAAAGCAAAAAATTGCCTGGTCATGAAGCGAGGTATATCTTCCGGTGGGCAAGTAGTTAAAATGAAATGCTTTTTTTCTCGGGTCCCCCGCCAGCGCTCCTGGCTCCTCCTATTTGGCGAGTGCCCACCTGAGCAAGCGGCTTTCTATGGGGGCACTCGTGTGGGCTTGCTTCTGCGCCTCTCTGTCTGCGTCTATAGATACAAACAGTGGGACTCGGCCCCGCTCCCTTGTCATTGGCTTTGTTTGACATTGGCTACGCAAAGCCAGTGAGACCAGAAAGTGATGGCAGAGAAGAGCTGCAGACGGGCACATCGCTGGATCGATTGAGGGCTCAGGTAAGTGTAGGGGGAGGTGAGGGGGGATACTGCTGCCTAAACATTTTTTACCTTAATGCAAGGAATGCCTAAAGGTAAAAAATGTTTAGGCTATAGAACCACTTTAATTAAAAAAAGTAATTTCCAGTCGTTGGTTTCCATCCCAGCACTTATTACCGTCCATTGAGACATCACAGAGAGCCACTACATTGCAGGACACCACGGGGACACAGTAAGTATATGATTCATCACTGGGCTGTATAGATTCACTTCCCCCAGCACTATTCATAGAGGTTTTGTTGCTGTCTTTTTCTGTGCAGTGGAACCAAATTGGTATTGTTTTTCACCATAGATTCTGGCTTTAGCTTCTCTACCACACCATGGAGTCTCATTACCTCCGCTGCATCCATCCTCCGCAATGCTTTTATAATAACCACAATATCTGGTTAGACCTGGCAAATCAGGGATAGAGGGTATAATGCCAGAAGGTTCCCTGGATGTATAAAAAAAAAAAAAAAAGTTATTAAACCTGGCAGCATCTAGAATTGAAATAGAATTGTGACATGACCCTTTACATATCTTATCTTGTCATACTTAGACTTAGAGAACATATATGTTAATAGCACAGGTCCTGATAGAGCATTCTGCAAAGGAGATTAGCTCCCGGGTAACAGGCCCTTTCTCTAGCCTACTTATGGGTGAAGGAGAAAGTGGGTCATTGAAACTCACAATCAGGGCCATGCAGAGACCTTTGGAGGGGCAGGTGATCAAAGTATAAATTGGGCACATGGAACAGGGCTTTAAATAGGGCTGTTCTCAAAATATCAATACAGCAATATATCGTGACGCATTCCTTCCTGATATACGTATCCATACGGATAAATCTGTAATGATAGGGCAGAAAAATGCTGTGATGCAACTTTGAAAAAGAAACAGAACATAAAAGACTATTTTATGTTTAAAAGTTAAAAAATATTTTGTGTCTTAAGATGTGCCAACCTGAAGACTTTTTCTTCTCTGTTATACAGAATAATAAAGAACAGCTGTTATAGTAAACTCTGTATAGGACAAAATCAACTTGGCTCATGTTTCATACAGAAGAGTATAGTTTTACTTAATGCCGTGTCATAATTAGATTTGGCACTTGGGCAGTCATTCACAAAAGGGCTTTTAATTACAAAAAAAAAAAAAGGAGAGGAAATTTTGCCTTGACAGACATCCCAACCTGCAAAAACGAATTTCAGGGAGGTGGCAATCCCCCCCTCCCACCAATTTAACCACTTAAGCCCCGGAAGATTTTACCCCCTTCCTGACCAGGGCCTATTTTGCGATTCAGCACTGCGTGACTTTAAGGGACAATTGCGCGGTCGTGCGACGCTGTACCTAAACAAATTTGATGTCCTTTTTTTCCCACAAACAGAGCTTTCTTTTGGTGTTATTTGATCACCTGTGCGATTTTTTGATCATGCCCTATAAACAAAAAAGTGCGTCAATTTTGCACATTTTTTTATATGAAATTCCCAAAAAAAAGAAAATGTAAAAATCAAACTTTTTTAACATTTTAGGCCAATTTGTTTTATGCTACATATTTTTGGTAAACAAAAAAAAATCGCAAAAAGCGTATTTTGATTGGTTTGCACAAAAGTTATTGCGTTTACTAACTAAGGGAAAGATTTTTATCATTTTTGTTGTTTTTTTTTTAACGCGTAATGGCGCGATCTGCAATTTTTTTTGCGGGACTGCGACATTGCGGCGGACAGATCGGACCCTTGACTGACGTTTTTGACACTTTTGGGGTTGCCAGTGACATTACTACAGTAATCAGTGCTATACATATGCACTGTTACTGTAAAATGACACTGGCAGTGAAGGGGTTAACTTTTTTTGAGAGGGAGGGGTTGTGTGTGTCCCTAGGGGCGTGATTCTAACTGTGATTGGCTGTGGCTTGAGGTGTAGGAACAGTGATCAACGGTCCTACATAGTAGAACCGTATCATCACTATTCTTACACAGGGGAGAATGACAGGCGGCTTGTTTACATCAGCCGCCTGCCTTTCTCCCGCTCTAACGGACGATCCCGAGTGCCCGGCGGGCATCGGGTCCGCAGGGGACACGCGCGGGGGGTTCCGTGACCTAGCGGGAGCGCGCCTCCGGCAGGGTGCGCTCGCTCCCCAGAGCCTCACAGGCTAGTGACGTACCCATACGTCACTTTGCCTGTGAGGGGCTGACCACCGCAGTATATGTACTTGCGGCGGTCGGCAAGTGGTTAAACAAAATGGAATCAGTATACAGAGGTTTACTTCTTCTGAGCGGTATTAAAGGAACACTCTAACCACCATGACCACTTTAGTGATTTGAAACACTGCACATGCTGGGATATTTACAATTATGTGCTGGGGGCTAGTTTCACCCCTAGCACATATGTCATGTCTTTGTTTATACATGTATGAACAAGGACATGACATTTTATTATGACATAACACAACTAGGTATTGAAAAACATATTGCAACAATTTACACGTGCTAATGCACAGACCGATCATGTGAAGGGTGACTAAGGCTGCTTTCACTCTGATGCACTGCGGTTTACCTGCTGGTGGGTACTGCTGGCTGGTACTGCTGGCGGCTACTGCTAGCTGGTACTGCTGGCAGGAAATGCTGGCTCTTCTGATACACTTCCAACGCTGGAGTATGAGGAATGGCGCTGGAGGAAGCATGCAGAGCCAATGCTTCCTTTATCTCTCGGTCTCCTCACAGGCAGAGTGCATTTGATTTCACTCCGCCTGTGACAGAATGGAGCCAGAACTATACAGGAATCATCGGCTCCTTTCTGACTCGGAGATACGCTGACAGCCGGGACAGTGCGCGGCACTTGTAGTTGTGTGCACATTCCAGTATATTCAAACCAAAATTAATATGAGCAAAGCTGTATTTACTGTATACTGTATATTATGCTAAATTAAAATATTATTAAAGTGAATGTTCAGAAAACACATATCTTATATTAGATATTTTGAATTAACCCCATTTGTGTAAATCCTTATGCTGTTTTATTAAATAAGCTGCAAGTATAGATACAAATAATTTAAAAAAAAGCTATAAAATATTGCATCTGCTAAGTTTTTATTTATTTATTTATTTCAGGTACTTATGCGCTGTCAATTTACGTTCAAACAATTTAGTGCAAAATGAAGTTTCCTAGATAAAAGGATACAGTATAAAAGTATTTAAAAACTGTTGTCATTTAGAAACATCACAGTGTGCAGTGAAATTTAAAGTAAGACATTTCCATACAGGAGAGGAGGATGTACAACTGTTCAAGAGTCCCAGTTTACACTGTGAACCTATCTGGGGGTGTCATTAACTTTACATTGACACCCCCAGCGGTTGGAAGATGTCAGTGTGAACCAGTGTGTGATTCAGGTGCGCTGCAGGAACCGGCATTGAATCCCAGCGTTTTCCGCATCGCACCTGAATCACACACTGGTTCACACTGACATCTTCCAACCGCTGGGGGTGTCAATGTAAAGTTAATGACACCCCCAGATAGGTTCACAGATCGCAGTTTGAACTGTCAAATGGTGCAGGAATCAGATTGCATAGGTGTGAATACCCATGTGATCAGCTTCCAATGCAGACCAAAGGGTCCTGCACCATGTTGGTGCGAATGCGATGCGACTTCAGCCATACATTTTGTATGGCTGAATTCGCATTGCACAGACATCCCATGTGATCTGCACAGCTATACGGTGTGAATCACATGCGATGTCTGTGATTGCCCAAGTTTTAACCTAGCCTAAAAGTGTTATTAAACAACAGTAAAAATCAGTCTGTATATGCAGTACAGAATGCATGTTATACTCACTGTGGAACCTAAGTGGTAATCCTGAGCATTGTGTAAAAGGGCTGTTTGATCCTGTCTTTGCTGATCCTCCCCTTCTTCCACAGTCCCCAATCCATCTCCTGATAGTACAGAGCCCTGGGGGAACTCTGCCCATGCTCAGTTTGGTGTGTATTGCTAGAGTTTTTTCTTTTTTCTAGGGTGGGTGCGTGTGATCAGCACAGGGCCAATCAGCACTGTCCAGACAGAGGGTCAAGGATCCTCCAGCCTCATAGGACAATCAGGGGAGAATGAAAACTCCTCCTACAAGCTTTAACCAGTGCTAGGCCAGGCACTGATAGAAGTCATAAGACTGCTATATACTGCTGATGAGAAAAGGTATTTAGCAGTTTATATTTACTAAAATGATTGCATTTCTATGTTCTGCGAACTGTCGGAGACCAGATATAGTGAACGCAGGCTCCTGCGTTTTGTAAGATTTGAAGGGAAGGCTGAAGTTCAGCTTTAATACAGGGTGACATTTAACTTGTAGTGGATACTGCATGCTTACTGGAAGCCTGAGTACAACTGACTAATTAAGATGTTCCGTGTCTCCCAATAGAAAGGTGGTATAACCCTCTTGGAGTCATTTTGAGCTCACTGGCTGCCAGCTACAAGTGGTGAATATGAAATATCCATTTGCAATATTTAAATATTTATCTGATTTAAAGGAAAGAAATGTATGTTATTACTAAGGCTACGTTCACATGTGGGCGTAGCGGATCGCGGGCAGAATCACTGCGATTCTGCCCGCGATCCGGAAATCATTGCAAATCGCGGGACGCCTGTGCGATACCCGTGATTTGCAATTGCAGCCCAAACGCTGTGCGATGTTGCCACGATTTCCACCTGCCGAATCGCGGTAACATCGCCCAAACAGAATCGCGGGACGCATGACGCACAAAAGAAGCTCTTGGGCGTCATGCGTCCCGTAATTCTGTTAGCGTGATGTTACCGCGATTCGGCAGGTGGAAATCGCGGCAACATCGCACAGCGCTTGGGGTGCCATTGCAGATCACGGGCATCGCACAGGCGTTCCGCGATTTGCAATGATTTCCGGATCGCGGGCAGAATCTCGGTGATTCTGCCTGCGATCGCTAGGCCCACATGTCAACGTAGCCTAAAAAAATAAATAAAAAAAATTGCACATTTGATTTAAATTTGGTATGCTGCTGCTTTTCTAGTCTACATATACACATCATAATAATACAAATAATATATTCTGATTGCACAGCAATACCAAGAATCAACAAATGCTGCTTTCACCTTGTGTGGGATCACACAGAGCAAACGGAGGTAAGTATACCAGCTTTGCAGCTCTATGGCACACTGCCATAAATTACTGCAAAATGTCCTATATTAGGGACAGACTGGGAACAAGCCATCATGACACAGGCGCACATAAACAGAATCTATTTTAGTTGTCACCCAAAGTTTTCTTGTCACCTGATCATTATAAGAAGGGAAAAGATTTTCCTTCTACGAATAGTCTGATCCTGACAATGGCTAACTCAGAGCCCAAACAAAAAGATTAATCTCCCACAAATCTGCTTAGTCATAATCTGAACAAAACCTGAACTGAAAGTGTGGTCAATCTGTCCTCAATGCCACTCGGCCTGATCACGACAAGCCGCTCCCTGAACATACCTGACCCATCGGGAATGGATCTCACAAAGGTGGGAAGCATCTTGATAATTGCTGTTGGGTTTGTGTCCCTTGACAGACCATCTTCCATTTCCTTCTTGAACCGAGACATAATATGCAGTAAGGTTTCATCTGAGAGCCGCATTGCGTACAAATACTTGTCGATCTGTAAAACAGACATAAAAAATTGATATGTGGTTGTTACCAAAAATGCTTTTTTTTTTTTTTTTTAATTCTTTATTTAATGGTATGCATCAAAATAACACAACATGATTAGATAATATGAATAAGTACACATAGGCCATGAAGAACAATCATCAACAGTACAGAAAATTGCGTTGCAAAAGAAATTGGTCACTAGCACCATTGAATCCTACATCTTGAGGTAGCGACTAGTGAAAAAAAAAAAACAAATCAAATTCCAGAGTACAAGAATCAGAACCTGTGCACATGGCCTACGAACCGTTATGATGTCAACGCACACCAAAAATGCTTTTAAATAAGCAAAAGCAAATTCAGATTCTATATTGCGCTGTATATGAATAAAGCTGAATGCCAAGCACAAAAACATTCATTTATATAAATTCCTCAATAGACAAAAAGGAAATAAATCCTCTTTGCATTCAGTAAAAATATTTACAAACACAGATATTATTTTGCAAAAGTAGTAGTGATGTCATCAATGTGCTGTGCATAGCCTGTGCAAAGAACAGATCTGTGGGAAGGGCCCAGCAGTCTGCGTACAGAAAACTACAGGAGGGGTGGAAACACTAATCACCCTGCACAGGGATGAAAAGCACCAGTGACTGTTCTGTATTACTGGAAGCTCAAAGGCAAAGCATCACACTGGATTACTGCACAGATCTGGTAGAAATACACAAAGCACACCAACATTCCAATAAGGCCCCTTTCACATGGGTCAAATCCATTTTTTCCAATGGTCAAATCCATTTTTTCTCCTGGTGAGCTGAGCTGTGCTGCCGGATGTCAGGTCTGTGTCCACTCTGCTTATGCATTGCTCTGCTCTATGGGCAGCCAGATATAAACAGACCACCTGTCCGTTTACACCTAACTGGCCAACTGGCCTTTGATCTGATCTGGCCAGATGGAGGGTAAGGGTCCCCCCAGTATATATTTTTTTATTTGCCGGATTGGACCCCGAGGTAGCCAAGTGTACATGGATACAAGTCAGTTTACATCTGACTGCCCATAGAGGAGAATGGAGGGTCCAGTTAAAAAACAGACAGCTGGACCCAATCTGACATCTCATGTGAAAGAGGCCTTAGCATACAAGACTCAGATTTTGACAATATTTGCGTGTAGCGATAACCCCACAGGGGCTGCTGGTATGTTGCCTAAGTGCTCTGCAGCCAGGCACAAGGTAGATTTACACAGCCAGGTGCACACTGACTTCAGCTTGTTCCTCCAATGACCAATCTAGGTGTTTTGTGTTTGTTGTTTTATTGGAGAATTTAGGGATATAGTGGGATACTTCCAAATTGAACTATTCACACTGAGGACTCTAAGGTAGGCCATATATGGCTTGTATCTCAGCCGGTTCAGCATGTATGGGTGGCTAAATGTACCAAACTGATAACTGATCGATCAACTTCGGGTACAACCAGCATGCTGGGTTTTACCTGTGACTATTGCTAGCGGCTGCTAAAGCCACTAGCAAGAATTACTGGCTTCCCCTGCCACCCCAACCACCCCTCCCCTCACCACTGGGAGAAAACAATGACCCGGCAGGAGGGATTCCCGTATCAACACTGTCTGTGTTGATGGGGGAATCTATCAGATTTCTTTGGTTGCAGGAAAGAAATTCGCTCCATGTATCCTTTCCTAGTGAAACTTCACTGAAGGCAGAACTGCAGAAGGCAGATTTAAGCCCCGTACACACGAACAGATTATCGAACGATCGTTTTTTGTTGCATGCTAGTCTGGAAAATGTGAAGAGGTTTCTGTCGTAGGGGAAAATTTCATACGAATTTTCCCGTACGACAGAATTCTACTTCAGAAGTGATGTCATGTGTTGGATTGTTTTGTATTTGTTCTTTCGTCTCTGAGCATGCCTAGTCTTGCTCTTAAGATTTTTTTTCCGTCGAAATCTGTACTAATGAGACAAAAATCGGATGTTGTTTTGACGGACGACAAAAATTATATAGCCTGCACATCAGGATTTTGTCAGCCGAAAAGTCGGAGTTGGCTGTCGAAAGCACCATACTAACAATCCGAAAATTGACAGATCGGTCGTCGGACAAATTTTCCCTACAAATTTTCCTATCGTGTGTACGGGGCTTAAGACTTCTTCACAGCAGCAGCAAACTGATTGCAGAACTGAGCGATGTATCTTAGTAGAAGAGACAGTCCTGAAGAAAGCTCTAAGGACAGTAGCCAGTGTTCTCTTTGTGTGGACCCTCAGCTGACTTAGTGCACAGCAGGGGGATTAACTGTGTAAGGCTCCTTAAGGTGTCTGCATTTACAAGGCTCCTGAAGCACCACTGGCAGCCTTCTCTGTCTGTGATATCAGACCAGATGCACTGTAGACTCCCCCTCTGTCAGCTATGGTAGGACCAGGGTCGGCCACACAGACTTTAGGCTCTCAGGTCACACACCTGAGGCTACATGGCAGCAAGTGCTATACAAATTAGGTTGAAAAGTACATCTAAAGCCCAAATCTTATATTTTCTATTATATATAGACTATGGAATAAGAAATGGTAAAAAGCCCAATCTTTTTTTTTTTCTTTCATGGTTTGTGTCCTGTAGGGAAAGATTTCGTTAATTACCTGTCCTAGAGACACAACAGGAAATGTGTCCAAAGTGAGGGAAAATGACAGTTGTCACTGAAGCAGGTTTTCCTTTTAGAAGATTTCCCTTGTATTCCTGTTACAGGCAGAACTGTAACATTTTGGATTGCCCATCACTTTCTGTGCCAGAATCAAAGGTCACCAGGACAAACAGAGGGGATGAATCATCCCAGCAGGGTCACACAGTGCAGTCACCCCCTAGCGTTTGACTTGCGGTTACAGCATGGCCCTATTTACTTGAATAGGTCACCTTCAGCAAAGGTACTGCCCACCAAACCCAACAGATGGGATCACTGCCACCCTGCAAAGTAAAGCTTTTATTATGGGGAGATGAAAAGTCTGTAACACTTACCGTACCCCTGCTCCAGCCACCTACGGCATTCTCCACCTCCTCCTTTGACACTCCAGACTGTGGTCCTTGGACTAATCACATATAATGTGGGGATATCATTGTATGTGGAGGGGGTAGGAATGGGACCAAGGCCGGGAGCACCTTGGAGGCGATCACAGGACCAGTTGTACCACTGGGAGGACTAAGCAATTTACAATAGGACTAATGTGCTGAAACTGCAAGCCAAGCGTTCGGCTGATGGTTGCAGCATGGCCCCACTGACTTGAATTATCAAGTTTGACAGACTGTGCGGCCTAAATCGACTTGTCATGTTAAATTTGCTCGATGTAAAACATTGCAGCCATGTTATATGAACAGCCCCCTCTGGCTGTATTGTAGACTTTAGGTTAGGAGTATGTTTTTTTTTTTGGGGGGGGGGGGGTGTCGGGGGTGGTAAAACTATCTGTTATTGCTGCCACCCCACTGGCCGTCCTTGTGATAGAGGCCTTTTTCCCTTTACTTCCTGTCTGGTAAGATAATAAAGTAAGGGGCCTGTACAACAGCAACACAGACAGAAATAAAAATAGATTTTAGTAGAGTAGGGGAAGGTTAGAACCCCTTTAGATATTTTTTTTTCGTAAAATTGTTGTCAGCAGCTGGATAGTAAGGCTGGATGTGCACTTGCGAATCTGCTTTCGAATGCATTTTATTTATGCGTCTTTTTAATTCACTCCCATTGAAGTCTATTGGGCCAAAAACACACAATATGTCGCACCAATAGAAGAGCCATCACTATTTTCCAAGTCACACTGAAGTGCGTCACATAGGCCCTATAGAAAATAATAGGATTTCTCTTGTGCGTTGTTGCACGACGGCTGAAATGTGAAAAATTACACAGGTATGAATGGGGACAAAGAGGAATACATTTTGAGTCTCAGATAGAAGAAAAAACAGGCGTGTTCTAATCCTTCCGCACTCTATCCAAAACAGCAAAAAGGTTTTTGATTTGACTTTTCTGGCTAAGCAATACGATGAAACCACTTAAAGTTCACAGACAATATTTTAGGAACAAGCAGTGAAGTATTCAAAGTATTTTTAAGCAGGATAGGACATGCCCTATGGGTTTATCATCACTGAACAGAACAGAAGTAAATTAATTGTTAACTTTAATTGCCAATCCAGGGGGTTAATATTTTGGCCACTGAGTTATTATTACTGCTGCTGGCACCAATGCTGGGGGGTAATTATTACTGCCACTGACACCAATCCTGGGGATTATTATCATTGCCATTGACACTAATGCTGGGGGTTATTATTCTGGTCATTGATACTCTTCCTGGGCGTTATTACTGCCACTGACACCAACACTAGGGGTTAATATTACTGCCACTGACACCAATGCTGGGGTTATTATTGCTGCCTCCAACACCAATGCTGGGGGTTATTATTACTGCCACTGACACCAGTGCTAAGGGTTGGTATTCTGGTCACTGACACCATTTCTGTGCATTAATATTACTGCCACTGACACCAACACTAGGGGTTAATGTTATTGCCACTGACACCAATGCTGGGGTTATTATTGCTGCCTTTGACACCAATACTGGGGGTTATTATTACTGCCTCTGACACCAATGCTAAGGGTTATTATTCTGGTCACACCAATGCTGGGGGTTATTATTGCTGCCACTGACGCCAATGCTAAGGGCTGGTATTCTGGTCACTGACACCATTTCTGTGCATTAATATTACTGCAACTGCCACCAACACTAGGGGTTAATGTTATTGCCACTGACACCAATGCTGGGGTTATTATTGCTGCCTTTGACACCAATACTAGGGGTTATTATTACTGCCTCTGACACCAATGCTAAGGGTTATTATTCTGGTCACTGACACCATTCCTGGGAGTTATTATTACTGCCACTGACACCAACACTAGGGGTTAATGTTACTGCCACTGACACCAATGCTGGGGTTATTATTGCTGCCACTGACACCAATACTGGGGGTTATTACTGCCTCTGAAACCAATGCTGGGGGTTATTATTGCTGCCACAGACACCGATACTGGGGGTTATTACTGCCTCTGACACCAATGCTGGGGGTTATTATTGCTGCCACAGACATCAAATCTGGAGGTTAATATTACAGTCACTGACACAGATGATGGGAGTTAATATTACTGTCACTGACACCAATGCTGGGGGTTATTATACTCCAACTAGTTAGGCACTGAGGTATGTTACAGCTCACTCATTTTAAACGGGCTGCCTAACGTGACTCAATGTACCTCAATGAATGAAAATACTCTGCTATTGTGCAATCATCTGAAAGCATGGGGGGGACACACTTGAGGTTCGCCATCATTTTCCCGTTCAATCATTTTTTATTAAACAACAAAACCTCACTGGAGATACAGGGATGTTTTAAAGCCACAGCTGAGATACAATTTGTAAAAAAAGAGTATGCAGTATATGTGCAGAATACTCATGCATTAGAGATAGCACTTAAGTCATCAGAAACGGTAGCGTAAACAATCACACAATTTGGACGAATAAAGAAATATACATCTAGTTTGTGTTAGGGATCTGTGGCACAATAAGGAAGAGGAAAGGAACCGATGAAAATGGAAGAGAAATAAGAGAGGAGATCTGTAGTAGTAAGAGGATCAAAGAGAGAGGAAGGGGTGGGCTAGGAATCAGGAGGTCGGGCAACCAGGTTATTGGTCATATGATAGCGCAGGTTGGGTTATCACAAATCCAAAAGGAAAAATAGAAAAAAATAGCCGCGCTAAAGGTGAAAGTAATAAATTAAGCAGCAACTTCAAGTGTGACCACACCCTAGAAAACTGTGTAAATAATAAGTCGCGCTCAGTGAATGAAGAACAAATAAATGTCCAAAAATGAATAATAAGTCAGTTTTTCAAGTCCTGATAACAAAAAAGTGAAGTGATCAAATAGTCTCTTAGGAAATCCAAAATTATTGTGAAATTATTGGATCAGCACAATGAGGAATCCAAGCCCCTTTAGGTAATGCGCTTACCAGACTTGTAGTTAATGAAAGCAGGGGATTTATCCAAACAACTTAATTGTAGATATCCCTGGTGAGCTCCCGGGGATTGGATGGAGTCACATATGGAAAGAAAGGGACGCCATAGCATAAAACCCCACAATAAAATATATTAAACACCCTAAAGTGCACCAACTTAAATCAGAAAGAAGGTGTATCCATCACCAATCGTGAAGCTGCTTACCAGAGCTAAAAAAACACAGGTTTAGCTGTGAGCCAACACACAAAGAGACTCTCCTAGGTGCTTGGTGACAGAGAGAAGATAGCATAGGTAATAGGTAATCCACCACCGATTTAGGGGCCCTTTACCGAACCCGATAATAGCAGGGTATAAATGAATTCCCTCAGAGAAATCAAAGCAGCCACCACCGACAACTTGAGCCCCTTACCAGACCAGGATTTGGAAACGCTCTCAGGATGTCAAGGAGTATGACTGGGTAAGCTCTCAAAGACCACTCAGCATATATGTAGACAGATCTCTCAGGGTAGATCACAATCCCACCGGATGGACAGCATAACAGGTCCCAGATAAATAGAAAGGCGCCAATAGTGTAAAAACGTAACAACTTTATTTCAAAAGAGGGTAAATCACTCATATCTCATTAGAAGCAAAATCGCATGTAAAAGCCGCCGGCCGGACGGCTGGGCACATCCGCACAGTTGGGACGCTTCAGGAGATGACGTCAACACGCTGTGACCTAACGACGTTTCGTCCTAGAAGACGTTTTCAAAGGTGCGGACGGCATGCTTATCACAAATTCAGCCTGCTGCAATCAACATTTCTCAGAAGGAATGTTGTAATATTGGGGTCCCAGACTTTCTGAAATTTGAGCAAAGTGTTCTGTAGTGGGGCCGTCAATTTTTCGTTTATTACTCTCATTTTTACCTCTGGAAAGGGAATACTTGGAGATAGCCAGACTTTGGCTAGGGCTTGCTTGACAGCAGTCATATGAATAAACTGGGATTTGGAGAGTCCTTCCAGTTTGCCATTAAAAAGGGATTTAGCTTGGTCCAAAACTGGGGTTGGGTGAAAAAAAGAGCAGCATGGAGTTAATGCACTTGGTGCCAAAATCATTGAGCCACTGGTAATGATTAACAAGTATGGAAAAATGTTCCAGGTTCTAGGCAACTCCAGAAACAGTAGGCAGAAGAATCAGCAGAAGCGTGTGCTACTTGGGACTTCGTACCATCTGAGCAATTCTTTATAATTAGCATCTACAGCTGATGCATTTCTAGAGCATGATTTTGTGGTGGCCCAGATTTGGTCCCAGTGTGATTATTCCAAGGGTTGTTGCATGTCCCAGTCCCATTTAGAGACAGAAGTCAAGGGGTGGGGTGTGCGTTTAGCATTTTGTTAGGAGATTATATATGAGGGAGATCATCCCCACCAAGTAAAGGTCATTTTTGCATTTACATTTAAACAGTGTCAGAGTTAGGGGCCCACCATTCGCAATGTAATGTAGACAGTACGTATTGTTTGACTTGGAGAAACCCAAATAGTTTAGACAAAGGCAGGTGTGAGAATTGAAAGTCTGCACAGGTCCTAAAGCCTCTTGGGGTTAGTAGAGTGTGGAAATGGCTCACCTTCAAGGTGGTCCAGTGAAGGAAAGTTGCGGGGAGTTCCTATCTAGGGGGAAAGAAGTGTTGTGTATTATAGATAATAGCAGGAGGTGGGGGTAAAGGAGACCACCAGGGTCCTTGTGTCTGTCCCAGAAGGACAATTAATGCCGTGTAACTGGGTTTGACATGTTCTTCCTATCTCAAGGGGGGAACCATATTAAGTTATGGATTGAAAGGGGGGCACAGTCCTCGGCATCTATATCGGCCCACAGAGGTGCTTCCTGGCTAGCGTGATATTTAGTCAGTTGTGCCAGCTGGGCCGCATAATAGTACTTAGAAAAGCAAGGAACTCCTATTCCACCCTGATGTGTAGTTTGGTACATGATCTGATTAGAGATACAGGACTTTCTTTTATTCCAGATGAAGGGCATCACAAGTGCTTGAATTTTTTACTGAAGATCTCTTCTTTTCTTTGCAGGGACAAGAAACAGAGAGATTGTTCCCTCTGTACAGAGCCCTGTGTTGACTGTCAACCCAGGGTGCTGGGCTGAGAGTGGACACAGGCGATCAGCAGATCCCAGCCATGAATCATTAGCCAAGACCTGCTGACAAACTCCCTCTGTGTACAATCACAGTGGGTGTTGGCGGAGGGGGGGTCCCTAAACCCGGAAATAGGCAGCGATGTACCAGTACATTGCTTTGCCTTTATGGGTCGCCTGTCTGCTGTATATTGCAGGCGGGCAGGCGGTCTGCAAGTGGTTAGTCCCATAGTCCATCTAGGGCAGGGGTCTTCAAACTATGGCCCTCCAGTTGTTCTGGAACTACAATTCCCATCATGCCTAGTCATGTCTGTGAATGTCAGAGTTTTACAATGACTCATGGGATGTGTAGTTCCTCAACAGATGGAGGGCCATAGTTTGAGGATCCCTGATCTAGGGAGTGAGCAGGAGCAAGTGACAATATTCCTACCTCTAGTGGGAGCATGGAGAATGAATGTAGCCACCTCTAACAAGAAGTCGGATCACAGCAGAAAAAAAATATAAAAAATTTGTAGGGGGCTGAGAGCTATAGAAGGTACTTTTTTGAGTTACATACCTGAGTAGATTTTTTTTTAACATAGTCACAATGGCTAGTAAAAAAAAGAATGTATTGGTTCCCGCTGGCTAGGCACAGCATCTATCACTGTCACCTAAAGTAAAGGAACAGATGCCCTATGGACTCAAATCCATAGGCTGCATAAATGTACCCTACATAGACTATATTGTCAAAAGTATTGGGTTGCCTGCCTTTACATGCACATGAACTTTAATGGCATCCCAGTCTTAGTCCGTAGGGTTTAATATTGAGTTGGCACACCCTTTGCAGCTATAACAGCCTCAACTCTTCTGTGAAGGCTGTCTACAAGGTTTAGAAGTGTGTCTATGGGAATGTTTGACCATTCTTCCAGAAGTGCATTTGTGAGGTCAGGCACTGATGTTGGACGAGAAGGCCTGGCTCGCAGTCTCTGCTCTAATTCATCTCAAAGGTGTTCTATTGGGTTGAGGTCAAGATCCTCCACCCCAAAATCACTCATCCATGTCTTTATAGACCAGCCGTCATTTAACACGGACCAAGCACGGACCAAGCGACGCTCCTGTCCGGGCCATCAGGCCGCCAGTGTACAGTGCCACATCCCCACTCCGCAATCATTGGTTGCTGGGACCGCGAACAATCCTGCAGCCAATGACATTGCACATGCGCCCCACCCCCTGCCATTTACTCTTTCACAGCTCCCGGCCGGTCCTGAGGTGAGACGTGACATGTCCCCTCCCCCTACTGCTTGCCATCTCATGTCTCTCACTCAGCCGGGCACGAGGTTTGATGTGATATGTGTGCCCCGCCTCCTTCAGCAGGACTCCCAGCACAGCTCTCGAACACTGTAACTCACAGTGTAGCTTGTTACCTCTGCTGGCTCCCGCTCCCTGCCTGTCTCAAGGTTTGTGGGGTGTTTACAGAGGCACAATGATGGACACATTTTCTCTTAAGGGGCACACTAATGGGCACATTTAATGTAAAATTCACTCTAATGGGCACAGCAAAATGTGCCCATCAGTGTGTCTCTTACCAACAAATATGCCCATTAGTGTGAAAATTAACATACAACAAGGGGCACTCTAATGGGCATATTTTATGTTAAGGGGCACTTTGATGGGCAAATTTTATGTTAAGGGGCCCTCTGATTTGCACATTGTGTTGTGCCCATCAGAGTGAACCTTACTTTAAATGTGCCTATCAGTGTGCCTCTTAAGAGAAAATGTGCCCATCAGAGTGCCCCTTATTTTATGTTAATGTTTACTCTGATGGGCACATTTAATGTAAGGTTCACTCTGATGGGCACAACAAAATGTGCCCATCAGAGTGCCCCTTAACATACAGTAAATGTACCCATCAAAGTGCCCCTTAATATAAATGTACCCATCAGAGTTTCCCTTATCATAAAATAAGGGGCATGCCGATGGGCACATTTTATGTTAAAGGAGCATTGTGATGGGCACATATGTTAAGGGGGCCCACTGATGGGCACATATTATATTAAGGGGGCACTCTGATGGGGACACCTGATGTAAAGGAACACTGTGATGAGCACACTTGATGTGATGGGGACACCTGATGTTAAGGGGCACTCTGATGATGGCACCTAATGTAAGGGGGCACTCTGATGGGGACAAATGATGTAAGGGGGCACACTGATGGGAGACACCAGATGTAAGGGGGCCTTCTGATGAAGAAACCTGATGTACGTGGGCACTTTGATGGGAATACCTGATGTAGGGGAGCACTCTGATGGGGACAACTTATATAAAAGGGTACTCTGTCAGTGGCAACTGATTCATGGGGGTAATCTGATGGGGGCACCCAATGTAATGAATTATTCTGGCAGGGGCACCTGATGTAAGGAGGAACACAATTGGGGACATTTACAGAGTATTACCAGAGTGTTTGGAGGAAACAGAAAGAAAAGCGTGGCTTGCGCTGAGAAAAGGGAAAGAAGACGCGTATAATCTTTCATTGTACAGACTTGTGATTCGAGCGTCGACCGGAAAATCTTTTGGTGACCGGACGTCCTTGAATTTTAATTCACTACCCCTGTTAGAGACCTTGCTTTGTGCACTGGTGCACAGTCATGTTTGAACAGGAAAGGGCCATCCCCAAACTGTTCCCACAAAGTTGGAAGCACAAAAATTGCCTAAATGTTTTGGTATGCTGACGCCTTAAGAGTTCCCTTCAGTGGAACTAAGGGGCCAAGCCCAACCCCTGAAAAACAACCCCACAACATAATCCCCCCTCCACCAAATGATTTGGACTAGTGTACAAAGCAAGGTCCATAAAGACATGGATGAGTGAGTTAGGGGTGCAGGAACTTGTCTGGTCTGCACAGAGTCCTGACCCCAACCTGACAGAACACCTGTGGGATGATTTAGAGTGGAGACTGTGAGCCAGGCTTGCTCGTCCACATCAGTGCCTGACCTTACAATTGCGCTTCTGGAAGACTGGTCAAACATTCCCATAGACACTCCTAAACCTTGTGGACAGTCTTCCCAGAAGAGTTGAAGCTGTTATAGCTGCAAAGGGTGGGCCAACTCAATATTGAACCCTACGAAAGACTGCAATGCCATTAAAGTTCATGTGCGTGTAAAGGCAGGCGTCCCAATACTTTTGACAATATAGTGTAACCATTTTTATTGAATACCTTTTTTTTTTTTTTGACTGTTGTCTTTAAAATCTTGTTTGACATGGGTTGTGTTTTTGTATTTATACTAAAAACATTGATAAATAAGATTAAAAAATAAATAAATAAATAGTATGTTTAAATAACAAAAAAAAGTATGCTATGTGCATCAGAAGGGGATTTCGTGGGTAAGCAGTTAGGGATTGTAGTACAACTGGATATTATACTGTATATTACAAAATGTTTATAATTGTCCTTTTATGTCATTTTTACTTAGTCAGTGTAATGGTCAGGTGAAATGAATGACGTATGCAGTGTGATGCTGCTGTAATATGAACCAGTGCTGATATTTAAGCCTCTAGGCTCTAGTCATTTCCGCTCTCTACAGAAAAGAATGCAGCAGAACCGGCAATAAATGTTTGCATATATATATAGTGGGGGAGGGAGGTTTCTGTACTGAAGAACTATAAAATCTATAAAAGGAAAATCTCCACACTTGAATAATCTACAACCTACACAGTCATCGCATCTCAGCAGTTTTGTACAGATATTTAAATGTATACATTTTATAATTTAGTACATTATGAAACTTTAATATGGAAAAATGTCCTTAAGGCCTCGCTTGCACAATATTTTACTGATGTTATTACACGTGTTTTCCAGGAGAAAAGTTCCTACATAATAATTAATAAAATAATTGCTCCTAGATGCATTTAAACACGTAAAGACGTGCAAACCGTATTTATCAGCATATAACATGCACAGGCGTAAAACACGCACCTTCATTTTAGGAGGGAAGTTTCAGGGAAAAAAACTTAAATTTTAAATAAGGAACTTTGAAGCAAAATAAGGGCCAGTGCCCATCTGCAGCCTCACTATTGCCCATCAATGCAGCCTGATCATTGGCCATCTGCAGCCTCACCATTTCCCATCAATGCAGCCTTATCAGTGCCCATCTGCACCCTCACCATTGCCCATCAATGCAGCCTGATCAGTGCCCATCTGCACCCTCACCATTGCCCATCAATGCAGCCTGATCAGTGCCCATCTGCACCCTCACCATTGCCCATCAATGCAGCCTAATCAGTGCCCATCTGCACCCTCACCATTGCAGCCTGGTCAGTGCCCATCTGCACCCTCACCATTGCCCATCAATGCAGCCTGATCAGTGCCCATCTGCACCCTCACCATTGCCCATCAATGCAGCCTGATCAGTGCCTATCTGCACCCTCACCATTGCAGTCTGGTAATTGCCAATCTGCACCCTCACCATTGCCCATTAATGCAGCCTGATCAGTGCCCATCTGCAGCCTCACCATTGCAGTCTGGTAATTGCCAATCTGCACCCTCACCATTGCCCATCAATGCAGCCTGATCAGTGCCCATCTGCACCCTCACCATTGCAGTCTGGTAATTGCCAATCTGCACCCTTACCATTGACCATCAATGCAGCCTGGTGGGTGCCCATCTGCACCCTCGCCATTGCCCATCAATGCAGCCTGATCATTGGCCATCTGCAGCCTCACCATTGCCCATCAATGCAGCCTAATCAGTGCCCATCTGCACCCTCACCATTGCAGCCTGGTCAGTGCCCATCTGCACCCTCACCATTGCCCATCAATGCAGCCTGATCAGTGCCCATCTGCACCCTCACCATTGCCCATCAATGCAGCCTAATCAGTGCCCATCTGCACCCTCACCATTGCAGCCTGGTCAGTGCCCATCTGCACCCTCACCATTGCCCATCAATGCAGCCTGATCAGTGCCCATCTGCACCCTCACCATTGCCCATCAATGCAGCCTGATCAGTGCCCATCTGCACCCTCACCAATGCAGTCTGGTAATTGCCAATCTGCACCCTCACCATTGCCATTGCCCATTAATGCAGCCTGATCAGTGCCCATCTGCAGCCTCACCATTGCAGTCTGGTAATTGCCAATCTGCACCCTCACCATTGCCCATCAATGCAGCCTGATCAGTGCTCATCTGCACCCTCACCATTGCAGTCTGGTAATTGCCAATCTGCACCCTTACCATTGACCATCAATGCAGCCTGGTGGGTGCCCATCTGCACCCTCGCCATTGCCCATCAATGCAGCCTGATCAGTGCCCATCTGCAGCCCCACCATTGCCCATCAATGCAGAGATGCCGGATTACAGAGCGTGGATCTCCTGTTTACTCGGCGGCCACTGTAATACGAAGTGCTGCCTCTTGGACTGGCTCCTATGACAGACAGAACACTGGTCCAATGCCCGGATGCGTGACATCTATCATAGGAGCCAGGACTTTGTATTACAGTGGCTGCCGAGTAAACAGGAGATCCCCGCTCTATGTAATCTGGCGGCGCTTACATCCCCCCCCCCCCTCCCAATTTTGTACATTTAAGAAATGTGCAACCAATTGCATGTCTCGCTTACGGTGCTGTTCATTGTTCATGAAAAACACAGAAAAAACATGGCTAACTGCACAGTTAAAAAAAAAAAAACCTGAGAAGCTTGTCCTATTTATTGCTCTTAGGACAGTTTTTCTTTTTAATTGAGTAGACGGTCCTATGTATGTAGCACAGCAATGCATATGTACAGTATATGACGCCCGATTTCTAAATTGCTGCATTTGCAAATTCCAAAAAACAGTATAAAAAGATTTGTAGTGGTAAAAAAAAAAAAAAAAACCACTTGTGGGTTTAAATAATCATTTTTTTGTACAATTCTCCTTTAAGGGGGCGTGGCAGGAGGCGTGTCCTATGCCAACATATTTTTGCTAATAGGTGTCCCTCGTTCCCATCTCAGAAAGTTGGGAGGTATGCTGTACGTTCGGTGTCCATGCTGTTAAATGTTGGTTTTCATGAATTACTCCAGAAATATAATGACATTTTGTGGCTTTAAGCATCCCAACAACTTAAAAAGGGTAACCCATATCTTTTATTTGTTAAAAAAGTTACCCTATATCTAGTGCATTTTTTGTTGACTTATGCAGTGTAACTACTACTAAATAGCACGAATATTCAGATACTATAAAATGCAGGGCACCAAAGGGAAGACTGTGGTTGCTTCCTCTGGTCTCCCCCCACCTGCCTTTTGCCTCCACAATTGTCCCTATAATTGTGATTCCTGGCCATATTAACCACCTCCCACCCGGCCACTGTACATATACGGCCGAGTGGAAGTCTCGTCCTTCAGATCGGACGTTCCAGAACGTCCTTCAGAAGGAGGAGAAGAGATCGAAGCCGTTACAACGCCTGTGTTTACATTACATGACGGCTGTGATTGGACACAGCCGTCATGTGATCAGGAGGGCCAATCACAGGGCCCTCCTGCCGCATCTGGCGCCGCCGCGGGAACGCGCAGCAGCGCCATCTCGATGTGCCTGTGTCCCTCGGACACAGAGCAACAAGATGCGGCAGGAGGGCCCTGTGATTGGCCCTCCTGATCACATGACGGCTGTGTCCAATCACAGCCGTCATGTAATGTAAACACAGCCGTTGTAATGGCTTCGATCTCTTCTCCTCCTGACAGATCCTGTCAGTGAGGAGAAGAGAGGATCTGTACTGCAGCCAGGGGGATCAGTGAGTATTTCTAATTACTCACTGATCACAGGGGGGGTCTGTGCTGGTAATCAGAACATTGATTACCAGTGCAGCCCTGGGGGGGGGGGTGCCACTAGAGCCACCAGGGATGCCCACACATGACCACCAGAGATGCCCACCATGGCCACCGGGGATGGCAAACAGAGAGAGCCTGCCAATGGTGCCCTCCCTATCACTGCTGCCCACCAATGCCATCTATCAGTGCTGCCCACCAGTGCCCATTATTGCCATCTATCAGTGCCGCCCACCAGTGCCCATTATTGCCCACCAGTGCTGCCTATCGGTGCCCATCAGTGCCGCCCATCAGTGCTGCCTATCAGTGCCCATCAGCGCTGCCTATCAGTGCCCACCAATGCTGCATATCAGTGCTATCTATCAGTGCCACATATCAGTGCCCATCAGTGCTGCATATCAGTGCCCTTCAGTGCTGCATATCAGTGCCACCCCATCAGTGTCTCCTCATCAGTGCCTGTCAGTGCGGCGTCATCAGTGCAGGAAAAAACGTATCTATTTACAAAATTTTATAACATAAACAAAAAACTTTTTTTTTTTTTTTTTTTTCAAACTTTTCGGTCTTTTTTTATTTGTGCACCAAAAAAGAAAAAACCTGGCAGTGATAAAATACCACCAAAAGAAAGCTCTATTTGTTGGGGAAAAATGACACACATTTGGTTTAGGTACAGTGTTGCATGACCGCGCAATTGTCATTCAAAATGCAACAGCGCTAAAAGCTGAAAATTGGCCTGGGAAGGAAGGGGGTTTAAGTGCCCAGTATTGAGGTAGTTAAACAATAGCTGGAGGGGTAGGTAAGAGCTTATCTGGGGCGCAGGCAACTGGAGATACCACTTATTCAATAGCAGCAGTTTCACTGCCTAAAGTAAACCATACAGGATAAAAATATTTTACATGTGTATATTTATGATAGCATTAGAGTTGTTGGTATGAATCCAAACCACGACATTAAGGTTGCAAGCGTGGGTTTCCTCCATTTACTCTGGTTTCCTCCCACACGCCAATGACATGCTGGTAGGTTAACTGGCTCCTGTTTAAATTGGCTCTAGTATGTATGAATATGAGTTAGGGACCCCGGATTGCAAGCTCCTTGACGGCAGGTGTGAATGTACTATATATATATATATATATATATATATATATATATATATAATGTATATGTAACAGTTCTATATAAATACATGTAAAAAAAATAATATTAAATATGCATTTTTACACTGGTATTCTTTAGAACCAAAAAAACTCAAAACACCAACTGCCCAATATGAGTATTATGGAAGTATGTGCCAAAATAATAAATTTTTGAGGGCTTATCAAACCAAGTACTGTATATCTAAAATGAAGTTGTGTCACTCAGGAGAATACTCCTGTATATTACTACAGAAAGCTGACTTCCTGTTTAACAATCAAGTTGAAACCCCAACCTATTTCCTGTGTGTGACACCGTTGATTATACAACTGGCTATACTAAGCTCCACATTAAATAATAACGCCACAAATTCAATAAAGCTGCTGCACCACTTTTCCGGCATTATTCCCTCTTATAAGCCCGGGTTCACACTGCTACAGAACACTGCATGTAATTTGCACAGGAATCGCAGCACATTCCTGTGCGAGTTACATGCGGTGTCTCTGGAAAATTATTTGAGCCATGGATTCGTATGGCTCAAATCGCACCAAACTGGTGCAGGACCCTTTTTTTTTTGTCTGCGCCGGAATAGGATCGCATGGGTGTTCACACCCGTGTGATCCAATTCCACAAATTGTGCTGCGTTTTGCCAAGTGATTGTGGGTGTTGTTAACATAACATACACCCTGCAATAAGTGCGCATGGACGGGTTGCAATTTAGATGCGGTGCCGAATCTGCAGCGAATTGGCTGTGAATTCGCACTGCACCTAGTGTGAACCCAGGCTTAATGTGTTGCAGCAAGCTCATGAAGCATCTGCACCACTTGTGCCCCAAATCCAGGTAGTTCTAAAAGGCGCCACTTTTATTGCTATTACAAACTGCTTTATCATAATAATCTCAACAAGGACAAATTATATTTTTTTTTTTTTATTAACCAGTGTGATTGGTACAAATAAATCATCTAACTAAATGTAATGCATCTATGCCCTATAAATATAGCACACTATTTTTAACTCCAAATTAAGATAACATGCAAAAGGATTGATTTATTAAAAGCAGCCAACATTATAGCCAAAGTACAGTTCCCAAGGACATTAATCATGGCTCGCATAAATGATTCATGCTCTTCAGGCTCTAACCTTTCATTGTTAAAAGTACTGCATAATGTGAAGGGGAGGAATGAGGGCCACAGGCCCCAGAGGTGGCAGCAAGCTATGTATGGTGCAAGCCTAGCAGAGAGGCATAGTGTATCAAAAACCTAGAGGTCAGATACAAAGGAGGGACCCTGAACCCCATAAGCCAGGGGTATCAAACTCAATTTCATTGCAGGCCACATCAGCAGTATGGTTGCCCTCAAAGGGCAGATTGACACTGGGGTGCCCCACACACAGATTGCAGGGTTCAGGGGTGTGCTATTTACAGAGTGCAGTGTTCAGGAGTGCGCTATGTACAGAGTGCAGGGTTCAGGGGGGCGCTATGCACAGAGTGCAGGCTTCAGGGGTGCACTATGCACAGAGTGCAGGCTTTAGGGTTGCGCTATGTACAGAGAGTGCAGGGGTGCATCACACACAGAGTGCAGGGTTCAGGAGTGCTTCACGTACAGAGTGCAGGGTTCAGGAGTGCGTCATGTACAGAGTGCAGGGTTTAGGAGTGCAGGGTTCAGGAGTGCGTCACGTACAGAGAGCAGAGATCAGGAGTACACTACCTACAGAATACAGAGTTTGGCATGCACTTTGCACAGAGTGCATGGTTTAGGGGTGCACTATGCGCAGTGTGCAACCCCAACAACTCTGCCATGTTCTGGCTGAAAAACTGGGTGCGAGGGCCATATGACAAGGCCTGGCAGGCCAGATTTGGCCCCTGTTTGACATACGTGCCATCAGCAATATCACTGCAATTCTGCAGCCTATACACAGCATATGAGCTCCAAATAACATAGAAAATGTTATGTAAATGTCTAGTGAAAATATCATGTGGCGCATTTATCATAAATATCACAAGGGCCTTACAATATTCTTTTAAAAAATGCTGCATCTAGCTCTCATGGCCACCAGACACCTACCTAATGCCTAGGCATTTGCGCACCTGATTTCAGATAAAGGGCAGCACAGTGGTGTGATGGTTAGCACTTTGGCCTAGCAGCAAACAGGTCGCTGTTTCAAATCCCAACCACAACACTACCTGCCTGGAGTTTGCATGTTCCCCCTGTGTGGGTTTCCTCCAGGTACTCTGGTTTCCTCCCACACTCCAAAGACTGCTGATACAGTGCCTTGCGAAAGCATTCGGCCCCCTTGAACTTTGCGAACTTTTGCCACATTTCAGGCTTCAAACATAAAGATATAAAACTGTAATTTTTTGTGAAGAATCAACAACAAGTGGGACCCAATCATGAAGTGGAATGAAATTTATTGGATATTTCAAACTTTGTCAACAAATAAAGAACTGAAAAATTGGGCGTGCAAAATTATTCAGCCCCTTTACTTTCAGTGCAGCAAACTCTCTCCAGAAGTTCAGTGAGGATCTCTGAATGATCCAATGTTGATCTAAATGACTAATGATGATAAATAGAATCCACCTGTGTGTAATCAAGTCTCCGTATAAATGCACCTGCACTGTGATAGTCTCAGAGGTCCGTTTAAAGCGCAGAGAGCATCATGAAGAACAAGGAACACACCAGGCAGGTCCGAGATACTGTTGTGGAGAAGTTTAAAGCCGGATTTGGATACAAAAAGATTTCCCAAGCTTTAAACATCCCAAGGAGCACTGTGCAAGCGATAATATTGAAATGGAAGGAGTATCAGACCACTGCAAATCTACGAAGACCTGGCCGTCCCTCTAAACTTTCATCTCATAAAAGGAGAAGACTGATCAGAGATGCAGCCAAGAGGCCCATGATCACTCTGGATGAACTGCAGGGATCTACAGCTGAGGTGGGAGACTCTGTCCATAGGACAACAATCAGTCATATACTGCACAAATCTGGCCTTTATGGAAGAGTGGCAAGAAGAAAGCCATTTCTTATAGATATTCATAAAAAGTGTTGTTTAAAGTTTGCCACAAGCCACCTGGGAGACACACCAAACATGTGGAAGAAGGTGCTCTGGTCAGATGAAACCAAAATCAAACTTTTTGGCAACAATGCAAAACGTTATGTTTGGCGTAAAAGCAACACAGCTCATCACCCCCAACACACCATCCCCACTGTCAAACATGGTGGTGGCAGCATCATGGTTTGGGCCTGCTTTTCTTCAGCAGAGACAGGGAAGATGGTTAAAATTGATGGGAAGATGGATGGAGCCAAATACAGGACCATTCTGGAAGAAAACCTGATGGAGTCTGCAAAAGACCTGAGACTGGGACAGAGATTTGTCTTCCAACAAGACAATGATCCAAAACATAAAGCAAAAGATACAATTGAATGGTTCATAAATAAACATATCCAGGTGTTAGAATGGCCAAGTCAAAGTCCAGACCTGAATCCAATCGAGAATCTGTGGAAAGAACTGAAAACTGCTGTTCACAAACGCTCTCCATCCAACCCCACTGAGCTCGAGCTGTTTTGCAAGGAGGAATGGGAAAAAATTCCAGTCTCTCGATGTGCAAAACTAATAGAGACATACCCCAAGCGACTTACAGCTGTAATCGCAGCAAAAGGTGGCGCTACAAAGTATTAACTTAAGGGGGCTGAGACAGAAAGCCACAGCCATGATCCCAGGTGCAGAGGCGTAATTGCATTTGTTGTTTCGCCACAGTTGGAGTTCCAATGTTGTCTATCCCTGCTGCAAAGTAAGTAGATAATAGGGTCCTGCTAAATTTCAGTTGTAAATGTAAATTATCTTTGAGACAGCTGATCAATGCCTTCTGCTTAGAAAAGGAAATTAAGCTTTTGTTTGCTAGGCAACAATAGGTGTATCTGTTCCTGTTTGAAGAAATGAAGCCGAAACTACAAATTGAAACACCTTTGGCAGTTGTGCTGTTATTGAATGTGATATATCAGATCCCTAACTGTAACCTGCAGCATACACAGAGAACAGATATGGTGCATGGTAGAAATAACACATTTTACGTTAAAGCGGAGTTCCGGGCACAGATGTCATTTTTCAAAAAGCATACCCCCGGGACAGTTAGGGCTAGCACATTCCACAATGGCTAGCCTCTGATCTGTCCCGGTTCGCACTTACCTTTTAGAAGAAATACTTACTTATAAAATTTCTTCCACAGCGTTTCCATCTCTCTTGTGGGCAGCTGAAGCCGGCGCGGTCCTCTTCTGCGTCTTCTTCCGCGTCTTCTTCTCCCAGAATGCGCCGCACCGGCCCCTCTCGTCACTTCCGGTGCGGCGCCGCATTCCTAAACAGCTTCTGGGCATGCCCAGAAGCTGTTTAGCAGGGGAATGCGGCGTCGCCCGGAAATGACGTGCGGGGCCGGTGCCGTCGCATTGATTCCTGGGAGCTATGACGTTCAGCTCCCAGGAATCATTGCGAGGCAGGAAGTGACGGGGTGAGCCGCGGCTCGGAGGGAGGAAGTACCCTGAGGTGAGTATTTACGATCTACAATTACAAGGTGAGTTTAAAAAAAAAAAAAACCTAACTATCCAATTCCTTTTCAGGTTATCCAGAACTAGCGGACGGGCACAAAATCGATGTTTTTTTTTTGTGCTCGTCCGCTAGTTCTGGAACTCCGCTTTAACAACCATGATTTTATGTTCCAGCCAATGATTTATCTGTATTCAAGCTAATTATGAATCAATATACGGATTTAGACTATTTCTTCATAATCTGGTCATGTGTCCATCTCTGCTGCGTTGGCTGCCTTTATAAGCTTTAGACCAGGCATGTTCAACCTGCGACCCGGAACCGCAGGCAATGCGGCCCACTTCCCCCTGACAATTTTATTTTTGCTGGGGAGGAAGGAAGCCGCATCGGGGGCACAGCCACAGCAGCTTCCAACTAATGGTAGGCAGAGGCTGCCTCGGAGGGGAGGGGAGGGGAGCATGTGCAGTGTTTCTGACTCCTACCACCATGACCACTTCAAATCACTGAAGTGGTCATGGTGGTTAGAGTGTTCCTTTATTATCTCTCAGAAGAAGTAAACCTCTGTATACTGATTCCATTTCTTTTGATCATCCTCTAGGTGTGTTAAATTAGTGCGGGGGGCGTGGCGGAAATGTATTACTTATTGTATATACCTTAACTTTAGTATATATTTTATATGCGGCCCGAGAAAGTTTCTCTACACTCAATGTGTAGAGAAACTCATTGTAACTACAATCAGTGGATTGTGAAGACAATTCACAGGCTACTGCAAACTAGGCCACCAGCTGCAGGTCCATACCAAGGTACAAACCTTCAGTTAAGGCGCTGAAGGAAGTATCAATGAACTACGACTGTGGCAATGTCACCACCTTTGTGCTCCACTAAGATCATCGAGTCGGTCTGCTGTGATCACAGATGGGACTTGTAGTCTCTCCATTCAAGGATCTCTGGGAATGGAAGATTCAGCTGTACCTGCAGTAAGGAGAACCCTGGATTAGGTAGGTGAGGAGGCACGGTTTGGAGGTACAGGACTGGGGACTATGGCCATATTTCATGTTGCGTTGTCAATAAGGTGGACTTAGCCTTTAATACTTTTTTGGTCAATACATTACCTTCATGTTTTAAAGAGAAGCTGTCACTTTGCTTATTTGGGGCAAATTGATTCTCTTAATGGGGAACACCCCCCACCCCACTGGTACTTACCTTACTGCGATTCACCAGTGGATGTGCTAAGCCAGTGTAAGCTCTGTATTAATCAGTGTTGGAGGTTACAGATGATTATTGATCTTTCTCCCTCCCCCATGTGGCAGTGTTTGGGCTGTTGGTAGGCCATTCAGACCCAAGCAGTACATCTTGGGAATAAGAGGAGAAGGTCACATGTTTTCCATTCTTGGAAATTCCAGGTATTTCTCAGCCCTCTGGCAGATAAAAAGATAGGCAGGTGAAGGCAGTGAAGGTGGGTATCAATGGGTTGGGGGTGCCCTAGCAAATGGACAATTCTCTTTAAGTTGTCCCTGTGAAGATGTATCAAAACTGTGGTATAGCAAAGCACAAAACAGGATGTGAGATTATAGGGCAGATGTATTGCAAGGTAATATCTTGATTCTTGCAATCTTTCTCTGCTGCTGCAAAATTAGCTTTATCCCAATATACAATATGGCCCTAACCAGTGTTGGGGTAGTTACTCAAAAAATGTAACTAGTTACTTCTGTAAATTGTAACGAGATTACTTTACTAGTTACTGCATTTGAAAAGTAACTTCACTACTTATTACTTTACTTTCCTCTTTCTTAACCGGTTGCCGACCGCCGCAAGTACATATACTGCGGCGTTCAGCCCCGGCCAGGCAAAGTGACGTACCGGTACGTCACTAGCCTGTCACTTGCTTGTGATCCAATAGCGGGCGAGCGTGCGCCCGCGGAGGCGCGCTCCCGCTCCGGCTTGTTGCCTGGGAAGTCCGTGCGTGTGACCGGCGGACCCGACGTCCGCCGGTCACTCGCGATCGTCCGCCGTGAAGGGAGAAAGGCAGGCGGCTAATCTAAACAAGCCGCCTGTCATTCTCCCCTGTGTATGAATAGTGATCATACGGTTCTACTATGTAGGACCGTTGATCACTGTTCCTACACCAGTAGCCATGTCCAATCACAGTTAGAATCACGCCCCTAGGGACACACTTAACCCCTCCTTCCCCAATAAAGTTAACCCCTTCCCTGCCAGTGTTATTTTGCAGTAACAGTGCATATGTATAGCACTGATTACTGTAGTAATGTCACTGGTAACCCCAAAAGTGTCAAAAATGTCAGTCAAGGGTCCGATCTGTCCGCCGCAATGTCGCAGTACCGCAAAATAAATCGCAGATCGCCGCCATTACGCGTTAAAAAAAAAAACACCAAAAATGACAAAAATCTTTCCCTTAGTTAGTAAACGCGATAACTTTTGCGCAAACCAATCAAAATACGCTTATTGTGATTTTTTTTTTTACCAAACATAGGTAGCATAAAACAAATTGGCCTAAAATGTTAAAAAAATTTGATTTTTACATTTTTTTGGGGGGGAATTTCATATAAAAAAAATGTGAAAAATATTGTTATTTTTGCAAAATTGACGCTCTTTTTTTGTTTATAGCGCAAAAAGTAAAAATCGCACAGGTGATCAAATACCAGCAAAAGAAAGCTCTGTTTGTGGGGGAAAAAAGGACGTCAAATTTGTTAAGGTACAGCGTCGCACGACCGTGCAATTGTCCGTTAAATTCACATAGTGCCGAATCACAAAATAGGCCCTGGTCAGGAAGGGGGTAAAATCTTCCGGGGCTTAAGTGGTTAATTGACCGTGTAGAAGAAGATACATGACACTCTTTCTGCATAGAGTTTATTGTATATACACAGGCTTTGGGAAACATGAGAACAAAACCTGAAAAAACAGAATAAAACATAAAGTGCAACAAAAAGTCATAAACTTCATCCCTCTCTATTCTTCGAAATAAAGATTGTATCGCACGGCTTGGGTAACGCAGGAAAGCGCGTTCCTATAGCCTAGTAAAGTAGTGTAGTTACCCCCTATAGCCTAGTAAAGTAGTGTAGTTACCCCCTATAGCCTAGTAAAGTAGTGTAGTTACCAATATCAGTATTGTAACTAGTTATGTTACTTCGTTACCAAAAAAAGTAATGTAGTTACTGTAATCCGTTACTTTGTAACTCGTTACCCCCAACACTGGCCCTAACCATATTAGGCCCCCTGCACACAGGGCCGTCCAGCTACGTGTTGCTCACTGCATTTTAGTGCACCCGAGAGGGAAAGGTGCCCGATTTCCACTATTCATGCACCTGGTTCTGACAAAAATTTTTTGTCTGACTTTCTTCCATATTGTTTACATGTCAAGGGTATATGGATACAGTGAATCTAACAGCTGCCTTGGTCCTGATGACATCCCCATGCAGAATGTGCTGACATTACACACAGAGAAGTAACATCTCAGTGACATTGTTGCAAGCTCCAATGGTTACAACAATCAAAGGCCCCAAGATGTGTATGGCTGCAGTTGCAGGGAGAGACATTACCTGTAAAGACAACATTTGCACTGCTAAATTCTTATAGTGAAAATGTCAATTGCCTTGATGTCAAGTTGATCTGCAGAGCCTGAGAAGTCCCAATTCACAAAAGGTTTCTAGAACAAAAGGACCAAATGCTGCTCCCAAGGCTGTATCTGCCTCTATTGTTCCCTAAATGGTGGCCACACACATTACAGTTTTATTTTTCAATCGCTGTGCAATTCAATCGAAGTGATCAAATCTGTAATCAATCGAATAGCCACAACTTCAATTCCAACTGATTTAGATCAGATTCGACCAAACTATGTTGATCATCCAGGATTAAAAATATTTATAATTTTGCATTGATCAATTGATCCAGCAGTACCAAGATACTTTGGAACAAAACCATCCTATCCTTTGCAGCCAAGGAAGCTGCCATTTCAGCCTCTGTTTGATCTGTAGTTGTCATGGTGCTGCACCTGTGACCGGTTATCACACCAGCCATTTGATGGCTTGACAGAACACAGGTAACGGGGACAGTTAGCATTTACAGTATGCCTTGAATGTAATTGTTAATTTATTGGGTTTAGTTCCCCTTTAGGCTCGGTTCACACTATTGCGATGCGGGAAGGCTGTGAATTCGCAGCCTGTTCCCGCATCGCACACGCACCCCCGGCAGTTCACACTGCCATATGCGATCCGCTGGGGGTGTCAATGTAATCTTAACGACACCCCCAGTTTGATCGCATATCGCAGTGCGATCGTGCAGTTCGCACAGGATCGGATCGCACAAGTGTGAACCGCTGTGCGATCCGATCCTGATGCGGCAGCAAAAATGCCTCCTGTGCGTCTTTGCTGCGGGTGCGGTGCGAATTTAGCCATACAAACTGTATGGCTAAACTCGCACCGCACAGCTGATCGCATGTCATGTCGGAGCAGTGCGCTCCGACATGACATGCGAACCCGGCACACGCAGAAGTGTGAACCGGGTCTTAAACAGTCGTTTTCAGTTTGTACGAATGCTTATATCATTACCTGTTTGAGGTTTAGGAACCCCCTAGCTTTGTTCTAAAAATAGACCGTATAATTACAACACAATTGATTATAGTGACAGTCATTTATTAAGGCTAGTCACATGAAGCATCAATGCATTGTACACATATTTCCCATGAGGCCTGGCATATGTGCTTGTTTCTGTCACTTCCATCTGTTTCTACGGTTACAGTACAGTAGTGGAAACACTTGAATGTAATAATATCTATTAATAATGTAACAAAACAAAAAAAATACATATACAGTTTATATATATATATATATATATATATATATATATATATATATATATATATATATACACACACACACAAGATAGATAGATAGATAGATAGATAGATAGATAGATAGATAGATAGATAGATAGATAGATAGATAGATAGATAGATAGATAGATAGATAGATAGATAGATAGATAGATAGATAGATAGATAGATACTGCTCAAAAAAATTAAAGAAACACTTTTTAATCAGAGTATAGCATCAAGTCAATTAAACTCCCGGGATATTGATCTGGTCAGTTTAATAGCAGAGGGGGTTGTTAGCCAGTTGCAGCTGCTTTGGTGTTAATGAATTCAACAACAGGTGCTCTAGATGGGCAACAATGAGACGACCCCCAAACAGGAATGGTTTTACAGGTGGAGGCCACTGACATTTTTTTTCCCCACTTATCTTTTCTGACTGTTTTTCACTAGTTTTGCATTTGACTAGAGTCAGTGTCACTACTGGTAGCATGAGGTGATACCTGGACCCTATAGAGGTAGCACAGGCAGTACAGCTGCTCCAGGATGGCACATCAATGGGTGTCATTGCCAGAAGGTTTCCTGTGTCTCTCAGCACAGTCTCAAGAACATGGAGGAGATTCCAGGAGACAGGCAGTTACTCTAGGAGAGCTGGACAGGGCCGTAGAAGGTCCTATACCCATTAGCAGGACCGGTATCTGCTCCTTTGTGCAAGGAGTAACAGGATGAGCACTGCTAGAGTCCTACAAAATGACCTTCAGCAGGCCACTGGTGTGAATGTCTCTGACCAAACAATCAGAAAGAGTCTTCATGAGGGTGGCCTGAGGGCCCAATGCCCTCTAGTGGGCCCTCTGCTCACTGCCTGGCACCATGGAGCTCGATTGGCATTTGCCATTGAACCTCAGAATTGGGAGGTCCGCCACTGGCGACGTGTGCTTTTCAGAGATGAGAGCAGGTTCACCCTGAGCACATGTGACAGATGTGAAAGGGTCTGGAGAAGCCGTGGAGAATGTTGTGCAGCCTGTAACATCGTTCAGCACGTCCGGATTGGTGGTGGGTCAGTGATGGTCTGGAGAGGTATATACATGGAGGGATGCACAGACCTCTACAGGCTAGACAATGGCACCCTGAATGCCATTAGGTATTGGGATGAAATCCTTCGACCCATTGTCAGACCCTATGCAAGTGCAGTGGGTCCTGGGTTCTTCATGGTGCACGACAATGCCCAGCCTCAAGTGGGGAGAGTATGCAGCCAGTTCCTGGAGGATAAAGGAATTGATACCATTGAATGGCCCCCACACTCGCCTGAGCCAAATCCAATAAAATACCTCTGGGATATTATGTTCCGGTCCATCTGACGCTGCCAGGTTGCACCTCAGTATGCTTAGGAGCTCAGCAAAGTCCTGGTCCAGATTTGGGAGGAAATACCCCAGGACACCATCTGTGGTCTCATTAGGAGCATGCCCAGGACGTTGTCAGGCATGCATACAAGCACATGGGGGCCATACAAACTACTGAGTACCATTTTGAGTTGCTGCAATGAAATTTTAGCAAAATGGACTAGCCTGCTGCATCATTTTTTCACTTTGATTTTCGGGGTGTCTTTGAATTCAGCCCTCTGTAGGTTGATCATTTTTTATTTCCATCAAACGATGTGGCATCCTTTCATTCCTAACACATTACCCAGTCCATAGCAGTATAGATATCCAGCATGATATTTTTACCCATTGAAATCTGATGTGTTTTCAAACTGTTCCTTTAATTTTTTGATCAGTGTATTTATTGTAGGGAGGACAGGCTCAAGCCAGAAAGTTTTTAGTATCAGTCAGCTTGCATATATAAAGGAACCTAGGAATGGGGCCTGGAAGCTATATTCTGCCCAAAGCTCTACAAAACCTCCGGGGGCAAGGACCCAAACATAACCTATTAAAGTGTTACAAAACCCAGGAGCTTGCATTCACTATATCTGCTTTCCCACAGTACACAGAACATGGAAATGCAATTATTTTAGTAAATATAAAACTGCTAAATACCTTTTCTCATCAGCAGTATATAGCAGTCGTATGACTTCTATCAGCATCTAGCCAAGCACTGGTTAAAGCTAGGAGGAGTTGTTTTAATTTAATAACCATTATAAACTGTACATGGTAGAAATAAAAATGTGGAGGGATTATTGCATTAAGAAATGATGGGACTTTGAAGTGCAGTTTCCAACGATGCAATACAGGAGCACCACCTCCAGCAATATACACACATTACAATTTTATTGTTCTCTCCCTTCAGCCTTGTCACGTTTAGTGTTCCGGCCCAATGCTGGCCACACACATTGGTAGTTCTAAAGGAGATTGTACAATCCTATCACCAGGCAGCATGTGGGCCAATGTGATATAAATTGAATAGATTGTTTAAATCTCATAACCTCATACTACACAGTTTTAGGCCTCATGCACGTAGATGTTTAAGAGCTCCTAAATTCTTGAGTTTAGAATCCCCAGCGATTTCCTGCATGCAGGTGGCGCATACAGCCGCCAATACAAGTGATCGGCTGTATGCATCCACATTCGAGTAAATGCTGATCACTTCTGCATTGGTGTTCACCCATGCACGTCTAGCATATTTCCCCAACTATATGCTGTATGCACATCCACAGGTATATGCTGATACAGTAGCAATCTGTATTTAAAGTGGTTGGAAACCCCTAAGCACATAGATCTGTAGTGTTTACTTATCTCTCTCCAAAGCTCTAAGTGTGGTGTCTTTCTGCTGCTCTGTCCCTCTGTTATCAGCATGATAACTTCTGACAAGCTCTCTGACACAGGAGATAAAAGCAGTTGAAAATTTGTGTCGGGAAGGGAGCTTTGAGGTAGATTAGCAGAGAGCTGGTCTATTCAGACTGTGGCTCTGCATGTTCTTTCAATTCCTCAGCCTATGTGGAGTGGGGGTGTGTGCCTTTCCTCCAATCAGCTCTCACACAGTGTAAGCCCAGACTCCCCACCCACTGCTGAATGAGGAAGAAAGATTTATAACACGTTCTGCACTTTATAAAGAGTTTAGAAAGGGAAAGACAGCAGATATACATGTAAATCTTATGTAGGGGGATTTATTTAATCTCTGTGTATCATCTGAGGCTGTTCACTTCACTATGTATAAGAGAGGGTTTACTACGTTAAGCAAGTGCAGTCACAGACAGCCATAAGTTGATACATTGAATGACAGATGTCACAGTTGCTGATGCTGTTAACCTAACTGTCAAGCCATCAAGTAGCTGATGGTATAAAATGATCACATGCATGGTACTATGGCAACTGCAGATCAAACTGAGACTAAGATGGTAGTTTTTTGCCTGTAAAAGATAGGAGGGTTTGCTTCCGCTTTAAAAGTTAAACTATATTAAAAATACATATATAAAGCTTTATATGCAAACCTGCCAGTTTTAAACAAGCATTATCTTGTAAGATATGAGAATGAGAATTGTGCTTTTTTTCACTTCTGAAATTCCATATGGACTGAATCAGTGAATTATCTTTAAAAGATAAGTATTATCAGCATCTCAGTAGAAAAATAGGAGTCTGTTTAGTAATCCTCAATAAACATTATTACACAATAATTAAAAAAATAACTTTTTACTGAACAGGGCTGCCACTGTTCAAACTAGATTTACGAGAGCAGAAGGAAATCATTGAACCCCTTTAAATGTCACACCTATCCCTGAGCTGCACATCCATCCCTAAAGCCATTCCAGGATTTCCAAGCAGATGTAAGTGCAGTTCTTCGCCATTGCAATGATGCTGTGATAGAATTGGCCCAGTAATGAATTGTGTTATGTAATAGCCGACACATGAATATTCCACTGTATAGGTCCAGATCTATGCAGGGAACAAGGTGAAACGGACACCAGCTGTATCCAAATGCGTCTCGGTACATAAAACATCTAATTATAATTGAATGACCTTTCTTGAAGAAATGGTTTGGATAAAAAGGGGATTTAATCATTAACACGTCCATTAATATCAACAAGTGTGCACACAACCCAGAGAGCAGTTCAGTAATGGCGGATCCATATGAAATGATTCGAGTGGTTTGACCTCCCCTTAGGACAAGCCCAGTACATAGACACAGCAGTGGAGGTCAAACACATAATCTGTTCCATTTCCTGGGCACTGGTAACTAACTTCAGGCTGGTTATGTGGGCTGGGTCAGTAAAGTGTAATTAGCATCACTAGGTAACTAGGGAGCTCATTCAAGGTCCAGACATCCACACTAAGGTGTGTCCTTGGACATAAATTCACATCTCTCTATGGAGTCAGGATGAGGATTAACAAAAGCAATTGCTGAATATCTTCAACCACATAATCATAGTATTACTCACTAACATAGAAAATCTATTTATTTTTTAATAACCATCCTGTATATTAAAGTCTGATCATAACCCATCCTATCAGCAACTCTAATCATAACCTATTCTGTGAATAAAACTCTGATCATAACCATTCTATTAATAAGTCTGATCATAACCCATCCTATCAGCAACTCTAATCATAACCTATTCTGTGAATAAAACTCTGATCATAACCATTCTATTAATAAGTCTGATCATAACCCATCCTATCAGTAACTCTAATCATAACCTATTCTGTAATTACAATTCTAAACATAACCATTCTATAAATAAAAGTCTGATCATAACCCATCCTATCAATAAGTCTAATCACAACCCATCCTATCAATAAAAAATTCTGATCATAACCCATTCTGTGAATAAAACTCTGATCACAACCATTCTATAAACAAAAGTCTGATCATAACCCATCCTTATCAATAAGTCTAATCATTACTCATCCTATAAATAAAAAATTCTGATCATAACCCATTCTGTGAATAAAACTCTGATCATAACCCATCCTTATCAATAAGTCTAATCATTACTCATCCTATAAATAAAAAATTCTGATCATAACCCATTCTGTGAATAAAACTCTGATCATAACCCATCCTTATCAATAAGTCTAATCATTACTCATCCTATAAATAAAAAATTCTGATCATAACCCATTCTGTGAATAAAACTCTGATCATAACCCATCCTATCAATAAAAAATTCTGATCATAACCCATTCTGTGAATAAAACTCTGATCACAACCATTCTATAAACAAAAGCCTGATCATAACCCATCCTTATCAATAAGTCTAATCATTACTCATCCTATAAATTAAAAATTCTGATCATAACCCATTCTGTGAATAAAACTCTGATCATAACCCATCCTGTCAATAAGTCTAACCACAACCCATCCTATCAATAAAACAATTCTGATCATAACCCATTCTGTGAATAAAACTCTGATCATAACCCATTCTGTGAATAAAGTTCTAATTATAACCATTCTATAAATAAAAGTCTGATCATAACCATTTTATTGATAACAGTCTGATCATAACCATCCTATAAATAACAGTCTGATCATAACCATTCTTTCAACAAATTTCTGATCATAATCATCATAAGTCTAATTTGAACCATCCTATAAATAAACTCTGACCATAGCCATCCTATCAATAAAAGTCTGATCATGACCATGCTATCAATAAAATATTGATCATAATCATCCTATAAATACAATTCTGATCATAACCATCCTTTATTTAAGTATGATCATACCCATTCTATAAATAAAAGTTTGATTATAACCATCTTATCAATGTAAATCTGATCATAAATATCCTATAAATAATATTCTGATCATAGCCATATCAATGTAAATCTGATCATAACTATCCTCCAAATACCATTCTGATCATAACATCTTATCAATAAAAGTCTGATGATAACCATTATACAATAATTTAGCACCTTCTGGATTGACAGTAAGGTATCTGTGAACTATCAGAAAAGAAAAGATAAAGAGGAAAGTGAGAGCCATGGGAAGTCATAAAGCCAGTTTTTCTATTGAATCATTCCAGTGAAGGGTAAAGAATGCTGACATCTGATTGGCTGCTCTTAGCAGCATCTCTCCTTCCTTTTCTCCAGACTTCATCATTTTCCTATTTCACAAGGAAACAAAGTCCTGTAATAAAGGTGTATTATAGACACACAATGATCTGATCCTGAGTAATATGAACAGTAACCATATAAAAGGAGTGTCAGCTGGAAGGATGATGGGTGTATTATTAGTACATAATGATTATAAAGTTGTGATTATGGATCTGAGGATGAGAGGTGCTGATTGTGATGTATGTAGGTATGTTCTATGACATGTAAGGCTAGCTCTGTACACATGTAGTATGTATCTGAGGAAAGGCCTCAGCCCAGACACATGAAATGTCACCACATCCTGCTTTCAAGGACATTGCAGGCTGCTCGATGAATTCTATGTTTTCCTCCCATCCTCCTCCCCACTAATGGATCCCATTGATCTGTCCTGATGATGATTGTTCTGCTCTTATAGATCTGCTCAGTCCTTGGGATAGATCCAGCAGCACTCTATGCTGGGCTCACATGGCCCTAGAAATGAAGGGGCTCCCTCCCTGCTTCCTTCCCTCTCCTCTCACCTTTTTGACCTGATCATCTTTGAGCTCAGTGAAGAAATAGGCCAGGAGCTGGGCTGCTATCATTGTGCAGGCTGCTGGCTTCAATCCGAGGTGCCTGTGGAAGGTGAGATGTGGCGATGTGGAGGGTCAGTGTGCGATCCAGCGATGACATACAAGGCTGGCTGCTCTCCTCTCCCTTACAAGCTCAAAGATGTCATCGATTTTTTTTCCTTTCCTCTCTGGCTGTGACATGTCAGACCAGCCCACTTCCTGGCCTCTGATTGGCTGAGGAGGGAGGGCTCGCTTGCTGCATCGAGGAGAACAGCTTACCGGGAGGGGGCTGAGCGAGATCTGCCTGTACTGAGGATGGGAGGAGGGGGCAGGGACTATGGGGATGGAAGGAGGGGGGCAGGTACTGGAAGGATGGGAGGGGGATCAGGTACTGGAGGAATAGGGGGGTCAGGTACTATGGGGATGGGGGGGGGGGGGGGGGCAGGTACTGGAGGGATGAGAGGGGGATCAGCTACTGGAGGTATGGGGGGGGTCGGGCTATGAGGATGGGGGGGGTCAGGTACTGGAGGGATGAGAGGGGGATCAGGTACTGGAGGGATGAGAGAGGGATCAGGTACTGGAGGTATGGGGGGGGTCGGGCTATGAGGATGGGGGGGGTCAGGTACTGGAGGGATGAGAGGGGGATCAGGTACTGGAGGGATGAGAGGGGGATCAGGTACTGGAGGGATGAGAGAGGGATCAGGTACTGGAGGGAAGAGAGGGGGATCAGGTACTGGAGGGAAGAGAGGGGGATCAGGTACTGGAGGGATGGGGGGGGGGTCGGGTACTATGAGGATGGGGGGGTGTCAGGTATTGGAGGGATGAGAGGGGGATCAGGTACTGGAGGGGGATCAGGTACTTGAGGGATGAGAGGGGGGATCAGGTACTTGAGGGATGGGAGGGGGATCAGGTACTTGAGGGACAGGAGGGGGACCAGGTACTATGGGGATGGGGGGTTAGGTACTGGAGAGATGGGAGGGGGGTCAGGTACTATGGGGATGAAAGGGGTCAGGTACTAGAGGTATAGGGGGGGGGAGGAACAGAAACTATAGGGATGGGGGGGTCAGGTACTAGAGGTATGGGGGGGGGGAACAGGTACTATAGGGATGGGGGGTCAGGTACTGGAGGTATGGGAGGGGGATCAGGTACTATGGGGATGGTGGGTCAGGTACTTGATGTATGGGAGGGGGGTCAGGTATTGTAGGGATGGGAGGGGGATCGGGGATTGAGGGGATCAGTAAAGGGATGGGGGGGGGAAGGTCAGGTACTGGGAGGAGGGGGGAGTCATGTATTGGAAGAATGGGAGAAGGGAGATCGGGTACTGTAAGGATGGGAGGGGGATCAGGTACTATGGGGATGGGGGGTCAGGTACTGGAGGGATGGGAGAGGGATCAGGTACTATGGGGATGAAGGGAGTCAGGTACTGGAGGGATGGGGGGGGGGTCAGGTGCTATAGGGATGGGGGGGTCAGGTACTGGAGGTGTGGGAGGGGGATCAGGTACTTGAGGTATGGGGGATGAGGTACAATGGGGATGGGGGGGGTCAGGAATTGGAGGGATGAGAGGGGGATCAGGTACTATGGGGGATTAGTACTATCGGGATTAGATGGGGGGGGGGGTGTCAGGTACCGGGAGGAGGGGGGGGGGAGTCATGTACTAGAAGAATGGGAGAATGGGGATAAGGTACTGGAAGGATGGGAGGGGGATCAGGTACTATGAGGATGGGGGGGGGGGGTCAGGTACTGGAGGGATGGGGGGATCAGGTACTATGGGGATGGGGGGGTCAGGTACTAGAAGGATGGGAGGAGAGGGGAGTCATGTACTGGGAGAAGGGGGTTCAGGTACTGGAAGGATGGGAGGGGGATCAGGTACTATGGGGATGGGGGGGGGAAGGGGGTCAGGTACTGGAGGGATGGGGGGATCAGGTACTATGGGGATGGGGGGGGGGAAGGGGGTCAGGTACTGGAGGGATGGGGGGATCAGGTACTATGGGGATGGGGGGGGGGGGAAGGGGGTCAGGTACTGGAGGGATGGGGGGATCAGGTACTATGGGGATGGGGGGGAAGGGGGTCAGGTACTGGAGGGATGGGGGGATCAGGTACTATGGGGATGGGGGGGGGAGGGGGTCAGGTACTGGAGGGATGGGGGGATCAGGTACTATGGGGATGGGGGGGGGAAGGGGGTCAGGTACTGGAGGGATGGGGGGATCAGGTACTATGGGGATGGGGGGGGGGTCAGGTACTGGAGGGATGGGGGGATCAGGTACTATGGGGATGGGGGGGAAGGGGGTCAGGTACTGGAGGGATGGGGGGATCAGGTACTATGGGGATGGGGGGGGGGTCAGGTACTATGGGGATGGGGGTCAGGTACTGGAAGGATGGAGAAGGGGGATCAGATACTGGAGGAATTGAGGGGGGGGTTAGGTACTGGAGGGATGGGGAATGTGGTCAAGTACACGAGGGATGAGAGGGGGGTGTAAGATACTGTGTGTGCTGATCGATCAGGGAAAGGGGGGGAAGGGGGGGTTGTAGGGTTCTGATGGCTGTGAATAGGGAGGGGAGTGGAGGGGGATGTCTCAGGTGCTGGAGGGGGGTGTAAGGTCCTGGTGGATTTGTAGTGGGAGGGGGAGGTGTAAGGTCCTGGTGGATTTGTAGTGGGAGGAGAGTGGAGGGGGTGTGCAGATCTTGTAGATGATGTATGATGTGTAGAGGAAGGGGGAAGTACTGACTATGATGGGATCACGTCTATCACGTAGCACCGATGCCCGGTACAGACAGATCTTCATCACTTCCTGTTGGGTGGAATGCCCTCACCCAGCCTTGTATAGGAATAGTTCCTCCATGGACTGCTGATGACAGGTTCTGCCTGGACTGGGGTGTGCAGTGTGATGAGTGTACACAGGGAGGACAAGGAAGCAAAGTCATGGTGATCTACCCTCCCCCTCCCATGCCCCCACACCAGCAGCAATTCGAAGATGTAGAAGAGCCATTAGAAGCAGGTTGCAGGGAGTGACATTGATTGTATGATAAGACATTGCTGGTAATATCTGATCTATACATGTGGGTGGATTGTACATATAGAATGATATTCTGGGGATCAGGGATTATTAGTGTATGATGATGTTTCAGGAGAGAGGACTTCCCACCTTATAAATCATCACAAAGCACAATTATATTACATATCTGTATAAATAAAAATCAGTGTGTATGGTGTATTAAACGATCTGCTCAAACAAAGTTTTTGGTATGTTATAATGGAATAATGTTTCTGACAATCATATGGAAACTGATACAAGTATGCCCTCCTTTACAGGACACAAGAAGTACTGCCCCAGTGCAGTCCACATGGCACAGGGCGCCTTCTCCTGTCTGCCGAGAAATAATGGAATTATTTCTGGTGACCACAGCCAAGGAGAAATTGTTCCTGCTTCCTCCACACTGGATCGGTCCTCCAATCCATAAGCTCAGTGAGGAATTGTCACTCTGCACTTTTCATTTAATAAAAATGTAAACCCAGGGCCAGCGCACCCGCTAGGTGAACTAGGCAGCCACCTAGGGCGCACTGCTGCTTAGGGGGCGCAGCCATGGCCATTGGTTTCTAGGGTGACCAGACGTCCACAGTGCACTGTGAACTGGAGCAGGGGGGTGCCATAGTTCCCGCTTAGGCTGCCTCCGGAGGGGAAGGGGGGGGAGGGGAGATGGGGATTAGAGCACCGCTTGATTACAAAAAGCCAAGTTCTTCTGCTTACCTGGCGGGGAGGCTGTCATACGAAGTACCGCCTCCTGGACTGGCTCCTACCTATGATAGACAAAACACTGGTGACGTCTATCGTAGGAGCTGGTCCAGGAGGCGGAACTTCGTATGACAGCACCCACGCGGGGTAAGCAGAAGAACTTGGCTTTTTGTAATCATGCGGCGCTCTAATCCCCATGCACTTGTCACTCTGCATTGGATGGGGGCACTGGTCACTCTGCATAGGATGGGGGCACTGGTCACTCTGCATTGGATGGGGGCACTGGTCACTCTGCATTAGATGGGGCAACTGGTCACTCTGCATTGGATGGGGGCACTGGTCACTCTGCATTGGATGGGGGCACTGGTCACTCTGCATTGGATGGGGGCACTGGTCACTCTGCATCGGATGGGGGCACTGGTCACTCTGCATCGGATGGGGCACTGGTCACTCTGCATCGGATGGGGCACTGGTCACTCTGCATCGGATGGGGCACTGGTCACTCTGCATCGGATGGGGGCACTGGTCACTCTGCATTAGATGGGGGCACTGGTCACTCTGCATTGGGTGGGGGCACTGGTCACTCTGCATTGGATGGGGGCACTGGTCACTCTGCATTGATGAGGGCACTTGTCACTCTGCATTGATGAGGGCACTTGTCACTCTGCATTGATGAGGGCACTGGTCACACTGCATTGAATTGGGGCACTGGTCACTCTGCATTAATGGGGGCACTGGTCACTCTGCATTAATGGGGGCACTGGTCACTCTGCATTGTTGGAGGCACTGGTCACTCTTCATTGGATGGGGGCACTGGTCACTCTTCATTGGATGGGGTCACTGGTCACTGTGCATTGGTTGGGGGCACTGGTCACTCTGCATTGTTAGGGGCACTGGTCACTCTGCATTGGATGGAGGCACTGGTCACTCTCAATGGGGGCACTAAACACTCTGCACTGGATGGGGGCACTGGTCACTCTGCACTGGATGGGGGCACTGGTCACTGCATTGGATGGGGGCACTGGTCACTCTGCATTGGATGGGGGCACTGGTCACTCTGCATTGAATGGGGGCACTGGTCACTCTGCATTGAATGGGGGCACTGGTCACTCTTCATTGAATGGGGGCACTGGTCATTCTGCATTGGTTGGGGGCACTGGTCACTCTGCATTGGTTGGGGGCACTGGTCACTCTGCATTGGTTGGGGGCACTGGTCACTCTGCATTGGTTGGGGGCACTGGTCACTCTTCATTGAATGGGGGCACTGGTCACTCTGCATTGAATGGGGGCACTGGTCACTCTGCATTGGTTGGGGGCACTGGTCACTCTGCATTGGTTGGGGGCACTGGTCACTCTGCATTGGTTGGGGGCACTGGTCACTCTTCATTGAATGGGGGCACTGGTCACTCTGCATTGGATGGGGGCACTGGTCACTCTGCATTGGATGGGGGCACTGGTCACTTTGCATTAACGGGGGCACTGGTCACTCTGCATTCATGGGGGCACTGGTCACTCTGCATTATTGGGCACACTGGTCACTCTGTATTCATGGGGACACTGGTCACTCAGCATTAAATGGGGGCACTGGTCACTCTGCATTGAATGGGGACACTGGTCACTCTGCATTGAATGGGGACACTGGTCACTCTGCATTGTTGGGGCACTGGTCACTCTGCATTGTTGGGGGCACTGGTCACTCTGCATTGTTGGGGGCACTGGTCACTCTGCATTGGATGGGGGCACTGGTCACTCTGCATCAATAAGGCACTTGTCACTCTGCATTGGATGGGGGCACTGGTCACTCTGCATTGGATGGGGGCACTGGTCATTCTGCATTGTTGGGGCACTGGTCACTGTGCATTAATGGGGACACTGGTCACTCTGCATTAATGGGGGCACTGGTCACTCTGCATTGTATGGGGGCACTGGTCACTCTGCATTGGATGGGGGCACTTGTCACTCTGCATTGATGGGGGCACTGGTCACTCTGCATTGGATGGGGGCACTGGTCACTCTGCATTGGATAGGGGCACTGGTCACTCTGCATTGTTGGGGGCACTGGTCACTCTGCATTAAGGGGGGCACTGGTCACTCTGCATTAAGGGGGGCACTGGTCACTCTACACTAATGGGGGCACTGGTCACTCTGCATTAATGGGGGCACTGGTCACTCTGCATTGTATGGGGGCACTGGTCACTCTGCATTGTATGGGGGACACTGCATTGGATGGGGGCACTGGTCACTCTGCATTGGATGGGGGCACTGGTCACTCTGCATTGGATGGGGGCACTGGTCACTCTGCATTGGATGGGGACACTGGAATGGTCCATGTCACCTATGCAGTAAAGTGGGCACCCAATGAAGAGCCTTCCCACTCTGCAGGAGTGAAGACACTGGACCTGATCCATGACACGACCACAGCTTTAGGCACAGAAAAGGGGCTTTTACCTGTTTTTTTAATTGCTGTAGAGGAGATTAATTGGGAGGGAATCTCTGTCCTGCTAACCCCGTCTCTTCAATACTACATTTCTAACCATTTTCAAGAAAGCAAATAACACTTGACACTTTTTCAACTTTCCTGATCTGTGTACTTGTTCCAGGTCAAGTAATTAAAGTGGTAGTCAAGTCCACTGTAATGCAGTGGCGGCTGGTGCTCCCCCCCCCCCCCCCACCAGGTCTACACTTACCCCATCCATTTCCTGGCTTCCCCGGCTTCTCCTCCTGGCTAATCTGGTCTTAAGATCCACCTCCTATACTGATTGGCTGGGAGGAGAAGCAGGGAGACAAAAGCAAATAATGATTTGCTAATATCACAAGTGGGTTCTTTTTTTAAGCCAATAAAAGCCTCAGGCTCTAATCATGTGCTTCAAAAAACAACTCAGAGACCTATGAGTTTGGCGCCCCGCATGGAGACTGGGGGGGCACCCCTGAGCCCCTTATGGACCGGCTGCCGCTGCTCTGTCTTTTTTTTAGGGGCCCCCAGGTGGGCAGTGCCATAATGTACTAATATGCAGGGCATATTATAGAACACTTACCTGTCAATCCGAGTCCTCCAGAGCTGCACTGTGATCGACATACCCTGTCTGTGAGCAACTTATCACAACACTAAGTTTACTACCACGCCAGTGGGTCAGCAGAATGGGCAGGCAAATAACACTTTCAGAAGGCGGTCAGCAATAGTCCCCCCATACTTCTGTCATGGTTTAGTCTAATTCCAAATATTTTAGGACAACAGACACGCACTTAACCAAATAAGGACCAGGCCTATTTCAGTATTTTTTGCTAGAAAATTACTTTTAAAAAAAAAAAATATATATATATATAATTTTTGGGGGTTTTAACAGAGACCCTAGAGAATAAAATGGAGATCGTTGCAAAAAATACACAATTTTGAACAAAACAAAAGGAAACAGTAAAGTTAGCCCACTTTTTTTTTCTCTATTGTGAAAGATGATGTTACCCTGAGTAAATTGATACCCAACATGTTATATTTCAAAATTGCGCATGCTTGTGGAATGACAAAAAAACTTTGGTACTTAAAAATCTCCATAGGGGATGCTTTAACATTTTTTACAGGTTATCAGTTTAGAGTTACAAAGGAGGACTAGTGATATCATTTTTGCTTTTGCTCTAACGATCGTAGCGATACCTCACGTGTGGTTTGAACACAGTTTACATATGTGGGCGCGACTTAGGTATACGTTCGCAGATGGACATGCATCTTTTTTAAGCTAACTATGTAACTAATGCTACCTCTGAGTGTTGGGTAAGGGCAGCCTCAAGGATGGGCAATAAAGGTTTCCCTGTAATAAGATTTATATATAGAAATCCTGAAAATCAAGACTAAAAATGGGTTCATGGCATGAATTGTAACTATCACTGACTCACTAAGCCCTCTAGTGGCACAAATCATAATACTCACACATGAGCATTAAAACACAATACAAATGATGGAGTCAATTCACGAATGTTTACCGCATGCGATAACACACGTAACTCATTCGCATAAATTATCGCATGTGGAAAAAAAAAAAAAAAACCAATTCACAAAAAAATTGCAATTTTGTGATATTTACCGCAAATTGAAAGATGTGCTGGTAAATATAGTCAAAAAACCATGGGATAAGCTCTTAGGTCCAATTCACAAACGCGACAGAGAGTAAAGAAGATGCGGTATTTATCACCAGAGTTTTTCTGGCAGTATCACACACGGTATTTGTCAGAAACCGTGTGGGGGTCCCCCCCAATAGCTGGTTGCTAAGAAACGGGCTAGAGAGCCAGCTGCTGCGTCCTTAAGCTCTTACTGCCCGCACTGTAGCCAAAAGTCGGCTACAGCGCAGGCTAAAATTGCCAGGAGGGCTTCCATGTATGTCTGCCATGCATTAGCTGCCTGGGCGCCTGATTACATGGTAAGGGGCAGCTGTGATTGGCCCTTTACCCCGATCTGTGATCAGCTGAGTCCAAGGGACTCGGCAAACACAGAGCATGCCGCGCGTGCGCCGCAGGGGGCACATGGGCAGCGCAACCACGGGATGACGTCCATGGATGGACTCCCATCATTGGAAGCCCGCTGTAGCCATCTTTCAGCTATAGTGCAGATGGCATGCGGTTAAAGTAGGCTTCCAGATTCCAGTAAATCCCACGCCCGCAGACCACCACAACTACCACCCAAGGTTGTGGGGAAAGGGCCTAGTGTGCTTGGGGGGGGGGGGGGGGGCAGACACCACGCTGGTTTTTTTTTTTTTCTTCATAAATTTTAATACAGCTACTAGGACATTTTTTTATTCTAATGCAGGGAATGCATTAGGGTAGAAAATGTTTTTGACTTTAGTACCACTTTAGTACCTTTATATATTTTGTACCTTCTGTAATTGTTCCTAGCATTAAATAAGAAAACAAATGCAGTCACTTCACCTAAGGACTGTTAGGCTGCAAAATAATACATTTTTGTTTTTGGGTGTAGTAATCCTTTAATGGCTTGCAATATACAGCCACATTTCTGCTGCTTTTTACCTAGGAATGTTCTTCCTATGAGCAGACATCACAGGATACTTGCTTCTATCGGCCACAAAGCTTCTTCTTTGTCCCTCTCTGGTTTTGCATTAAAGGTGGTCTTGGGCCTGACCTTTCTTGCCTTCATGGTTATGCCCATTGCTATTCCACTGTCCAATGACAATGGCTTAGAAGCCAGTGGCTGCACTCTCATTAGACATCTGAATAATAGTTTGTGGATTTTAGTTTTACAAGCTTTGTGCTTCTTTTTATGGACCGCAGAATATAGCAACAAGTGTTAAATTATTATGAGTGAGCCCATACCTGGAATTACCATCAGGACTAGTCTATTATGTATTATGCCTCGTACACACGTACCGATTGTCGGCCGTAAATATTCGGCTGACAACCGATCGGCCGATTGTAGGCTTGTTAGTATGATGCTTCCGACAGCCGACAGCGCATTTTCGGCCGAACAGAATCTGTTGTGCAGGCATTAAAATTTTTGTATGCCAACACCAGAACGGCCGATTGTTCGCCAGTCAGTACAGAATTCGGCCGACAAACAGCCGATTAGCAAGACTGGGCATGCTCAGAAAAGAAAAAACACACGGAAAGTTAACCATCACATGACATCACTTCTGCAGTCGGCTGTTGTTGGCCAACAAAATTCATGTGCAGTCTTTTGCAGTTTTCAACCGACAGGACAGCACTGGACAAAAGACGGCCGATCGTTCGGCCGACGATCAGTACGTGTGTACGGGTCATTAGTCTCTGTGATAGCACTATTATAGCCAAATAATAGTTTATTTTTCATTGATTCTGACAAGTGTAGCAAAATCGATATTGTTATCATACATAATTTAGTGACACAATCAGCATGAAGACTAATTGTGTCATCTGATAAGTGACATTGAACAACAGTGTCATTGTAACACCACTAGTGCTGCCTTATGCTATGGGAATTTTTTTCACATCAGTTTAAGTCACCTACACTGTTTACTCATTGTAGTTAATACTGCGATTTATTTTCTTTAAGACAATTATATTACAATCAATGTTAAAAATGTCTTTTAGAGAGATATGGGCTTGCTGTTTTAGGAAAATAAGTAATCTTCTTAAAATGGATCTCCAGGCCCTTCAGCTTTTGAAATCTGGTATTTTGTATAATAAATCCTTTTACTTTGTACATAAATTGTTTTTTTTTTTCCTATACTTCAGTTTATCAAGCACTGCAAACGTCAGCAAAACAGGAGTTCCTCTATGATACTGTATGAAGCTGTACCACTTCCATATTACTGCAGGTGGGAGTCACATGCATATAGGGGATTTACATTTTTTGGAAACCCCTTATATGCATTTTGATAATTGATAAATAATATGTATTTTATATGGATGGTGGTATTGTGGTCCTAAACCAATTCCTTCATATACATAATCAAGCAACTGGGAGAAACGAATTCAGTAATCTAAAATGTAAAGCAGGTCATAAAATCTCTTCTAATGGTGGAGCTGCTCAGATCTCTAAATATAACTTGGGATCACTTTATTTTTCAATCTGGGATGGCTGCCAATACGCAGATAAGCTGATCCCCTAAACCAGACGCATCAGATAATTCACTGACTGTGGATCTTTGGGAGTCAGTTGGAGGATGTATTGGGTTTGAGCCCATCCTCATCATTCGTAACTGTGATAAGATTCTAATTTTGCAAACTCTGTCATAAGTTTATGACTGTTAGAGTCACAGGAATCCCAGACTTTTTTTTGCCATTATTGGGGTTTTGTCTTTACAGGCAAAATGCACTTTGCAGATTTGTGAAGGGGCCACCCTTGGATTGTTGGTTCTGCTCCTTACTGTGTCTTTTATCTGACCTTGGCTTCAAACCAAGCTGTGATGTCAGTGATGAAGATTCTTATATAGCATAAGCCCACTCATAGACATGGCGAATAAACGGAGATTAGCATGGGGTTATTTCCCTACCAGGTAACCAGTAAGTAATCAACTTGTGTGAACATACCCTTTAATTAATGACCAAGTATTTAAGCTTTGGGTTCTCAGCCTCATTCCTGGCATGTAATATACAGAATCTAGAAGAGTTTACACTTATTTCAGACATTCTCTAGAGACATGTGTCTGTGGTGAGCATTTTTCTATTCCCGTTAGATAGGACATTGATTGCATAGCATTGAAACTGGTCTCCGATTTATAAATAATACATGATAATGCAGTGCAAACTAACAATTAACGTAAAATAGAGCAATTTCAAAAAATACTTGGAAAGTAACGCAACCACAATATGTGGTGCTAATGACTTATAATAATAGTGCTGAGAGCTCTTTTTATCTAGAAATTGGAATTTTAATTTCTAATTAGTCAGTAATGGTCTGTAATAATAACTAGTGATAATGGGCATACTCATCTGTATTTTTCACTTACATATGCATGACAATATATTAGAATTATATTTTTTTCTGAATTGACATGGAAACTTTCTCAAATCACAATGTGAGACAAAGCAAGTCACACATTGTCAAGGCAAATTCCAGATCTGACAATATTGCTCGTCTATTTTCAGATGATCTGTCCAATCCTGGTAGTCCAGGAAAACTGGTGATGTTTTATAAAGCAAACCTGTTACATAGAGGCTGATTTACTAAAGGGTTTGTGAATGTTCACTCTAAAGCTGGATACACACTATACAACTTTTGTTGTTTGATTTCCTTTAGATTTATCTTCAACTATGTAGTGCAAGGGCCTGCCTAATTGCATACAAATTGAAAGTGTTTAGATTTGACCTCATATTATATGGTTTTGGTAAATCTGAAGGAAAAAATCTTAAGACAATTGTATAGTGTGTATGGCCCATTAATAAATCAGACCAATAGAGTTAAATATCACTTTTATGACCCCCTCCCACTACTGCATAGCATGCAATACCCAGCCTCGGTGTTCCTGTCTATATCTCTAGTACAGTGCTGAAGCCCCCCCATGATCCCATGTAAATGCATGTGAGATTTTCCCTTCTTAATGCACAATGCATGGCAGCGGAGCATCCAGTCTCTGGGTCTGAGTACTGTCCTGTGAAGGTGAGGGGGACCCTTAGCCTTATGTAAACATAAACACAGAATGACATTGAGCTTATACAGGGATTTCTACTCCGGAGGGCTACACTCGAGCAGACAAACAGGGCAGCACAAGGCTGCAGGGAAGGTATTATTAGCAGAGCTATAAAAATAACTTGTTGCTTTCCCCTGGATGACCGTTCATTTTAAAGCAAAACTGTCAGGAAACCTTTGCTGGCTTGCTTAGGTGCAAACTCTCGGGCTGTCATCCACATCCTTGCACTTGGTTCATTGCTTTTTGATTTACTGACACAGAACAAGTATGCAACCCAATGAAGTTTCAACCCCAAACCTTAGTGACCTTTACGAAGGCAACTAGCAGTTGCACTGATGGCCACTGACTTGCTTTGTGGATCTAATAACAGCCCCATTTATTATATTACTCCTGAAAAAATTCCCTATAAATTCTGGTGGCCAGCATCTTCTATACCATTTATATTAAAAGCCTAAAGCAGGGGTCTTCAAACCATGGCCCTCCAGTTGTTCAGGAACTACAATTCCCATCATGTCTGTGAATGTCAGAGTTTTACAATTCTTCATGGGATGTGTAGTTCTGCAACAGCTGGAGGGCCGTAGTTTGAGGATCCCTGGCCTAAAGCATTGGTAGCCTCTCTCTTGCCAATTCTAAAAGACAGTGACATCATGCACATGCCTCAGAGGGAAAAGGGGTGACCCCGGTTGCCGCACATCTGAAAGATTCAGTGAAGAGGCAACCTCAGCCTGGACTCTGACCAGGCCACGCCCCTATGTGTTTCTCTCCACCCCTGGAGCTTAGTCATTGGGTAGAGCGAAACGCGTTTTGGCGGGGCTTGGTCGGAGTCTAGGCTGAGGTTGCTACTTCACTCACCTCCCTGTGATCTTTCAGATGTGCAGCAACAGGGGTCTCCCCTTTTCCCTCTGAGCCACTACAAGAGCCAGGACAGGCTTAATCCCCTGCAGGCACTCTTAGCAGCAGATGTGGAGGTACCCACTTTTACATCCCCCACTTGTCGAGTCTGAGCAGCACACACGAAGAGTAAACCGATCATGCACATGCCTGCCTGGCATATCTACTTGAATGAACCCAAAATCTACGCAGGCTCAGCTTTCTTGTCGGCATAGTTCCTATTGCTGCCTGTGTCCTGCACCAATACTCCTCACTCCTTCATAGTAGCTAGCTAGAAATAGGCTGGCTTGAGTGGGTGGATTGGTATGCAGAATGTCTTAGCTTTTCAAAGTCAGCTTTGATTTATTTATTTTTTTTACATTGAGACAGTCCAAATTTTTCATAATCCAATTGTCACGGGGACAGAAAGCTAGGTGTAATCTTCTGAACATAGGCACAGACAGCAAAACAAACGTTCCCTATGCTATCTAAAAAAAACGTAAAAAAAATTTTGTCTGGAGTTCCAAAAATGTACCTATTCCCACTTGCATGCAAATGCAACTTAAGAACAAACCTACAGAACATATCTTGTTTGTAACTCGGGGAATGCCTGCACTAGCTTCAAGAAAGGAGAAAGAGAAAAATGCCTTAAAGTGTAACATTTTATTTTACGTGTATTCACACAGACAAGGGGTCACTTACATGGAGAGAAAAGGAACAGGCACATCTGGTAATGATGAACTGCTTCTCAGTGGAACGGCAACAACGACAGCTAAGTGTTCGCACATGAAGGGGCCACGGTGTAATGGTAGAATGATCTCCATGTGGGTGACCCCTTGTCTGTGTGATTACACGTGCAATAAAATATTACACTTCGAAGTGCTTTTCTCTTTCTCCTTTTCCTTTCTTTTTGACATATAGAGTTGGCTTCACTCTTAGAAGAGCTTTTTTGCCCTAAGTGTTCTCCATTAAGTATCTACCTACCTGTCAATTGGCCAGGACACAGACTTTCATCAACTTGCATATTGCTGACTTTTTATGTACTATTTACAGACACTTATCTTATATCCTAATCCTAAGCGCTTGCACTTTCTCCCCATGCATTGTACTAGCTGCAAGGCCTATGTTTACTCATAACATGTTCATCACAAACCACCTTCTCCCCCCTTGCTCTTCCAGCCCTACTGCCTGAACCACACACAAGGTGTCTGGTCACATAGAGCTGTGTACTATAGTTTCTGGTACTAACTGCAGTGATTACATCAGTTTATTGACACATCTGGGGAGGGGGATATGTTCGCCAACTGCTATACCAGTCCCTGGTGAATTTGTAATTAAGGACAGGTGTGCTTTTATAATTTTACAATTCAAACGGTTCCTTTATTGAAAAAACTTGGAAAGACACATTCAAAAAGTTGGACAGCAATTACACAGTATAAAACAGCCAGCAGAGTACATGAACAGTGATGACAGCAAGGACAGCATTAGCACCATAAAACAGGTCATATTAAGCAAACCTTCCCATGCCCCCAGGCCCAGAAGCACCAATAACAAAAGCGGTTGGCCATCCCCGGTTAGCCCGAGGGGGTCAACCACGGCTGCCACACCCGATCGAATTTCTTAGGGCAATTGCGCAGCATGTAAGTCATCTTATATAACGGCAAAACCTCATCAATAGAGTGCTCCCAGGAAACCACCGAGGGGGGGAAGGAGCAATCCACTTGATAACGATTTCCCGCTTGGCATAGTACAGCAAATATGTGATCAACAGTTTAGTGGGCCTGGGCCTCTGGTCGTCATCCATAATGCCCAGCAGGGCCAGAATCGGCGAGACCTGGAGAGTCAAGCCCAACCTATGGTTGATGGTATCAAACACTTGTAACCAGAACTCAGCCACCTTGGGGCAGTCCCAAAACATATGCAGAAAGGTACCCACACCGGTAAGACAACGCGGACAGTGCGGAGATCTCTGAGGGAAAATCCTGTGCAGCTTCTGGGGAGTATAGTAGACTCTATGCAGAAATTTGGTCTGGATCAAACGGTCTCTGGCAGAGATCATCATCTTAGTGCCTGCCTCAAAACAGTCCTCCCAATCGTCCCTCTCAAGGCCAGGCGTGCTTTTATAATTTTAGTTAAATGTCTTACAAGCACATTTCTAGCAGTTATCACTTTTGAGTTGCTAAGATTTTCTTTGCAATATTGCAAGTCAACTTGATTGTTCAAAATACTAAATCTATGGTAAGCATACCTCTCACCTTTTTCAGATTGTACAAGGGACACCTTTTAGCAAAAGTATGCAGGTATAAGACACGCCCCCGTAAAGGAGAATTATAAAAAAAAAAAAAATAGAAATAAAAAAGACTACTTCAACCCAAAAGTGATTTTTTTTATCTCTAATATTCCTCTATATTGGATTTTGAAATTTACAAATGCAGCAATTTAGAAAACTGGATGAAAGGTTTAGCACTGGGAAACACTTTTTGAAAGATAAAAAGTGCATTTTATATACAACTATATAGATCAAATGCTAAGATAATTGTTGTGCTTGGCAAAAAATAAAAATGATAAAAGAAAATACAGCAGCAAGCACAATGTTGTCAATCCACAACAAATTACAAAATATACACAAATGATGCAGCGCTAAAATAAATGTATAAATAAACTACGCCGACGCTTGCTGGGACTTGGCGGCTTTCCTCTGACATTCAAATGCTGCATCGATTATTACATCTCGGGAACAGCTATATCTAAAGTGAGTGGCTATTATTTTATGTCAATAACATTTTTTTTATACGATTACACTATCATATGTGTCCACTGACTGCTGACTTGGGTGCTCACGGTCCGTGAGAGGATTCACCATATAGCTGAACGCTGAGCGCCTAACTCTGGATCTCCACCGAGAAACTGCTCATCTGTGGTTGAGTGCTATATCGATTATGCCCATGTAGATCTCTGTAGTGGGGGTCTACATCTTCTGGTAAGCAGCTGTGTGATCAGATGCTGGTGAAGGCAATCTCACTGAACTTTTGATTAACTTTTACATCTTTTCACATGGTTCATCATTATGGACTTTTAATGGTTTATTTATACATTTATTTTAGCGCTGCATCATTTGTGTATAAACTATATAGATCAGACTAAAATGAGGGGCACATGAGGAGGAATGAGGGACAGAGGGACTTTGTTCCAAATCAGGGACGGTCCCCCGAAATCAGGGAAAGTTGGGAGCTAAGGGTTAAGTTATGAAAAAATACGAACATTTCATGAAGTTGTCACTTTAAAAGTACAGAATAAAAGATTGCAATCTTACCTGGGAATATGGAAAACATAACCCATTATGAGTGCTTCGGGATGAATTTTAAAATATTAAATTTTTTTAATTTTGTGCTCGAAGACATGACCCACATGAGCAGCTTAGAAACAATTAACGAAAAAGGGCCACTTACCTTCTGTGACATGTGACAATCTGTAGAATTCCCCAGTCTTTCACAGCTCAAAGACAACCCAGTCAGTTACAGTATCAGCCTGGAAATAACATTTTGTTTGGTTCAAAGTGACCTTATTGAATAGGCAGAGTTCATTCCTTAACAATTCAGCTGTTCAGCCCTTTTCATGGAATGGCATTTTCCTTTTTGTATAAAATAAATGACCTTGCAAATTATCCAGATTTTATCCTCGCTGTGAATACATTTTATAACAACAAGACTCATGCCCAGTGCTGAGGAACTTTACTGGGCCTGGAGGTTGTGCAATTATTATCTTATGATCAGTTCTGTTTGGGAAACACAGACTCGGTGTTCTGACTACAAATCTATCTAATCAGAAACCTAGTCATTCACAATGGATATTTGTAGAGTGTTAGACCATCTGTCCCAGTATTGTAGTGTACACACCGCTAAAAGACCACCAAGTGTAATAACTGCGATCTTGCCTGCCACATGCCATTTTATTAGGCCTGTATATTTCCCAAATTGCTGATGAGAAAGGGGACATTTTTAAATGCTAATGTTTAAAAAGAAAATACACGCCCTGTTACAAAAAGCAAAATATTAAATACGCTTCAGGAGACCAGGCTTTATAAGGCAGGTAAGTATTTAGGGATGTTAGTTAGTATTTATGGAAATCAGCAGAACTAAAGTCGATTTTAGACTGCAGGATCTGCTCTGGGTCCTGTTCACACTACTCGTAGCAGGAACTTGCATCCTCGCTTGTAATTTTGTTTACACTATTCTCACGTGTAAACTGCATGTGGCGCATAGAACAGCCCATTAATTTTAATGGATTTACCCATGAGCGAATTTCACTCCAAAGAAGCTCAGGAACTACATTTTGGCCTTGAGCCAGGAGCAATTTTACACTCACGTTTTGCCTCGATTCTCATGCGTTTTGTCACAAGACAATGGCAGCAAAATCACGCTTCATTTGGGGTGCTATTCAGGATCAACAGCACCCAAACGTACAGAACGTCTTGCGTGTTGCTGCAATTTTGAATCAGAGGCAGAGCTGCAGCAATTCTGCCTGTATTTCCAAATCATCCTTATGTGAACAGGGCCTTAAATGCATTGCGCACTTTCCAATGCTTTTGTTGTTTGTTTGCCTTACCTTGTAATAATAGGTACATGTTGTGGATGCAGTTTGTAGTCTCATGCCTAATCAATTCCTCTATGTCAAGATGTTCATTCACCTAGCTTGTCCTTATTCACCAAAGAGACAAGGCAACTTCCTGTTCTGGGTCAAATGGCATCCAATGCATACACTGCCAACTACTCTATGTTGCATCACAAATGTGGGAGTGAAAATTTAATTTAAAAAAATGTAAAATACATTCAGCTTCAACCGTAAGCTTTCAGTGTCTGAATGCTCTGCTTGTTTGTCTCTGTTAGATAAACACTATATTACCAAAAGTATTTGGACGCCTGCCTTTACAAGCATATTAACTTTAATGGCATCCCAGTCTTAGTTCGGAGGGGGTTCGATATTGAGTTGGCCCATCCTCTGCAGCTATAAAAGCTTCAACTCTTCTGGGAAGGCTGTCTACAAGGTTTAGGAGTGTGTCTATGGGAATGTTTGACTATTATTCCAGAAGAGCATTTGTGAGGTCAGGCACTGATGTTGGACAAGAAAATCTGGGTCAAAGTCACCACACTATTTCATCCGAAAGGTGTTCTATCGGGTTGAGGTCAGCACTCTGTGCAGGCCAGTCAATTTCCTCCACCCCAAACTCGTTCAGCCATGTCATTATGGACCCTGCTTTGTACGAAGTCATGTTGGAACAGGAAGGAGAACAGTAGGACAATCAGGGTAGTCAGTATAGACTTCCTGGCAATGTCAACAGCAGACCATATCTGTGCAATATGTGCATAGGCGGCTGAATTTATTCTCACAAAAGGTGCAAAACAAGTTCACAGCATATGAGCACAAACGGAAAACTGTTGTCACCCCCATAACAGGAGGTGCCTGAACAAGGATCCTCATGGCAAAATCTCCACTTTGAAGCCAGGTGCTGGACTACATAAACATGGAGGAGGAGAGATTTCCCTGTTTACAATCAGTTCACTTTCACTTTATACTGTTATGCTAAATGCTGTGCTGTATTATCACCTCCAGTCAGCATACAGCTATCCTATGCAGAATGCTGTGGATCATGGGATTTGAAGTCCAGGAAGTAAGCCAAATTGTGGAGTTTATGGACTCTCTGCATTATATTTTCCAAGACACTGGGGCAAGGAGGAACAGTGGAGCTGCTTTTCTGAGTCTATTGAGCTAGGCTCTCTCTCTTGGTGCTGAGGGAAGCAATGAGAGCACATCTGCTGTATACTGGGCAGACCAGTGAGCACTAATATATCTTATAAAATTAAACCCTTCATTTCCTGCACTAGCACTGGTGTGGTTTATCTTCTCCAGTGCTCTTGCGGGTTTCAATATATTGGAAGGACCAAGCATCCGTTGCAAGTGCGACTCAATGAGCACCTAGCTAATATTAAGAAGGGCTATAAACATCATTCAGGGTCTAAACATTTTCTATTCTTTCACAACAAAGATCCCAGAAATATTTTATTTTTGGGTATAGATACATTTTTCCCCCAAAATTTTAGTGTTCCATTGCTTGATGCTGTTCAATAAGCAAACCTGGCACCTATTACACTTATAAAAACCAGTGAGGTGTTGAAGGAAGCTAGGTTTAGCTTGAGGTGGGTCTAAGACATTTGGGGCCAAACTATCCCGCAAAGTAGGGGTTCCCCTACTAATGTCCCGGGGTCTTTCAGGTAAGGCCTTCTTAAGAACTGGATCATTACAAAGAATGTGCCAGTAACGTTGTATTAGATGTTTAATACCCAAATATTGGTTTGAAAATGTGGTAATAAACGCCAAACTTGGAGAGGAGTCACTGGTGGTACATCACAGTGTGGTGTTACCTAATTTAGCATCCTTTTTCTTCACGGATTGGGATCCATTGGACTTTTTTTATATTTTATATATATAGATATATATATATTTTATATTTTATATATGCACTCAATTATTTGATTTAAGTTCACTTCTATATGATTTAAATGTTATTTGTATTTTTTCACTCAGCGCAGCTTGTTTTTTGTTTATTTGGTTTTGGTGCTATCACACTGGAAGCTTCAGCTATTTATTAATTTATTTTTTTTACATGAGCGCGGTTATATATATATATATATATATATATATATATATATATATTTGTTTGATACACACACACATATTGTTTTTTTCCTTTGTATCTCTCCTCCATTGCGCATGCACGCACACACACTGGTCTTTCCCTTGTATCTCTCCTCCAACACCCACACACATTGGTCTTTCCACTGTATCCCTCCCTCCTCCAGCACACACACACACACATTGGCCTTTCCCCTGTAGCCCTCCTCCAGCAAATGCACACACACACACACACACACACACACACACACACACACACACAGGTATTTCCCCTGTATCCCTCCTCCAACACACACACACACACACACACACACACACACACACACACACACTGGTCTTTCCCCTGTATCCCTCCTCCAACACACACACACACACACACTGGTCTTTCCCCTGTATCCCTCCTCCAACACACACACACACACACACACACACACACTGGTCTTTCCACTGTATCCCTCCTCCAACACACACACACACACACACGCACACACTGGTCTTTCCCCTGTATCCCTCCTCCAACACACACACACACACACACAGACTGGTCTTTCCCTTGTATCTCTCCTCCAACACACACACACACACACACACACACACACACTGGTCTTTCCCCTGTATCCCTTCTCCAGCACGCACGCGCACACACACACACACATTGGTCTTTCCGCTGTTTCCCTCCTCCAGCCCACACACACATTGGTCATTCTCCTATATCCCTCCTCAATCACGCACACGCACACATTGGTCTTTCCCTTGTATCCCTCCTCCAGCACATACACTGGTCATTCCCCTGTATCCCACTTCCATTGTGCGCACACACACACGCACACACTGGTCATTCCACTTTATCCCTCCTCCATCGCGCACACATATACACTGGTCTTTCCCCTGTATCCTTCCTCCAGCACACACACATTGGTCTTTCCCCTGTATCCTCCCCCTCCAGTACACACACACACACATTGGTCTTTCCCCTGCATTCTCCCTCCAGTACGCACACACACACACACATTGGTCTTTTCCCTGGTCTTTTCCCTGTATCCTTTCTCGATCGCGCACAAACATTGGTCGTTTCCATTTCTTATCTGAGATATGGAAATGGAAACAACCTGACAAATGAGAATATCTTTGGCAGTCTGATTCATATAAGACACTATCCAGATAAGATATGTCCTTAAAAAGCAGTCTTTATTACCTATCTGCCAAGGGCCATCTCGAACCATGCCCCCCTGGAACTTACTATTAACCTACAGACCCCACCAGGTCATAGACCTTGAAGAATGGTTCTTTTCGTTTACCCTAACAACACTTATGGTTGCACCTCAGATATGGAACATTTCTGATGGGAGAATAGGAGGGGGAGTGACTTCTGAAGAGACTCACTGGGAAGCCTTCAAGGCTACGCCTGTTCATGTTAACTGTATGTGTGCCAGAAAAAACAATGGGGGAAAAATAGATTGGGACAGGAGAGACTGAAGACAGAGGGAGCCTACACACAAAACCTTATACCAGATACCATTCAGGAAGGAAATTACAGTCAATTGATCTGCAAACTTGCAGAGTTGACGTCAAAACACCTAATTTACCAGATACAGCACATTTTTTAATTCAACAACAAAAATTGCTACCATCTTGATATTCTGGCGAAACCAGAACAGATCACTATAACCATACCCAGGATCTATGTTGCTAGTCATACGCTACAAACATCTTACATAACCAACATTGAGCCATTCCTACATTTAAAAAAAAAAAAAACAAAACGAAAAAACCAAAAAAAAACCACAGGTCCACTATGATCATTCTGTTGATCTTGTGATCTACCCTAGCTCACTTGAGTTATGTCTTCTCTCTCCCCTCCCCCCCCCCCTCCCCGCATAGAAGGAATTCTCCCTTAGACTCCCCTATAACAGAAGAAGAAATTGGATGTGTTTGTTGTCCTTCCCTCCTTCCTTAAAAATAAAACTCCAGGTCTGAATGGCTATCCTTTAAAGTGCTATATTCAATATAAAGACAGACTGATTCCACCTTTATGTTTGTATAATGTGTTATTGGAAAAGGGGCTCCTTCCACCCTCTATGAGGAATCCAAGGTACGGTAGGTCCATGAACATTTGAAGACTCCTTATTAACCTTCACATTTTTGACCCCTCTTCCTCATCAAAGCCATTTTAGCACTAAACAATCATACAGCTTTTGACTTCATACATTTATTGCCTGGATAATGATTTTATATACTCAACCACCCGCCCTCCTTAAATTGAATAATATTATTTCAGACTTTACCCTATACAACAGGGTCTTCCGTGGACTTGAGTACTAACTGTCCATTGAAGTCTACTGACAAATTTATTTACATAGGGGTGGAGGTAAAATTGCCCTCAACATTAATAATAACCCAACCCCTGTTATTTCAGCTTTAAACACAAAATACCCATTTGGCCTAAACTCCCTCTAACCTTACTTGGAATTATTTAATTAAAATGGTGTTTCTTCAAAATGTTAAAATATTCTTTCTCAGGAGATCTCTCCTGTCTACATTCCTAAATGCATTCTCCAAAAACTAAACATCTGGATTACCTAATTTATTTAGTCCCCCTATGCTACAACTCTCAATATCCCAGGGTGTCTTGGTAATTCCAGATTTGCACAGATATTACTTTGCCTCTCAACTGGTGTTTATGCTATGGTGGCTGTTCCCACAATTGGATAATGCAGACACTGCCACAGTGGCTTCTGTAGACCCCCCTCCCCCCTTTGAAACTCTCTTAAACCTTATTAAAAAAAAAACTATGCATACCAATTCCGTCTGGACTATGCCTCTTAAAGTTTAGAAACAATATTAGCAGTTATATACACAAAAATCAAAGCTGTATCTCCCAACAACCCCATCTGGTATAAATCAAGGCTTCAACACTTTGACGGTTACAGACCTCAGTGGGTTAAAGTACGGCTCAAACATATCCATCAGTTATACCTGCAAGGTACTTTTAAACCCTTTTACTGTATCTATTGAAATGGAAGTCAAAAATTTCTGATGCCTGGCAATTTAAATGCCTTCAACTTTGGCATGCCACTTTAACCCATTTTCGTTTACAAGATGTAGCCTTTCACTCATCCACATAAAATGCTGTTCTTCAACTCATCCATACAAAGATAAATTCCAGGATTTACACACAGGGGAAGTACTCCAAGCTTTTTCTGGTACAGATTTAATAGAATATACACATTCCAGACCTGACTGAGCAAGACTGCAAGGAATTTTCTGGTTGGTGTTTTGACACAGTCATATCTGTGAGAGATGAATTATCTTAATTAGATGAGTTTAACACTGACCAGCACAGATCTTAGTGCCCCACATCAGTGACCAGTACGGATATCAGTGTCCTATGTAGTGACTCACTGTAAATGTGCGTCCAAACTTCGGACCAGCCAGGGCTCCACTTTGTATTGCCTCTGCCACTCATCTCCAGCAGGATGATAAGTCTGAAATGCGCACAGCAGCCAATAGGGGAAAACAGACTGCCCACTAACAGAGAGTGGAGCCTCCAAGGCATTCACACACTGTTGGTGGACAGGGTAATGGCTAACAGTCTGTCCTGCCTTGGAGCTGCTGAACAAGGTGCTGGGAGTGGCTGCTGTGCTTCAAGCTGGGCTGGGCTTCAGTGCTCCATTATAGAGATGGCCCTGCCAACACCACTGGTACTGGGGGGATGAGACTAAAATCTGGGGTGAGCAGCCTACCCCAGAATCACCCTAGATTTGGCTCTGAATAAAATATACATAAAAAAAAAACATAAAATATACCATAAGAGAGTAAACTACAGTAGAGAAATGAAATGGATAAAAGTACTGTATCATCACCAATATGTTTAATCTCTTTTTATTCTTTTCTTTACTGTAAGTAAACTATATGTACAGAAAGTTACATGGCCATAACAAGAATATACCAATGGTATCTTTCCAAACAATTCCATATGCAAAAGGTAGTTTTGCCACCTTACATGTACATACTTGATGGAAAAGCAACCCTAAGGCCCCATTTACACCTGCACATTCCAGGAAAGAGCGATGCGCTTGTGGTGCCATTAATTCTTACTAATTGTACTTACTGGCACCCCAATTCTTACTTATTAATTCTTACTGGCACCCCAAGTACAGCTAGCAAGCACACTGAAAAAAGGTGCTGATGCTTCTTTGGCACATTGGTCACATGAAGGTCAGCCCATTTAAGCGAATTCAAGTGAATAGGCTGCCCTATGCTGTTGTGCAAAAAAGAAAGTGCATAAGCTTGATGTGCAGGTGTGAATGGGTCCTAAAGTAGTAGACAGTGGCATGTTCCTATTGCTATACTGTCGCTAAAAACAAAAAGTCTAAATAAGGGTATATGGTTCAAATCGTAACTACTTGTTGGGCAATTCCAGCAACCAATGACTGGAGAAAATGAGAAAGGGGGGGGGGGTTGTTAAGTATTAAAAAAAAGTATGTGTATCTTTATGTGTCATACTTGGAACTTCTATGTCTCATTGGTCCGTACTTCCACCTTCCTCTAATAGTTGTAGTAGAGCCACAGAAATTTGAAGGCAATTCTTGGAGATGGACCTAAAGCCAGAAGTTTCCCCAAACTGCTGTCACATGTTATGGCTTACAATGAATAGGGAATTTTTGTGTTTTCTGCTGTGTTTTAAATGTTCAGCCCAATAGAATTCTTATTCTCTTCTCCTTGACTGTGAAAACGTTTGGCCACTGCAGTAATCAGCGCTGCTCCCTTCCCACTCCCATCTTCAGATAGAATGAAGGTCACATCACATTTGGGTGACAGTTTCTTCACGGTTTCCTGCAAAATCCTGGAAAAACTAAGAAGAGACAAGTGTTTGTCAATACTTACAATGTATAGACATATTCAACTCCTGTTTCTTAAATGATTTAAATTGCTTCCTAATTTATTTATTTAGTTTTAGTTATTTAGGTCAAATGTTTTATAGTGGTTGTCCCCTCCTCCCAAAAAGGCCTCAAAACAGGGCATGAACAAAAAATATGGAATATCATGCCTACCTCCATGTTGCACCACCAACACATGTCAGAAATACCACCATCCATCTTGTGGAGTATATAAGGTACTTTGTACCATCGTGAGAGAATTTTATACCCCACTTCCTATGGAAGATTTGTAAACCAAGAGGAGAATTTTTTCAACTTGTCGTGATGTAAACTGAATGTCTAAACAGGCCTAGAGGGTTCCCCCTTCCTGCACAAGGATTCAAAAGGAGTACAATCACGTGGGGTGTAGTGCACTTTGAAAAGTCTGCAGAAAGTGCCTGAGTTGGTTACTGCTCAAGTTATCTAAAAGTGGTTCTTAAAGCCTGGAGATGACTGCCAGGGAGGAGAGGCCACCCTGTGGCCACATGTTAACCAGACGAGATTTCCCTAGTTGGTCCAACCTCCAAACACTTCTACTTGTAAGACTGGGAATAAAATCGGAGGTTGTCAGAGGGGAGGGTAACGGTGATATGTCTATAGTGCAGAAGGTCGACCTGACCACTGCAAGAGTAGCCCCAATCAGGGGGTGGTCCAGCATTGCCTCTGATGGAAGAAAGGGCTCCAATTTCAAGATAAAAATAATCTTTGCGAGGGGACAGCCCTGTCTCATCCCATTCGCTATGTTATTGTAATGGGTGCCACTTTATGATTCATGTCATTCAATCTCTGATTAAAGGTAAATATACTGCAAATTCTCAGAAGTGACATAAACCCCAATTGTGGCATATAGTAGGCAGTAATATGTTATAGTACCGAACACAGAAAAACGTCACATTTCATAACAATAGTGCTTCAAATGCCTAATTTATGCATTTCTAATTGAATATTTGTTTGAGGTTTCTGTTTTCTGAATTTGCAATTGAAAAAAATTATAACAACTCACTGTGGATGTAATTTGTACAAGGTCCCATCAACACCAACAGTAGTTTTGAGATGTTCTAGGCTCCGGTTTTCTCTTATTTTATCTACAACAGCCGCTAAACCAGCCCCACATAACTTTGCTGCTCTTGTTGATACAGCTCCACAAACTTCCTTTACAATGATACTGTCATCACATGTACTGTCCAAACCCAGCTGTTGCAGGATCTTCCTGACTTGAAGAAGGGCTAAACGATCACTGGGTAAAAAAAATGTACATATAGGGTTTTGGTGAGCTATACATACAAGGAGATGTAAACAGTATTGTCAAAGTATACAACTGCGCAAACATGCCACCACAAACCAAAGGCCTCATGCACACAGGGCGTTTGAAAAAATGAGCTGCAGCGCCAGTTTTGACGCCAGGAAAAAGCAGTTGTAAAAACACGCTTTTGATAGGTGTTCGGAAGTAGCCAGGGTACAAAAACAGTGTCCAGCAAAAAGGCTTAATACAGCAGTTGTTTCAGTTTTTTTCGACTCAGGCCACACATCCCTAATAAACCATAAGTAATCTCAATCTTTACGTCTTAAAATGTAATCTTTACGTCTTAAAATGTAATACTGGAAGTGAACATACTGTGAGACTAAATTAATCTTTTACAGTATGTACATTTATACTGACTTATATCAACTAATCACCTAAATATTTGATTCTACATCCAACTATTCAATACATATTACATTTTACACGAAGTATCGCAGTTCAGAGCACACAAAAATAATGTTGAAAGCCACAGTATAAATGCATATTCAGTTTTAAACTGTTGTTCTTCACCCTTATGTTGCTTTGTACACCTGCTACACATTCCTTCTTACCTATCTTCCTGTACTGTGATGCATCTTCATGCATTCTCAAAGACAAAACGTGAAGGGAATTTAACATTTTACAGTTTTAGGGAAACCTCCTAATGGAGATTCAACTATTTTCACTGGGACTTGAAAACAAAAAGATGCTAGGGAAAGTACCGGGGCAACTTTTAAACACTGTCCATTGCTTTATTATATATAAGGGGGCCCAGGGAGAAGCAGAAGTTGAGAAAAAATATAGAGTGGAACAAGAGGCCAGATGTAAGTATAGATGAAAAGGGACAAAGGGTACACAACACATCCAATACGTTTTTTCCTCAGACCTCCCGCATGACTGCTATTCTAGGGAACCTGGACTTCAGACCAGGAATTTCCGATCACGTTTTCAAACAGCTCTTGACCCAAAGAATTTTCTTAAACTCCTCCACGTCATTCGCCAGATGTTTGACCTTCCTGACACGTGGAGACTTCAACAGCTCTGTCATTTCCTTCTTATGCTGGACTGTGGAGGTAGGCATCCTAGCCTTGCAACTTCCTTTGAACGCATGTGCGTGGACTCCTCCCCATCCACCAATGCAGTTTCCACCGCTTATAAATTTCTGACTCTTTCAGAGGATGACTTTGTCCCACCATTTCTGTTGAAATGGGAATGTGACTTTCATACCTCTTTTTCACCTGTTGAAAGGGAAGATATTCTATACTTTGCACACTACTGGGAATTGGGGTATAAAACTCTGTCCAGATGGTACAGAATCACCTCAGTGCTTTGTAAGTTATACCCAAGAACATCAAACACCTGTTGGAGATGCCACAAAATGGGATTTACCCTCCTTCACATCTTTTAGTCATGCACCAAGCTGCAACTTTCTTGGACCACTATTATGGCACTTTTCCACTGCAAGTACCGGATCGGCTCCACTTGGCCCTGCTTGGCCCGTTTTGGTCTTCCACTGCATGGTACCGCATGGTACGGTGTTGGAACAGTTTGGTACGGTTTGCTTTTCCACTAAAGTAGTACTAAAGTAAGTGGGTGGGATAACAACGATTCTCTGACCAATCAGTGGCAAGTAGTGACAAACAGTCAAGGCTGCATGCAAAGGATTGTGGGATATGGTACCGGTACGGCCCTCTTGGAACCACAACTGAGATGGTACTGTTTAGAGAGCCGTACTGTTCGGTTCCATGTAGTGGAAAAGCGCCGCCGTACCGTACCGAACCGTTCCTACACTGTACCATGCGGTACCATGCAGTGGAAAAGCACAAAAGCAAGCCGAACCATTCGGTTCCATGCAGTGGAAAAGCACCAAGAGATTGACCATCAAACAATTAACAGACTTTGATCTAGGTAATGACCCTGCCAGATACCTACTTCACTTTTCCCCTCTGGCAAGGAAACGCTACAAAAAAACCCTACTCATTCATTTAGTAAATGCTGCCAGGGCCTACATTCCAGCCTTCTGGAAGTAGGAGACTTCCCCTTCTCCTGCACTGCTGTTCTCCAAGATTTCTGAAATTCATGGAATAGAAAGCCTCACAGTGCCTCTCAGGGGCAGGGAAGAGAAATTTAATTGCATATGGTACCACTGGACCTGGTCCCTGTGCTTTTGGGACAGAAGCTTTTATGGCAGATGGTGCAGGATTTCACCATGCACCAACTGCTGCACACAGTGATGCTGAGATCCTTTTACCCCTCCTCTTCTTTTCCTTACCCCCTTCCCTTGTCCCTGCTCTCCAATCACAACCCCCTTTTTTGCCCCCTCTCCCAATAATTTCCACCCCCAAAACCCTTCCTTGTCCCTCTTCTACCCTGTGCTTTGCCCAATCCCTAAATATAGGCTGAGTTTGGCCTTTGGTTGTCCTGCCTCATTATCGCATTAGTCTAGGTGCATCTTTGTTATCTCTCTACTTAAATATTAGGACTGGTCTCTCAAAGTTCCATGTATGCCTCACCCATCCTCCATGTTCCTATTGAGCTTTTATACTTCCATTGGGTCCGAACTCTATACTTTGTATTGTTTTGTTAAAAAAACCTGATAAATTATGAATTTAGAAAAAAAAAGGGACAAAGGGTGTTTTTTAACCAAGAGAATAGAATGTTGTATAGACATAGTGAGAGAAAAATGCAGTAGACAGATGACATATTTATCAGAAGAGACTAAGCAGCAAAATTTAGTTTAAAAAGAGATTGGGGGTTGAGTGGAGGATATTGAGGTTAAGGCCAGTGTGGCCACACAGCAAGTAATGCAGGACAAAAGTGTCACAAGTGGACAAAAAGAAAGGGTCAACCTGGCAGAATAGGTATATTTTCTCTCTTGAAAAGCTTTCATATGCTTTTACTTAAATTATGTGTGCAATTTATGCAGTTTAAAACGGAATATGCATTTTAATGATCTTATGACAAGGAGACTGCCTCTTGCTTCCTGCTGTGCCTATGGGACAGGAGAGGATACAGAAAAAAAAAAAAAAATTGTAGCAGAAAGAGATCGGGACTGCCCTAACTGTAGTGTGCTAGGTAGGGGCTGTAATAATACAACTTCACTGCTAAGATACAAAGTCAAAATAATATTTTTTTTTTTATTAGGGAAAAATATTAAACCTAGACAGGAGTTCTAATCCTTCCCCACTCTATTTCAAACCAGAAAAAAAGATGTTTTGACTGAATGTACATTTTATATGTTTTAATCAATTAAGCATTTGATCATTAGTAAAAAGATACTTGATAATTAGGATAATAACCTTTCAATCTGAGACAAAAATTTTGTTTCAAATATCCCTTTTGTCCTCAGCCTTTCAGATATCTGACCACGAAATAGGAGACCTTTTTTGGTTAGGTCGATTAAAATTTGTCTCACAATTTCTCCGAGGTACATGCCACTGGTCATCTTTTCATATCTGTATAGAGCAGAAACATACATATTAAATCAAATGTCTGTGTGACAAATATGGTAGTTTTTAAGAAAATAAACCTGACGACATGGAACTTGTATAATTATCTTCATTAACAATAATGTTTTCAACTTTGTATAACTGTTACAACCACAATCTACTGTTATTGTAGGTGGACAAAGGTGGACAGGTGCCTGTATTTGTATTTTTTTTTTTCTGAAATGCTATATGAAGCATTTTAAAGGGATCTGAAATAAAACCTTTGAATTGACAGTGGTATTTATTGCTTTTCTTATGCATGCCATTAAAAAAATAGTTGCTAAATCTCATACAGGAAATAGTAAGCACAGTCTCTAAATCTCATAAAGGCCAGAGTATTTATGCAAAGAATAATTACCTTGAACGTAGCCCCTTACCTCTCTCTAATGAGATAACATCCACTTTAACACAAGTATCTTTTTAATTACTTTTCTAAACTGATTCCTCACTTTGATCAAACATCTACATTAGTGCAGGCTTGCTTATTCATGGTCACTAATGTTAAAAGTATATCAATGCACTACGCATTCACATTACCTTTGTTTTCCTGGATTCAGTGACTTCTCGTCCACATGTCTGTCATATTGGGTCTGAATGTCAGTCAGACAATCATTGTCTCCAAAACCTCCCCATTCTGTGTTTATACACATTCTCCCTTCATCTCCTTCCAAAAACTCAATGTTCTTCATCTCTTCCATGTAACACAAATTGCTACCAGTACCTGGGGAAGACAAAATACTTTTAGATTAAACAGTACAACACACAACATATGCCAGTGAATTAGAAATGTACAATTGAGCTCAACAGATAACCAATTGAATATCTAATTGTCTCAATGGAGGATGCAATAATTGGTGGGCTACATCAGCATGTGTGTGAGGCTCTCAAACAATTCCTACCAATGTCTCCAGGACTATATAAGCAGTCAACACCTAACCAGACCTTCCATATATGCCAGATTTGGCCATCACCACACCATGCTTGCAGAACTGACCACAGGAAGGAGGCAGAAGTCTTAGTTCTAGGCTGCATGTGTATGGACAACCTTACCATGTCCCTAGGTGGTTTGGATCTCTGCTATATCTTTCACATAGTATTCAGCGCCTAAATTCTCTTTTTGTGGTATGCATGGTCACTGGACCTTCTCTTTAGTATCTATTGGATACTAAATTACAGACACTTCTGAGGTACAGTATGACAAATAAAAAAAACAACCATAAACATGACTTCCAATACAGACCACCAGCTAGCTTTAGTACACTTTTAATGGTCAATTAAAGCAAATAGTTTTATTTTAGCTATAAAAGCCATTTCCAGTTGGACTATAGCAGCACTTTTTTAATTGTAGGAACCTATTGATGATCAGTGTAATTACCTGCAATTAGTCCAATCTCACAATTTGGGTCTTCATACCCACAGGTCATCATTGTCCCAACTGTGTCATTGACAATGGCCACAATGTCCAAGTCAAACTCCTTCAAAACAGAAAGGAACATAGGGAGTGTGCTGCATGCTCCTTGTGCATTGTAAAATTACTGTACAGTGATAAGACTTTATTTTTGTTATCCAATAGGTTTACAAAACTGAGATCACTTACATTTCTCCTCTTCATGGCTTCTCGCAACATATCTACCACATCTTGCCCTTCACAATCTGTGGCCTTGAAACCTTTTGTCCATCCCACCAATGTTCCCTAAAGCAGATATAAATGGATTATCAGAATGGAACTATAGTTTAACAATTTAGTGGAATATTAGACAAGAAACAGCTGACCAGTCATGATTAGCAGGTATTTTGTATTAACATGTGTCAGTTATATAATGGGAGTTGTGATTCTTTAGCCAGCTTGGTTAAATTTTGTGTCAAATGAAAAAAGGTAAAATGGCTTAGGTTAAATAGTTAACACTGACCCAATCCTATCCAACAAATAAAATCAACACTCTGGAGCAGCAGACAGTTTAACGCTACCCTTGAGGGTGGCACTAAGTGTCTATGACTGTTGGCAGCATGGCAGCACTCGCTATTACACACACACACACAGGCTTGGCAGAGGTCACTTCAAAAATGGTGAGTTCCAGCACTTTTGAGGTTGGGTAGGTGTTCCCTTACCCTTAATTTGTTACCTGTCAATGGCCAGTACTTCACCTATAGATAATAATTATAAAAAAAACTACAAAAATTGCAATATTTTACACCTATATATGCCAACTTTATTATGACATTAGTAACATAATATCTCCAATCCATTTATTGTTCGAGAATACATAAGATCACCCTAAATGATAAAGGTTTCCCTTTCACAAGGCACCTATTCTCAAAACATTATACTATATACACAAGGCTATGATTCAACAAATTTTCTTGGTTACTCAATAACATAAAAAAAATACAGAATTTAGCTTAGCTATCCGAACACCGATCTGTGTCAGATGTTAAATCTCAAATGCAATGGATGCTGCTTGACAAGAAGTCAACTGCAAGACTTCAGTGCTCCATGCCAACTTTTCATTGACTCTGGAAACTGTGGATCTCCCACTACCTACAATTAAATTTTGATTGCAATTTACTGGAATTGTGATGGTTTCTCCCCTCATACCTCATGGCGTTTGTGGTCTGTGAATTCTCTTTGGCAAACTCCTCTTCCTCTCCTCCTACCACTGAGCCTCCTCCATTTTCTATCTTTCCCGTCTCCCTTCTAGCTACCCTTCGCTCACTCTTCTTAACTAGCTACTCCCCATCTATTTCCTTCTCAAAAATATTTCCAATGGTTGTTTCCAATAACTGAATATTACTACATACAATTATTATTTCTAATCTACAGTTTTTGTGTTCATGTTGGTTGCACGCATATACAATTTCTGTACCGGATTGCATTTGGAAACACTAATTCTAATAAAATAGAAAGCTTAAATAAGGAAAAAAATGACTACATTCTTTAAAAAGAGTATGTAAACCCAGCATTCCATATTCCTGATATGTGCCTGTTGTACTATGTACATGTAGGAAAAAGTATCCTGTTTTTGTATTGCTTAATTTGTGTGCCTGGTGTGCCTGTAAGTCCCTCTGCTTTCTTATTAAAAATCACTAAGTCACTACTGGTCACTAAGCAGTAGAGCACACTGTGGTCAGTTCATGCCCCCCTCTACATAGCCTTTCATTGGGAAGCTCAGTATACTGTTGTTCCTCCTCCCCCAGCTCTTATGCAGCTGAGATAGAGGGAATGCGATCACTTAAAAAAAAGGGAAAAAAGGTATTTATAATGTTTATTTTCTATATATGCACAAATGTTTTGCCTTTCATTACTATTCCAAAATGAATGGATTGTTTTTCATGGTAATCGTTTACAATCCCTTTAAGCAATAACACATGTGTTATTTGCCACAGTGGTTATTTTTATCCATGTAATTGTAGCCAAGTACTGGGCTACAGCAATATGGAGAAGGAGACATTGCCTTATTCTTCTCCCCCTAGCTCAACTGCTTATTCAGACTTCAGTGGCTGGAAGCCAGTGTTTAGGCTGGGAAGTTTCACCCCCAATATGGTATTATTTACAGTCTAGAAGCCAGCAGCTCGGTGAACCTTTTCCTGCAGAATCTTTATTGGCTACATATCAACACATTCAGTGTCTAAAAATACTAATGTGCTTTGGCCTTCCTCATAGCATCCTTGGCTTTTGGGGAGAGACCAAGGGTCCCCCTCCTTCAATAGCAAGAATTCACTGCAGTATCCCAGGGACTGGTGATGGGGCCATTCCCCCATTGCTGATATTGCTTGTAGGGACTGAGCCACTGAGAGAAGGACACCAAGTGTACCCAATCCGTACCGCACTTATACTATACTCAATACGGCACTCATTCCAAACCTATATCGCATTATACCGAACATTTATGGCATCTGAATCACATCTACCTTGCACCTGTGCTGAGATTATACCATACCTATATTGTACCTATACTGCTTACAGTTTAACTAGGACTGTCATTAAGTGCATCAATGCTCTTAAAGAGTTCCAACGATAGCCAGCAGAAGAACAACAACTCAAAGGACTGCCACTCCTGTAATAATTATTTTGCAAGTCCCCTTTGTTCCTCTGCCCCCTGTGCTACCATCATCCTTTTCTTTTGGATGGCGCATGCATACCCAGTCGGTCTAGGATTGGCATCACCAACATAAATGCGCTCAGGCAGTATAGTTCCAGCACTTGGTAGATTAAGGTTTACTATTGCACTTAAGGTGGCCCTGCTACCGTTAATGCTGATCTGGAGGCAAAATATTATCTCATGCATATTCCTTACTGTTAATCACTTTGTATGCTAGATTGTGTTATCAATTGGTAATCCATTTTGCATTTGCCTAGTTACTAACCCTATTGGGTGACAATACAATAAGTTTGCCTTTACTACCTGATTTGGTGCCTGTTGTCTTTGGTGTATCACTACTATTTTTTTTTTTTTGCACTTTTTAAACAGATACTATACAGTGCCTTGAAAAAGTATTAATACCCCTTGAAATGTTCCATTTTTTGTCATGTTATTACCAAAAATTAAATGTATTTTATTAGCCTTTTATGTGATAGACAAAAACAAAGTGGCACATAACGTTGAAGTGGAAGGAAAATGATAAATGGTTTTCAAATTTTTGTACAAATAAAATATCTGAAAAGTGTGGCATGCATTTGTATTCAGCCCCCCTGAGTCAATACTATGTAGAACCACCTTTTACTGCAATTATAGCTGCAAGTCTTTTTGGGTATGTCTCTACCAGCTTTGCAAATCTAGAGAATTAAATTTTTCCCCATTCTTCTTTGCAAAATAGGTCAAGCTCTGTCAGATTAGATGGAGAGCGTCTGTGAACAGCAATATTCAAGTCTTGCCACAGATTCTCAATTTGATTTAGGTCTGGACTTTAACTGAGCCATTCTAACACATGAACATGCTTTGATTTAAAACATTCCATTGTAGCTCTGGCTTTATGTTTAGGGTCATTTTCCTGCTGGAAGGTGAACCCTCTGCCCCAGTCTCAAGTCCTTTGCAGACTCTAAAAGGTTTTCTCTCTACGATTGGCCAGTATTTGGCTCCATCCATCTTCCTATCAACTCTGACCAGCTTCCCTATCCTGCTGAAGAAAAGCATCCCCACAACATGATGCTGCCACCACCACCATATTTCATGGTGGGGATGGTGTGTTCAGGGTGATGTGCAGTGCGGGTTTTTGGCCACACATAGCGTTTTGCTTTTAGGCGAAAAAGTTCAATTTTGGTTTTATCATACTAGAGCACCCTCTTCCACATTTGCTGTGTCCTTCACATGGCTTCTTGCAAACAGACTTCTTATGGCTTTCTTCTTGCCACTCTTCCATAAAGGCTAGATTTGTGGAGTGCACAACTAATAGGTTGTCCTGTAAACAGATTCTCCCACCTGATCTGTGGATCTCTGCAGCTCCTCCAGAGTTACCATGGGTCCGTTGGCTGCTTCTCTGAGTAATACTCTCCTTGCCTGGCCTGTCAATTTAGGTGAACGGCCATGTCTTGGTAGGTTTGCAGTTGTGCCATTCTCTTTCCATTTTCGGATAACGAATTGAACAGTGCTCCGTGAGATGTTCAAAGCTTGGGATATTCTTGTATAACTTAACTTTGCTTTAGACTTCTCTACAACCTCATCCCTAAAATTGTCTGGTGTGTTCCTTGGCCTTCATGATGCTGTTTGTTCACTAAGGTTCTCTAACAAACCTCCGAGGGCTTCACAGAACAGCTGTATTTATACTGAGATTAAATTACACACAGGGGGACTATTTACTAATTAAGTGACTTCTGAAGGCAATAGGTTCCACTAGATTTTAGTTAGGGGTATCACAGTAAAGGGGGCTGAATACAAATGCATGTCACACTTTTCAGATATTTGTAAAGAAAGCTGAAAACCATTTATCATTTTCCTTCCACCTCATGTTGGTCCTATCCCCTAAAACCTCAATAAAACACATTTTCGTTTTTGGTTGTAACATGACAAAATGTAAAAATTTCAAGGGGTGTGAATACTTTTTAAGGCACTGTATTTAAATAATGCTTCCATGGTATATTTAACATACTAAAGGGGACCAAACAAGAGAAGATAATTGTGAAGTATTTACATACTCTTTAATGTCATGTTTATTTTTTTATACGCAGAAAACACAGACACATAATACTTTTTCAGATATGTCATTGCTACAGTAAGGAAAGTTCGGATTTTTATTCTAATGTGCTCATCAGGGAGATTTTCCCCATTTCATGTCCCAGGTGGCACCAGTTGCTAGGACAGAAATTTAAGAGAAACCGCTCCACAGAAGCATAGACAGTCATAAAATTCTTCTCATCCCTACTTTAAAAACCTGTTTTTGATTTCTTTGCATTTTTCCGGTTGGTAAAATGTACCCCTACTTTCAATTCCAGGTGGCATCAGTCACCAGAGCAGAAGGTGAACTAGCCCTTCCCCACTCTATAGAAAAATGAAACAATACATTTTTTTACAGCAAGACTCACCTTGTCAATTCGATCTTGTTTACATGGGAAGGAAAATGTAAATCCCAAAGGCAATGGAGCACCTTTAATTCCCATGTAATCTAAGAATTCTGCAATGCATTCCACAATATGATCAAATAGCTGGAAAATAAATAAAAATTTAATATTATTACTAAATATTCACAAGCCTTTGCTATTAACATCCTGCCACCAAAGCATCCAGCTACTGTTACAAGCTTAAAATGGTTCCATAAATTTAGACAGTGGGGTCGATTTGCTAAAGGAAAACCGGCTTTTCACCTTGCAAGGGAATTTCAATTTTGCACGGGTATTTTCCCTTAGCTTAGCGAATGTGCTAAATATTCATTTTTCAAAGAATGCCCAATCTTTTTCCTGCACATGACTGGATGATGGAAGTCAGCAGAGCCTTACTTCATAAACTATGCAAAGGAAAAAATCCCTTGCAAAGGGAACAGCCTATTTGCCTTTAGTAGATTAAGCTTGATGTGTCACTTATATTTTAGCTTTATAACAAGACCCATTGTAACATGCAAGCAGTTTGTACAGTTACCTCTTCTCCAGTGCCTTGCATTATCTCTAAAGGAATGGCAAAGATCTTATTATACATTTTCACATAGCGCCTTCTTCCACTGCGGATCTTCACTAGCAATACTCGGAAGTTTGTTCCCCCAAGATCCAAAGCCAGAAAGTTTCCATTCTCTGTAATATATTTTGTACCTATTACTGCCCCAGTACAATAATGTTAATGTAATCAGATTCAGCAGTGCTAAACTATATTAATGGTCTGCAGACTGGTTTGAGTATGTCTTATATTTTGGGCTCCCAAAATTGTGCACAATTGAATCATTAGGTCCAAGAAAATTGGAACACCAATATTTTGGATGCTACCCTAAAATATTGAGAACACAAAATTTGAGAATTTAAACATAATTGTAATATTAAACTTATAGGAACTGGTGTCACCTTAACAAGCTTCCTCAATGGAGTTTTTACTGTGGATTGATCAATAAGAGTACAAAATACTCAGAACATGAAGAAACTTATACATGCTAATTATATTACTTTATAGCAAGGTTTTTCAAATTTTTAAGCATACCCAACAGTTAATGTTTTCAGAATATCTCTAACATTGGTGGCTTAAAGATGAGCTATAGGCAAACATAAAAATACCCCAGTGAATGAAGATATGCCTGTGAATGTATTTTTAAATGCAACTATTTCCTGAATTTGTCTCAATGTTAAAAATTTAAATTTTTACTGTCTGCATTTCTTTACTTTTAATATTCATTGGATTTTAAGATTACTACAAAAAATATTGTACAGATCAGGAAGGTGTATAAATTATTTTATTGAGGTGTCAAATATACTAGGTATGCCGTATTATTTATACTTATATATAAAAGGTCTAAAATTTGGAGATGATGCTAATGTACTGCAAACTATAGATGTAATTATTTTAGAAGGGTTTTCCGGAAACCTGAAAAATATTTCAAGGGTTCTTCCAAGGTAAAAAGGGTTGAGAAAGGCTGCTGACAAGGAACATGTTAGCATATGGAGAGAGCAGAGTGAGCAACAGAATGAGCAAGACCATTGCTTCTTTTCTGCCCAATCACAAGCTGTGGAAGGTGAGTGGGATGGTGACATAGCTGTATTGCATAACTGCAATAAAGAAAAATCAGGTCACCAGCCTATATGTGCTGTCTAAAAGGGATATCATTTTTCTTTTTTTTTCGTCTGTATATATATATTTTTTCAACTGTATATATTTTTTTACACCCATATGGAATTGCATACATTGTGGATAGCAGTAGAAAATGTACCTGTCCCATCAGGTGTTCCATAAACATATGTTGGTAACATTTTTACTGTGGCTTTGTCATGAGTTTCTTTCTGAAGTCCACATTTTAGTTCCGCCAACATTCTCTGCTTAGTATCTGCAAGTTTCTCATCGCTGACATGGAACAAGTCTAGTACGTCATCAATTTTCTTGTGTTGGGTCAGAAGTCTACAAGCCACTGCTGTAACCATAGCTGCTCCTCTCCCGCTGCCACATTCTGAAAGCAGGAAGCGTACATCACAATTGGGGACCAGTCTTCTGACCACCTTGTGAAGCCGTTTAGCATATCTAAAAAACAGAACCACCAAGTAGGTTACATGGGCAGCATAATATATTTGTATAACCCAAATGCGGTATTTTGACAGTTATGATCTAGGATTATTTGGTAGCATGTGACTAGACATGCGGCAATTAAGCACATTGGTACATTACTTAGACCTTGACAATTAGGGAGCGGGCACATTAGTCTTGTCAACCGTCAGTTTTTTTACTGGCAACACTTTTCTCCAGCTAGTAAAAGGAAAAAGTTGCCAGTTAAAAGTATGGCTGTGAAGCTCGGCGACGCATGCACAGTTCCGGCCCGGAGGCAGCTGAGACCATCTGAGTGCCTGCTCTAGTGTGTTTGGGCAGCGCTGGCGGAAGGTGGGTCTGGTGGAGTGTGCCACATGATGTCATGGTGCAAGGGAGCCAAGCGGACCGGCCGGAGCCTCATGAGCGGGTCTATGGGATGGGAGCAAGGCAAGCTGGGAGCAGACTGTCAGTGCGGTTAGGACTGGAGTGGACTGAAGGGACCAACTGGTATAGAGAGAGATTGATTTAGGAGAAGACGTGTTATGTCAGTGATCTGTGCTGTCAGTGTCATTGTGAGAGTCAATTTCATGTGTGTGTGTGTGCCTGCCAATTCTAATTTATTACCCTCCTGAGTCGTGTCTCTGAGCTACTTACATACTATATCGAAAATAAAATAAGAAATATTTTTTTTGCCTTAATACCTACCTTAAATCACATCACTAATTGCATATTGCGCTTGTTTGTAGCCTTAATACTGAAATTTGAACTTAAAACTGTAATTTTGTGACTTTTGCAAATGCCAGTAAAAGCTTGGCTGTGCCAGAATATTTTGGGTGTCGTGTCAGTAAATTTCAATCTGGTAGGTCGGCAACACTGGTGTACATAATTAATGCAGTTATTAAATACAACTTATACAAGGGGTGTGAGCAATGGCATAACCTCTAGCCATACTTGGGGAACCCTAATTTAGCTCCAGCAACCTACAAGGAGTTGGTTGTCATTGCTCATATAAAATGTACCACAACGGTCTATTCAACGGTTCAAAGCCCTTTTCACAACATTTTAGGTAAAAGTTTCCATTAGGAAAGCCTCACAAGATTTAAAGCAGGCAGTATGAGATTTGTGCGACATGGTTAGCAGGGATCATGTCCCATTTTATTGGTATAGTCCTTTTACACATTTATTTTCTCCTGCAATGTTGGTTTTGCCTGACTTTAATGTTTAATAATGTGATCTAAAAGAGTCCAGATGGTAATGGTTCTTTTTTTTGTGTTGAGAAAAAAAAAAAATCAGGATTGTCACCATGCATGTTTAAATTCCTGGCATTGCCTGCGTCAGGGAGAGGAAAGTGGAAGCTGAAATACCTCTGGAAATATGAGAGGAGACAGTTTCAAGTCTTTTAACATTTTGCTCTTGTTGAGATGTCTGCACATATATGGTAAACTTAAAGCTACACACAGATGTTAACAATTCAGCTGCTTAATCATGCATGATTTGGCCAATATACAGTGTTAAATCTTTTGCATAGGGTTGAGGACAAATAGTGGACATCCCCAATTCTAGCCTCTCTTGTTGGAAAGAGGTAATTGGCTGAAAAAGGTGCAACCCAGCAAACTGATCCTGCCTCCCAATAAAGCATGAGCAGGAGGATGTTTTGAAAATTCTCTGATGTCATTAGGCACCCTTATCCTCCTTCCACACTACCAATTTATCACCCAATAACCATCCTGCTCCCTTTATGGCTTTTATTTTTATTATTGACGAAAAGCTATTTCGCATTGCGGGAATGCACCAAAACTGCGAACAAAGCATTAAGCTTGTGGTTGCGGCATGGCCCCCTTTCAGTTACATGTTAGAGTTACACAGTCAGCGCCGCCTGTCAAACTCTACATGTAGCGTTAAAATTGTCAATGTATACGTACCCATGCAGCACCATGTCTACTTGTAGGTGGGAGGTAAGGGGGGCAGTAATAACAGATAAACCACATGTTTTTACCACCCCCTTTCCCCTCCTGGTCACCTGTGTGAAAGGAGCCAAGTCATATGTATAATTTAATATTGAATATACAATGTATTACTCACTGAGGATGAGTTTTATAGACGGTACCATCCATTCCAACAGTGGTCCTCATCCGGTCTAACTTCTTGTTTTGCCGAAGTCGGGTGAGTATTGCAGCCAGAGCAGCTGCACACAGATTGGCTGATCTGAATGACACAATGGTGGCAACATGCTGCACAGCAATGCAATCATCTTCTGATGGGTCCAGTCCGAGTTCAAGCAATACTTGCCTGGTGTTGTACAGCCCCTCGTTGTATCTGTAATAGTGAAGCATAAGTTAATCATATATCTGGAACATAGGGAACAACAATGAAGCATCAAAAAGAGGAGAGTGTGTTTTCTTCTTTTCTATATCCTTGTGATATCCTTAATAATCTTATATCACTATTTCCTACTTATTCCTGATAACACAAATTATACAAATTACGTTCATTTTAATTATAAATGTACAGTACTTGCTAAATACACAACAAAGGCATACATTTCTCATTAGGTGTCCATAGGCGTAGGTTGACTTTTTAGAAAATCCAACCACTGACAAATGTGAGTAAGTGCCTGAAAAACCAAAGCTGTGCGTTTCATTTTACCCTGCACTTGGTTGGCCAGGTAAGTAAAGATTCCATAGTGTTACAGTCACTTCACCAGATTGTCCTATGTCTGGACTATGTGCACTTGAGACTGCAAAAAGTAGAGCTTATTTAATCAATTTTATTAAGTTTGCTTTTGAAGTAAACTATTAGTAATCTACTTAGACACTGCTTAATATTACCATTGTAAACAGCAGCTGTTAAAAATAAATGTGCTTACTTCTCCATGGAAGCCACATGGCTGGTTTCTATCGCGCCCTTGGTACGGAGATTCGTTGAGATCTTTCCACCAAATAGAAGACCTTTCTTTGCCATCTTCAGCAGAATAAGTCGGACAAGTTCTCCCATGTACAGACCACTGATCATCTTCTCAAATCTGTCATTCAACAGACAATAGAATACATTCCTCAAAACATAATAAAGACAGCCAGGGATCTAGCAGGGAGCTAGATACTGTATGCAGGGCTGCTGTTAGAAATCGTGGGGCCCCGTACAGACTACCTGGCAGGGCCCCCCCAAGAAAATATTAAAGATATATTTAGCTAAAATTACAACAAAATCACTATTAGCAGACACAAATATAACATGTCTCGCAGTTTGGTGTGGTACATTTCACAATTCGTGCACATAAGTAGTATTTAATTTATACCAGTTTTACGCTATGGGATCCCATTCCATTTTCTCTTATATGTGGTTTAATGTCTGCTGAACCTACCGTATTGTCTGAGATTTGGAAACACCTTGGAGTTTCGACTTGGCCGTGGGATATCCATCGGAGATTCTGGGCGCATAATCCTTGAATTTGGCACATTATTTAATACACTCTGGTAAGCAGTTTGTACCACTAGTGGACAATCGTTTGCACTCAGTGAAATATTATGAACACCTATTCATCTTTCCTGGAATTTTGATTCAGAGACTTTACGGACTTTTATTTAATTATTATTTTGTTATTGTGTAGTCACAGCACTTTCTTTTGAGTAGCGCAGCTTTTTAATATACAAATATAACATAATTCGCATAATTCCGTGCTGGAAGGGGGGCCCACACAAGGGAGGGGGATTAGTGAGAGACAACTGTCTCTTTCTCAACAGATAAAAGCTGGCAGCAGAGAGGACAGATGAGATTCAGGTGCTGGAGGAAGATTTCTGTATTTGTTGTCCATCACTAATCCCCCTCTCTGTGTGGGCCCCCCTGTGTGCTCGGGCCCCCTACAAGAGGGCTGGTGGTCCCCCCCTATCAGCGGCCCTGACTGTATGGCACATGGTTGTACAAAACCCTTACATGAGGATAAAGTAATTTACTAGACATTGGTCTTTTTTTTAAGCCTAAACAAGCACAGTATATTGCTTATAGGACTATGTAATTAGCAGGTAAGCATTATTATGAGAAGTCCCAGGAAAAAAAAACACAATAGCTGTCATTTGAAACAGGTCTATTCTCAGATACACAAACTAGGTCATATGTACAAAGGTGCACATAATGTGATCTAGGTCTACAGCCTTATACTTGTACAAAAAAAAACCCTTAGATGCCACCTCATAGCCAGCGCAATAATGAATAAGTATTTGACCAATGAATAGAACAATAAAAAATAAATAAATTAAAAATGGAGCTGTTCCTTTTAAGTCAGGGGTGGGGAACCTACGCCCCGGGGGCCGTATGCGGCCCTCGAAGTCATTTGGTCCGGCCCCCCATGCAGCTGAGTCTTTGTCTCTCAGCTGATTTATCAGAATGGAGCCAATGCTTCCTGTATAGTTCCGGCTCCGTTCTGACAGTCTGAGTGAGTCACAGGCGGAGTGATATCAAATGCACTCCGCCTGTGACTAATACAGGAAACATTGCCTCTTCCTCCAGCGCGGCACCGCTGCTAGCCAGCATTTCCCGCCAGCAGCACACACAGCAGTACCAGCCAGAGCCAGCAGTACTCACAGCAGTATAAGCCAGAGCAAGCAGTACTCACAGCAGTATGAGCCAGAGCCAGCAGTACCCACAGCAGTATAAGCCAGAGCCAGCAGTACCCACAGCAGTACCAGCCAGAGCCAGCAGTACCCACAGCAGAACCAGCAGTACCCACAGCAGTACCAGCCAGAGCCAGTAGTACGCACAGAAGTACCAGCCAGAGTCAGCTGTACCCACAACAGTACCAGCCAGCAGTACCTACAGCACAGTACCAGCCAGCAGTACCCTCAGCAATACCAGCCAGCAGTACCCACAGCAGTACCAGCCTGAGCCAGCAGTACCAGCCTGAGCCAGCAGTACCCAAGGCAGTACTTACAGCACAGTACCAACCTGAATCAGCAATACCCACAGCAGTACCAGCCTGAGCCAGCAGTACCAGCCAGCAGTACCCACAACACAGTACAAGCCAGCAGTACCAGCCTGAGCCGGCAGTACCCACAGCAGTACCAGCCAGCTGTACCCACCAGCAGTACCAGCCAGCTATACCCACCAGCATTACCCGCCAGCAGTTCTTTTCAAAACTTACTACCACAAAGTCGACTGCGCTCCAGACTGACCGATGCAAACCTGGAAAACCAGTTGCGAGTAGCAACATCATCAATACCAGCTAACATCACACACCTCACCAAAGAGAAGCAGTTGCAGCCATCACATTAGGGGTGAGTTAATTACATTTTTGACCAAATATAACAGGCACATTTTTAAGTTGATAATTTTGTACAGCCCCCGAATGATTTTATAAATACCCAAATGGCCCTTGGCAGAAAAAAGATTCCCCACCCCTGCTTTAAGTGCATACAGTATAAACATCATATTACAATAAAAATATATACAAGGTTCTGGCGCTTTCACTTAAGTGTGCACATCAATTAGAAACCTTCTGAATTACACTGTTAATAAATGCAAAACCATGTTCTCCAAGTAATATAGTGTGTCCAAAGTCCAAATAATTTGACCAGCACCAAGAAAGTGATGCTCTTTAAATGTGTCCTCTTCTCTTTTTACATTTGCGAACTTTATGCCACCATGTGAGTTTAAAATGCACACTCACCAGAGAAACTTAACCCCTAAATATAGGGAAGTCAAAAAGTGCTATATCCTCCTGTATCCCTGTCTGTCAGGGTACCTTTACAATCTGCTCCTCCTCCTCGTTCTGTGTATTTAACTTGGCTCAAAACACTCATCAATGACTGGGAAGATGCCAAAATAATTATATCAAAGTGCAGTATTAATTGAATTAAATAGGTTTCCCCAAACATACAAGCACATACTACTCACATTTATATGTGCCAAAATTAACCAACACCAGTGTGTACAGCTGATAATGTAGATGGACTGCTCCGCCACTCTACTCGCTAGAGCCGGCCTGCATTCCAAAAGCTGGAAGTTTGCAACCAGATGCAATGTTACTCTGAGGCTGGAAATGACGGTAAAGGTTTGTGGTCCTTCCTATATTTAGCAGTCAAGTTTCTCTGGTGAGTGTGCATTTTGGACTCACATGTTGGCACAAAGTTTGCAAGTATAAGAGCAGAGGACAATTGAAGCACATCACTTTCTTGGTGCTGGGTCATTTTATTGGGAGTTTGGACACTATATTAACTTAATGAACTTAGTTTTGTTGCATTCTTTAGGAGTATAATTCAGGTGGTCACTAGATGTGTGCACTTAAGTAAAAGCACAGAACCTTGTATATATCTTGTATATATTTTCATTGTCTTATATCTGTGGCTGCGAGACAGAGCAATGTTTTTGACTATATATCTTTAATACTGTTGCTAGAGCTCTTTTTGCATGTAGACTAGAGATGGGAAAGACTGGGGGGAAAAAAACCCAGAAAAATTGGGAATTTTTTCTGTTTTTTTCAAAGCCATGATTGTTTTTTCCAGAATAATCGAAAAACTAAAAATAAAAAAAGGGAGTGTGGAGTATGTTTTTTTTTTTCAATAAATAATATATATACACTGCTCAAAAAAATTAAAGGAACACTTTGAAAACACATCCGATCTCAATAGGGAAGAATCTCATGCTGGAGATCTATGCCGATATGGACTGGGTAATGTATGGAGGCAGATCTGAATCTGGATTTTCAGGATCTTGCAGCCTGCACTTTGGCCCCTCCCATGGGTACTAAAGTAGAGGGAGGTGTGCCAGCCATCTTTTTGGAGACCTGACACTAAACTTTACCCCTTTTAACCCCACCCATGGACTAAAAGTCTGTGCTGAGATTAGAGAGAGGAGAGAGGAGGGCATGAAGTCTGGGTGGTGTGTGCTGTGAGAAGAAACTTTGCTGTGATTATACTGTGGCAAGCTGAGCAGAGTGGAGTGCAGAGTGGAGCGCTGTGTGCCCAGAGCTGCAGAGTGGTGGACTGAGCTGCAGAATGAAATCTGCTGTACTCCTGTGCTGGGAGACGGGTTGCTAACCCTATCAAAGGGAGGACTGGGCTGCATTTCAATCCCTTGCCTCTGAGGGACAAAGAACAGAGATAAAGTTTCAATCTATTATGCTGTTGAGAGGGCTGAAAACACTTGCTTAAGAAGGGTTTCCTGTTGTATGTGGCATGACCCCTTGCCTGGCCCTCAGAGCACCGACTTGTTCATGCACTTGTGGCAAGAATACTCTTAGCCACCAGAATTTACAGTGTTTTGTTGCCTGTTGCTGAGAGACATTGTTTCCTTTGCCGCCTTCCAATGGAAGTTCACAGTCCCCAACGTCAGCAGACTGTGCTTGAACGCTCCACTAGCCATCGGCATAGTTAGGGCCTTCGGATCTTAGATAGGCCACATAGTTAGTGTTTACACCTGGTTATTGTACTGCCCGTTTCTTGAGATTATTAAAAAGCCATTCTGTTTTTTTATTGCTTTGACTCTGCAAGGCTTTCATTCTTACTTTACGCTACTGGTGTGTTAGTGAGTTTTGTGTTTAGTTTAGGATGGGTCATCGATGGAACACATTTATAAACAAATGACATTTCAGAACAATCAGTGCATTTTTCTTTGATCTGGTTAGGTTGAATTGTCCAGATCTGTGACTTGTTCACTTTAAGCTCTATTCACATTAGTGTTATAGTGTAAATAAATAATGTACATAATGATGGACGCTATGAATTCCAAAAACTTTCTATGTGTTACATGTGAAATTTAACCACTTGCCGACCACCTAATGTACTTTTACTGCGGCAGGTCGGCTCTTTTGCACAAAATCTCGTACCTGTACGTAATTGTGTGCATTAGCCACTAGATGGTGCCATCACATCGTCGGGGGTGCAATCACACCGTTGGCTATCAGGGTTGTCAATCAATGGGTCCGGGGGACCTGTAGTCTGCAGGCCACCCATCATTCCCCAGAGAGGCAGATCGCCGTTCTGACAGGGAGGAAGATGGAGATCTAGAGTTTCTGCTAAGGAGGAACATCGATCCAGTCAGACCATCCCCCCACAGTTATCAAGCACCAGCTAGGAGCACACTTAACCCTTTAATCGCCCCTAAAGTTAACTCCTTCCCTGCCAGTGTCATTAGTACAGTAACAGTGCATATTTTTAACACTGATCACTGTCACGGTGATAATTGTCACGGGTTCCCAAAAAAGTTTCAGTTGGGTGTCCGATTTGTCCGCCTCAATGTTGCAGTCCCACTAAAAAAAGAATCGCTGATTGCCGCCATTGCTAGTAAAAATATTAAAAATAAAAATGCCATAAAATTATCCCATAGTTTGTAGATGGGATAACTTTTGCGCAAACCTATCAATATACTCTTACTGGGATTTTTTTTACCAAAATGATGTAGCAGAATACATATGGGTCTAAATTGATGAAGAAATTTAATTTTTTTAATTGGATATGTTTTAAAGCAGAAAGTAAAAAATATTGTTTTTATTTTTCAACATTGTCACTATTTTTTTGTTTATAGCGCAAAAAATAAAAGCTGCAGAGGTGATCAATAGTGATGTCGCGAACATAAAATTCGCCGTTCGTGAACGGCGAACGCGAACATCGGCGAATGTTCGCGAACCGGCGAACATTGCGAACCGCCATAGACTTTAATAGGCAGGCGAATTTTAAAACCCACAGGGACTCTTTCTGGCCACAATAGTAATGGAAAAGTTGTTTCAAGGGGACAAACACCTGGACTGTGGCATGCCGGAGGGGGATCCATGGCAAAACTCCCATGGAAAATTACGTAGTTGACGCAGAGTCGGGTTTTATTCCATAAAGGGCATAAATCACCTAACATTCCTAAATTGTTTGGAATAACGTGCTTTAAAACATCCAGTGTGTGTATACGATCAGGTATGATGTTGTATCGATCAGGTAGTGTAAGGGTTACGCCCGCTTCACAGTGACAGACCAAACTCTGACAGACCAAACTCCCCGTTTAACGCACCGCAAACAACCGCAAACAGACCAGAACCGACCAAAATGGGACAGGAACTGGGCTTTAAGAGTTAGGGTTAGGTTTAGTGTTAGGGGCTAGGGTTAGGGTTACGGTGAGAAACTTAGGGTTAGAGTTAGTAACCCTACCCCTACGCCTCTAACCCTAACCGTCTAACCCTAAGCACTAAAAATAACCCTAACCCTAGCCCTAACCCTAATTCTAATTTTTTTTCTGGTTCTGGACATGCTACAGAGCTGAAACTTCACAGGTACACTTTTTAGACCCCCAGACACTGAATCACACAAAAAAAAGTTCTTAAAAATTGTAATTTTTTGATAGAGAGCCAATTATTGGAAAAATTAAAAAAAAAATAAAAATAATAAATTTCTTTGGATTTAGCATCTGGGGGTCTAAAAAGTGTACCTGTGAAGTTTCAGCTCTGTAGCATGTCCAGAACCAGAAAAAATTACGAATTAGGGTTAGGGCTAGGGTTAGGCTTAGGGCTAGGGTTAGGGTTAGGGCTAGGGCTAGGGTTATTTTTATGGCTAGGCTTAGAGGGTTAGGGTTAAGGTTAGAGGGTTAGGGTTGTGGTTAGAGGGTTAGGGTTAGGTTTAGTGTTAGGGGCTAGGGTTAGGGTTACGGTGAGATACTTAGGGTTAGAGTTAGTAGCCCTACCCCTACCCCTCTAACTCTAACCCTAAGCACTAAAAATAACCCTAACCTTAGCCCTGACCCTAACCCTAGCCCTAACCCTAATTCTATTTTTTTCTGGTTCTGGACATGCTACAGAGCTGAAACTTCACAAGTACACTTTTTAGACCCCCCCAGACAATAAATCCAAAGACATTTTTTTTTTTTTAAGTTTTCCAATAATTGTCTCTCTATCAAAAATGACAATTTTTAAGAACTTTTTTTGTGTGATTTGGTGTCTAGGGGGTCTAAAAAGTGTACCTGTGAAGTTTCAGCTCTGTAGCATGTCCAGAACCAGAAAAAAGATCATTTTTCAGTAGAGCAGGGATGGTGGGAACCCCTTTTACACCTATATGATCTTTTTTTCTGGTTCTGGACATGCTACAGAGCTGAAACTTCACAGGTATGCTTTTTAGACCCCCCCCAGACAATAAATACAAAGATTTTTTTTTTTTTCCAATAATTGGCTCTCTATCAAAAATGACAATTTTTAAGAACTTTTTTGTGTGATTTGGTGTCTAGGGGGTCTAAAATGTGTACCTGTGAAGTTTCAGCTCTGTAGCATGTCCAGAACCAGAAAAAAAGATAATTTTTCAGTAGAGCAGGGATGGTGGGAACCCCTTTTACACCTATATGATCTTTTTTTTCTGGTTCTGGACATGCTACAGAGCTGAAACTTCACAGGTACGCTTTTTAGACCCCCCCAGACACTAATCCAAAAAAGGTCATGCCTGCCACCGTATATATCAGTGGTGGGTGGGCAGTGGCACTGCAGTGGGCACAGTACACTCTGTGGACCTGATAGTCACTGGCACCCAGGCAACTGCAATTATAAAAAAAATATATATATTTTTACTTTGCAAGCTGCTGTGCCACCGTATATATATCAGTGGTGGGTGGGCACGCAGTGGCACTACAGTGGGCACAGTACACTCTGTGGACCTGACAGTCACTGGCAGCCCAGGCAACTTCAATAATAAAAAATATTTTTTTTTTTCAATTTGCAACAAGATGCTGTGCCACCGTATATATATCAGTGGTGGGCAGTGCACTGCAGTGGGTACAGTGCACTCTGTGGACCTGACACAGCACTCACTGCAATTATGACAGAGGAAAAAAAATATTTTTTAAAATGCAAGGTACTGTGCCTGTGCCACCCGAAATGAGTGTGGTGTGCACACAGTACAGTCTGTGGTGGGTCTGTGGCCTCTCACACACAGCGGGCAGGCAACTGCAGTGTACAATAGAGATATATATATATATATATATATATATATATATATATATATATATATATATATATATATATATATATATATATATAGAAAAAACTCAATTACCAGCTCTTAAAAGGGCTTTTGGGGACACTAGATATATATATATATATATATATATATATATATATATATACATATATAAATAAAAAAATCCTCAATTACCAGCCCTTAAAAGGGCTTTTGGGGACACTAGATATATATATATATATATATATATATATATATATAAATAAAAAAATCCTCAATTACCAGCCCTTAAAAGGGCTTTTGGGGACACTAGATATATATATATATATATATATATATATATATATATATATAAATAAAAAAAATCCTCAATTACCAGCCCTTAAAAGGGCTTTTGGGGACACTAGATATATATATATATATATATAAATAAAAAAATCCTCAATTACCAGCCCTTAAAAGGGCTTTTGGGGACACTAGATATATATATATATATATATATATATATATATATATATATATATATATATATATATATATATATATATATATATATAAATATAAATAAAAAAAATCCTCAATTACCAGCCCTTAAAAGGGCTTTTGGGGACACTAGATATATATATAAAAATAAAAAACTCAATTACCAGCCCTAAAAGGGCTTTTGGGGACACTAGATATAGATATATATATATATATATATATATATATATATATATATATATATATATATATATAAAATTACACAAATACCAGCCCTTTTTGGGGTGCTGTCAGGATTCTGTCCTTACAGCAGTAGTGGACCAAGAACACTGCAAGACCAGGAACACTGACTAACAACTGTCCCTAGCTTAACAGCAGCAGCAGCTCTCCCTGCTCTTACTAACACACACTGCTTCAGAATGATCTAAGATGGATGCTGCCCTTGCTTATTTATAGGAGGTGGGAGGGTGTGGGAGGGAGGTATGCTGATTGGCTGGAAATGTGCCTGCTGACTGTGAAGTTCAGGGTCAAAGTTTGCCTCAATGATGTATTATAGGGGGCGGACCGAACATCGCATATGTTCGCCTGCAGCGGCGAACGCGAACATGCTAAGTTCACCGGGAACTGTCCGCCGGCGAACAGTTCGGTACACCTCTAGTGATCAACTATCAACAAAAGAAAGCTCTATTTGTGGGAAAAAAAATGACATTGATTTTATTTGGGTACAACGTCGCACAACCGCGCAATTGTCAGTTAAAATAACGCAGTGCCGTATCGCAAAAATTGCCTGGTCATTAAGGGGGTAAAACCTTCTGGAGCTGAAGTTGAAATAGGATCATCAAGCATGTATGTCTTTTTTGCAAAACCAGTGAAGGGAAAGCAGGATTAACAGAAAACTGTGGTCGGTTTAGTGCAGTTTACCAATTCTGACGTAACTGTGTTAAATAGAAATAAATATGACCTACTTACAGCTGTTTTCCAGGGTCAACAGATCCTAAATCTATTTCTTTATCAAACTCAGTTCTAATGTCTTCCAGTGATCCATCATCTCCAAATGCTCCCCATTCCGTGTTAATGCACATCCTCCCTTCATCACCTTCAACAAAGTCAACGTTACTGAGGTTCTCCATGTAACAAGCGTTGGTACCAGTCCCTGCAGAGCAATAACAGAGATATTTCACAAATACACCATTCCCTATTCCAAAAAATATATGCCAAGATTCGAACCGTTTATTGCTGGCCTAAGATTCCGAAACTTTTTTTCATTTAAAAGGGGGGTTTTAACTTTTATTGAAAACAAGGTAACAGCACAATTACAGAAATTAGCTTATTACATACAACAATGGATGGACAACATCTTTGTGGTAGTAAAACAATAAAATGAAACAATTTAAAAATGTCCCTAACATTATAATGATGGGGGGGGGGGGGGGGGGTGCAACCGGGAAGACAAATTCAGTAAACTCCAGCTTTAGGGCTTGGTTCACACCTGTGCAGCTGCGTTCAACACATAGAAAAGCCTATTCATTTCAATTGGCTGCCTTAACCACAGAAATTTGGGGGAAAAAAGATCAATCCTTTTTTTAAAACGCACCTCACTAGAACCATGTGGTTTTGCATGTGCAAAAAAATGTGGGCATTTTGCCAAGGCATTAATTCCTAATGGCACCCCTGCATGTCTGCTAAAGGCATAGCAAGAAAATGCAGTGGAGGTAAAATAGCCATAGCAGCCCATGCAGCTGTGTTGGGCCATGGGGTAGGAGGCGAGCCCCATTAGAGGAGCTGTTAAGAAAATTAAACTATTATGTTTCCAGTAAAGAAAGGCTGAAATCAGACTTCAGAATGTAACTAGCCACAGATCCCCCTCTGTGCAGTAAGATGCATTTGCTTAGCTGTTTTAGCCGTGTAGATTTATTCCCCTTTTGAACTTCTGCTACTGACGAAAATTATTGCAATCACAGCTTTTAGGTTCCTCTCAGCTTAAACCATAGAGGATGGTTTTGGTTTGTATTTCTACAAACATTTTAGGGATGTTTGTATTGGGGTTATAGAGTAATTATGTGCAGGAGCATTAATTATTTCGCCATATAAAATATCATTATATTAGTATTATTGCTACTACAGCTATAAATTTTATCCACAGCACTGGCCCCTTGTAGTGTACTGACCAGTTTGACAGCTCTCCTGATGCCTGTCCATAATGTTGAGTTTATGTTAAGATCAATGACATGTTTTGTCACAGTTGACACTGCTACATTAAGAGATAGCTGGGGGCCCATCCAATTTCTGCTATGGAGCCCCATGGTTCATAGTTATTATGCCTCTAACTAATTTTTGAATATTAGGGTTTGGTTAATTGTCAAAGATTCATTTTTAGAGTTAGGAGAGGCATGAATGCTTGAGTAGTGGGGTGAGGGGCATATGTAAGGACCAGGTTAATGATTAGGGATAGGCATGCTACTAGGGATACTAAGGAAGAACAATGTAGCATAGAGTTTCTTATGGCCAACCCCAATTTCATTTTTTTTTCCTTTTTGGACCCCGTTGAAGAGACTTCACCTTACTCAATGTCCCAGTGACAGCAGAATAAAAAAAAAAAGTGTTGTCCCTGAGACACAGACAGCAATACTAAATTTAAATAAACAGCAGCGCTCAAAGTGTGTTCCAAACGGCCCTCCAGTGAGATATACACAGGCACTGTAAGAAGGAGTCGATAAATCCACCACCAAGGAAACTAAACATGCAGCCTCTTACCAGATATTTGTGGGTTATACAGCAGTACAGAAAAAGCATGTGTCAATCACTTGGTCATTGGATCCAATCTCATATGCCGCATATGCACAGATTCCAAGACATATACGTGGAGAAATGAAAGAGCAATCATCGCGCAGACATCTTTTAAAGCAATTTATTAAACCAATAAAACTGCACAAAGGATACTCACACTTTCTCCTCTACAACAAGCATGAAAAATAGCAGCGATGTGGTGTAGACTTGTTTCAAACCAAAAACATGGCCGACCTACAATGGCATGCAACACCAGCGTCATTTGGTTAGGTTCCTGCCGACGCGTTTCATCATAGGTGACATCAGGGGCGCCTCTGATGATGAAACGCGTCGGGAGGAGCCTAACCACGAACCTGGTGTTGAATGCCATTGGAGGTTGGCCATGTTTTTGGTTTGAAACAAGTCTACACCACATCTCTGCTATTTTTCATGCTTGTTGTATAGGAGAAAGTGTGAGTATCCTGTGTGCAGTTTTATTGGTTTAATAAATTGCTTTTAAAGATGTCTGCGCAATGATTGCTCTTTCATTTCTCCACGTATATGTCTTGGAATCTGTGCTTATGTGGCATTTGAGATTGGATCCAATGACCAAGTGATTGACACATGCTTTTTCTGAACTGCTGTATAACCCACAAATATCTGGTAAGAGGCTGCATGTTTAGTTTCCTTGGTGGTGGATATATCGACTCCTTCTTACAGTGTCTGTGTATATCTCACTGGAGGACTGTTTGGAACACACACTTTGAGCGCTGCTGTTTATTTGAATGTACTGTTATTATCCTTCACCAATAGGACGTTGTGCTAGCAGCTCAAGGCCCATTCATTGGACTCACATTTATTATTGCTTTTTTATGTTTTTTTTGTCTTAGCGCGATATCTGGATTTTATATTGTTATTGAGCAATACTAAATTGACAGTGGTGCCAACCTATCCCCATTTTTTTAAAAGAATATTTTGTTGCAGTATCTCTATTCACTCAACAGGAAGTGATGGGAAATCATGCTAACAAGGACAAAGATCGCAATACAAGTCTAACAAAGTTTATATTTCTTCCCTACTCTGTCCAAAAATAAGTTGGGCTTTAAATGTTAGATAGTCAATTGTCACTATTACAGATTGCAGTATTTAAGAACTACCTCCACAACTAAATAGTGTGATAGGATTAATGGTTGTATTGATACAAATTATATTAGGACATGCAGCCTCCTGTCCTACCTTTTCAATATAAAAGTGAATTTTGATAAGGCTGCCTGCAGATTTTAAGAAACATGCCACACCATACACACGGATGTATTATAATTGACCTGATAAAAAAAACAGTCTAGCCTATTCAATTGACCTACAGTATGTATGGGCATCCTAATTTTAATTACAATAAATAAATGTAGCCTTGTCACAATTTGAACATCGATGTTAATTACCTACAATGACTCCAACTTCACACAGTCGGTCCTCAAATCCACATGTCATCATTGTTCCCACTGTGTCATTGACTATAGCCATGACTTCCACATTTGAAATCTGGAACAAAAAATGTAGAATGCATGTTGAAATCAGAGGTGTGTATGGTTTTGGGAGAATCAACACTTATAAATATGTCATTATTCTGGAATATTAAATTGGTTTCATCTTGGAATTGCTGGAGCTCAAAATATCAGAGGTAATCTGCACACAGCCTGATCAATTACTTTGATATGTCTAATTGTTGGAGTTTTTTTTTTATAATGGTCAGGAAAAAAAGAAAATACTCCTCCCTTCTGTCTTTCTCCTCGCATGACAGGATAATTAAGCTCTGAACATGTGCAAAACGGTTTTGATTTCTGATTTCTGGCTAGCATGATTGTAGAGGCTGTGTAAGTGTCACCTAGGTTTCTTAATACACATGGTAAGGGGTGCCAGGGTTTATGGATGACATAAAGAGAACACATTTTTTGCTTTTGTGAATCCAAATCTTTTCTGAGGCTTTGTAGAGCTTTAGGTAGGAATGAGCTTCTATTCCTAGGTCCCCATGTTACTTGGTAGCCAGACCTCATAATTATTCCCAGCTATTCAGATGGCTTTATATATGCAAGCTGACTGATACTCAGCTTTCACTCCCTGAGTAAAAGTACAAGAGCTGCCTAATTGTTTTGGGTAATCCATTGGGGGGTACCCTGCTAGTCGGGAACTGACCTGAGTTTAATGACCTGAGATAAATAGATGTTTTTTTGCTTAGTATATGCCATGAACTTCCTTCAAAAAGCCCTGCAATGACAACGGTTCCCTGTCTTGCTAAAAAAAAAGTAGAGGACAAACCTGCTGGGACTGTCTATGGCGTCCCTTTCTCAGGCTCCAAAGGGCTGGAGGAGAAAAAAAAAATCTATTATTCTCTATGGAGATGGTTCACATCTCCACTCCAAGTCGCCTGAAACTTCCGGAGCTCTTTTTGTAGCTCGATTCGAGCAGATTTGAGCATTTTTGGCGTCTTTTTTTCCCCAAAGAAATAAATGGAAGTATGCCATTTGCGCAATGTCGCGATTTTCTGCACAGATGAAAAAATTTAAAAAATAAAATAGTAATAAATATATGAATAAATAAATGTAAAATAAATACACAAATAGCTAATAATTAATCATAAATAAGAATTAACCCCAAACCTTAAAAAAATAGTAAATACATTATTATTTAATATGTTCAGGTGTGAATGCAGCCTTAATGAATACTCAGGTTGAGCATGCTCCCTATCCCTCTGAAAAAAGTGCATATAAGTGCAGAATATATATATATATATATATATATATATATATATATTTTATTATTATGTAGTGTTTTGATCTCTATCATGTTTATAGTCTGTAAATATCTGATAGTGTATATATATATAGTGTATAACTACTCCTCCCAGAACATGTCAGGTAGCCATGCTTAGGGCTGCAGGCCTAATTCTAGGTCTATTTGTGTTGCTTCCTTTGAAAAATATATGTGCTTCATGAATTTAACCAATTTGATATGGAACCATTAGAAGAATCATACTGCACTATTTATCCAGCAGAAATAAGAACCAAGATTATGACAGTAAGGGGTATTCAGAAAATTTGGTACACAATTCTAAATGTTGAAATTGGTTGCTACTACTTCAGAAAAATTCATCACAGCCTCATGTTCACCCTTCATTGCTTATATTTTATAATGGCATATCTTAGTCATCATTATTTCAAGAACCGTGCTGTATAATCACTGCACCTTCTTTTTCTTCAGGGTTTTGCGTAGGGTCTTCACCACATCCATTCCTTGCATCCCTTTCACTTTAAATTCCTTTGTCCAGTTAATCAAGACCCCCTTAAATGAAACCACAGAAAGATATATCAATAATATAAAGCAAGTTAAAGGCATTGCACACCTTACCTTGGGCTCATATGTTGTGGCTGCAGTTTGTCGTGTCATGGCTGATCGATTCTCCTATGTCCATGTATTCATTCACCTAGCTTGTCCCTATACGTTAAAGGGACAGACAACTTCCAGTTCTGAGTCACAACCAATGTCTCACCATTTCTGTGTTGCATCACAAATGTGGGATACTGCATGGTGAGTTCTCTGTTAATTGCTCTGCCTGCTTGTGTCTGTGTCAGACCAAATTACTATGTAGCTCCCACCTGAAGAGCACTAGACTCCGAGACACTGGGATTGTAGGAAATGTCAGTTCTTGCAATAACCCGTAAAGTGTCATGCTTCAGGTTAGCATGCAAGCAGAAACTGCTGACACAGGAATGTACAGATTTACTCTACTATAGGCTGAGCATAAAGGCCAACAAATGACACCATTAAAATGTATGATCAATGCACATCTTATGCACATCTTCATCCTTTTCCCTGTATTATTTTGGGCAATTGTTGCCCCCTTCCTACATACATCTTATGCAGATGAAAAAAAACACAAGGTGCAGGTAGAAAGGTTTATAATGCCTTTAAAATAGTTGGAAAAGCTTAAGGTTTCTTTACCTTCATGCAGTCTATGTATGAAGGTAAAAAACCTTCTGCGTTCAGCAGAGCCCCCAAAACTTATCTGAGTCCCATCCCGGTCCAGAGGTGTGTATGAGAGCAACGGCTCTCCCAGATCTCTCCCCCCTCATTGACTAGCCATTCGCTCCGCTACTGTCAATCACAGCCAGTAAGCCAATGAGGAGAGAGCAAAGATGGGGCAGAGCCATGCTCCGTGTATGAATGGACACACGGAGCAATGGCTCGGGAGTGAGCCTGCGGGTGCCCCCAGGATAAGCCTTTAATATCACTTTAAGAATTCTATTGGACACACATCTTTATTAACTTCTGAAATTCTGAAAGACTGTATTTATAGAGTAGATAATATTCCATTATACAGTATATTTGGTAGCCTAAATGCAATTGATTATTTGCTATAGCTAGACGTATCTTGAGATCCATTATCCATGTATAGTTATTCTTCTGGTTCTTTAACATTGCAATAAAGTTTATACTTTGTTGCTAATTAGAATTCCTTTACTGAGTGTGATTTACTCCTGTCATTCCTAATATTTGATAGATCCCAGGTGCAGTTTAATGATCTTAAAGGCTCGCTTAAAGACACACTATAAGAAAATTGGGCGACAATTTTCGTCCGAGGAACTTTTATACGATTTTCTGATAGTGTGTACACAACTTTCGACAGCTGATTTCGACCTTCCAAATGAAAATTTCCAAACGGACAAGCTCCAAAATTTTTCTTGTACAGAACCAGAACAAACTATTTTCGTTGAATGGGTACCGTTTTCAAACAATTTTCATACAAGAAAAATCAGAAATTAAACACTGTGCATGATCAGAAACAAACAACAACAAAAAAAAAAGCCTTTGTCATACAAGAATTTTGATACATTATTTCCTTCCTTGGTTCCAACTTTCTGTGAAACGACAAAGAAAATCAGACGATCGTTGCTCAATTTTCTTATAGTGTGTTACCCACTCAATGGTGGAATGGGACGCAGGTTAACTAGCACTGGTTTAGACTTATAAAGTGTTAATTTTGATTTTTTTAATATCTTTGTTTGAAGCCCTAGAAGGTCAAAAATGCGTTTTCAAATTAAAAAATTTGCTTTGCGTATCTGCTGATGTGATGCTTTTAACATGATAGAACATAAATATTGCTTTTCATGCAACACTCACAATATGCTGATCATTGTAAATGTATAGCTTTACAACATACAGGCACACGGGGGTTGATTTACTAAAACTGGAGAGTGCAAAATCTGGTGCAGCTATGCATGGTAGCCAATCAGCTTCTAACTTCATCTTTTTAAATGAAGCTTTTACAAGAAAACCTGGAAGCTGATTGGTTTCTTTGAAGAGCTACACCAGATTTGGCACTCTCTAGTTTTAGTAAATGAACCCCACAGGCTCTTCCTGTACAGATACTGGAGAGAGCACATTCAGGTTATCGTACTTCAAAATCTGTTGAATTTAAACAAATTTAACACCATCTGAACAGTTTAGAAAAACTATAACTAATATAAGAAGAGTAGATAAATGTGTTGATCATGAATACATAATTTTAAAAGCTTGTCTTAAAAAGTAAACCACAGTCAATTGGATGGCAGTTCATCTATAAAACAAATCCATCACCTGTGAATTGAAAAACTGGAGTATGTAATGCTCACATATAAATCTGGAAAGGCTCACTATTGCATCAGGAATAGGTGTATGTCTTGTATATTTATCTATATATTAATTGTTGGCAAATACTCTACCTCATCTAGTTTGGTCTGCTTGCATGGAAATGAGAAGGTGAATCCAAGTGGAAGCATTTCTGTTATTTGTCTCTTCTTTATGAAATCCCCAAGGCAGTCAGCAACATATTCAAAAAGCTGGAATAATTAATAACATAACATTTAGAAAGGGTACTATATTCGCATTAGAAAATAAGTATAGGTTTGGGGTATTTTTTAGATTAATACTTGCCTAGGCGGATTCAGCATCGCTCCGATGCTGCATTTGTCCCTGACGCCTCTACACTGAGAACCAAGCGATCGAACACCGCCAATTTCTCGGTTCTGACAGCTCCCCGAGCAGAGATCTGCTGACTGTCAGTCACAGCTCTCTGATCTGCCTTCTCCTCGCTCAGTGGAGCTCTGGGCTGTGGAGGGGTGGGGAGTGGCCGGCTCAGCCTCTCAGCAGCTTGCTGAGAGGCTGAGCCGGGTGGGGTCCAGGCACTTGACGGATCCAGACTTCATTGTCGCGATGACGAAGTGCCTGGACTGACTTCTGTGACATCAGCAGAGAGCGGACTTTAGTCCGCTCTCTGCTGAAAACTGGTCACAGGAGAGCAAAACGAATTGCACTCCTGTGATCCATAGGAGAAGTATAGCCAAACGTACTTTGGTTAACTTCTCCCTTAAAGTATCGTTCATTGAACTAAGGCCCTGTACACACTAGTCTTAAAAGGAGGAGTTTGGGGAGAGTTTATTAACACTCCTTAAACTCCTAGTAAAGCAGTCTGCAATTACGGTAATACTATGAATCGCACACAGTGCTGCTCACATTTTAAAACATGAAAAGATTGCATCGAGTCACGTTCCTGCAGTTCAAAAATGAAGTTTCATGTAGAGTTTGGGAGGAGTTGAAGCATCTCAACTTGTTTCATTTAAATCTATGGTAAGTACACCATAAACGCAAACGCAACAATCAACTCGCATTAACTATATATGCGTGTTTGTTAAGCGCCAGTATTTTGAACAAGGCCTTGCGGCAATGCAATAGTTAGGAACAATAAAATAAAACTTTTTTGGAAAATATAATTAAACCTCAAAGTACCATCATATTTTGGATACATGCTGCAGGATATCCATAGATAATGTCCACAACATTACCTCATCAAATGTCTATGACCTCTCTCCTTCTCTTTGTATTTTCTTCTCTTTACACAACCTGTACATAAACAAAGCCTTTCTTACACCTCTAGTCCAAGCACCTTTTAGTGATAACATAGGTGGCACAAATGTAATGGAGTGGCATGAATACCTGTGGTATTTTACAAGGACCATTGGCACTTGTGAGCAGTTGTGTTGATAAGGACAAGAACACAAAAGTAATGGAAACCAGTGGACAGCAGACCATGAAGCAGGAGCATGGTCAGTACACAGGCCAGGCCAGAGATGGCAACAGATATGCAGCAGGGTATCAATCCAGCAATAGGCGCAGAGTCACAGGACAGGATAGAGACAGCAACATGCAAGCCACGAAATACAGAGTCAGCAAACAGAGCTGTAGAAACAGGCTGGGGTTCTGAAAAAATGTAAAGAAGCTCAGATGAGAAGCTGAGAATCAAAGACAAAGTCACAGGACAATCTGGATAGCAAAGGGAGGTGAAGTCGCACAGGAGAGTACCTACAGGGGTTGCAATTGCGACCTCGTCCCATGCTGAGGGGGTCTGTGCGGCCCCTCCTGCATGCCTGGATGGGAGGAGCGGAGGGGGCAGCTGCATATAGAGGAACCGATCCCCTCTATTTTTCTTCGCTGAAGATAAGCGAGCATTCAGCAGCTGCAGGAGGAAAATGGAGAGATCATTTCCTCTATATGCAGCCAACCCCATCGCTACTTCTATCCTGCTTCTTTCTGCTGCCCCCCTGTGTGCTCTCCAGCCTTCCTGTGCTCTTTCCCAGCCCCCTACCTCTTTATCTCTTGCAGCTCTGCCAGCTTCCCCCCTCCCCTCTGCCCTCTCCCACCGACTGCTGCTGGGGATCTGGCAAAATGGAGCGTGGGAAAGAGGCCGGTAAATGTATATTTTACCAGCCCCTTCCTTTTCTGAATGGAGAGACAGTGATCAATACCGATCACTGCCTCTGTCCATTAATAACTGAAACATAGTAAACTGTTTACTTTGCTTCAGTTTGTGAATAAACATGAAAGATCTGTACAAAGCTAATCCTGTCCATTCATTCTGTGCAGCTGAGGCTGTGAAGAAGGAGATTGAGGGCTACATTCTCAATCTCCTTTCTGTGACCCAAAGGTGGAACATCAAATGTCTGTTTACACACCTTATATTTCAACAAAGCTACCAAACAGACCTTCTAAAAAAAAAAAATACTGGACACCAGAGGCAAAACTACCAGGGTCAACAAAGTCTCACTTGCGACTGGGCCCTGGTATTTTGCCACCAGGCTCAGAGGGAAGGGCCACAGCGGGGGTCAGGGGACCCCTTCATAGTTTCTTGCACAAGGGCCCTGAAGGTTCCATTCATGCCAATGAAGACACGTGATACTGTTGAAGACCAATCAGCATTGATTCCAGTCGAGGCTGACCCCTGAAAAGCAACCACAGGGAAACCGGTCATATGGGAGAGGAATGCAATTAGTGCCAGCCACCAACTTACTAAAAGTAATTAGTGTGAGGGATATAACCTAGCTCATATTGACAAAAAAAAAAAAAAAAAATCATCACTGGGAAAGACCCCAGAGGGAAAAAAAAAAAAGGGTTACTGCCTTCCCATGTGACTTCTGCGGGCCTTATATCAATGAAAATACCACCTAGGGGGTGTTGCTTCAAAAAATAACTTTAATAATAGAAAATAAATCCCCCCCTCCCCCACTTTATAGGTCTGGGCCCCCGGATTGGTTTAGGCCTGATAAATGCACGCATCCCTTGGGGTCAGCGCTCGTTGGCATGTATTCGTTCTAGAATTACCACAGTTATCCAAGTAACAGATGGAGCGATCAAAGGAACCATAACTAATAATGAGCCATTTGCAGTTTCACTGTTCTGGCTGTGTGTAGTTACACGTGTATGGCTTAATCTTTGAGAGACAAGCATATGCTACCTGGGAAAAGTAGTGAAAACTATGCTGACCCCTGAAAAGCCCATTTGGTGCCAATGCTATGCATGCATAGACGAACATGTACATGGTGTAAAGCATGTAAATGAATGTCCATCAGGGACCTTGGCAGGAAAACCCTGCACACTAATGCCTCGTACACACGTTCAGATAATCGTACGAAAAAACTCGCTTTCGACCTGGTTGCACGATAATCTGATCGTTAGTACACTGCTTTCGACAGCCGATCACAACAGTTCGTCCAACAAAATCCGAAGGGACAAACAGGAAAACTTCTGTTGTACGATAGCCTAGCGAACGACAATCAAGTAATCAGTACACTATGCTTTCGCTAAAGATCGTTCGACAAACACCGCGCATGATCGGAAACAGCGAAATAACCCACACATGTCACGCGCATGTGACGTATGTGACATCACTTTCCAAGACGTAGCTACGCATTGAGGTTGCTTTCACACAATCATACGACAGAAATCATATGGTTAGTACACATGGTTGAATTCAACATTTTGTAGCATGCTACTTTACTCAAACGATATGTCGTACGATTATCTGAACGTGTGTACGAGGCATTAGACTGAAATGTTGCTGGCCTTATAGCACACCATGTCAGTTGGGTGAATCCTTAATCTTATCTCACACGTCATGTTTTTTTCCTCAACTCTATCTTTAGTTAGGCTATTTTATCTTTTTACTGGACTTTCCTGCCAGTAGTTCTTTGGTCCATTGCTGTCAGAAATTCCAAACCAAAGAACCTGGATCCACAATAGGCCCACCAAAAGTTAATCTCAATGCACAGTTTCCACCAGATCTTACTTTGTGCATCGTAAAAATGCTGCATAGTAGTATGCTGATACTTGGGATTGTCGTTCATTGGCATCGAAAACCTCTTTGGAGGAGTTCTCTTCCAATAAAATTATTTCATAAAAAAAAAAAAAATTATGTTTTAAAAAAAGGACCCATTATGTTTTAAAATAGGATTGGTAAACCAATGCGCTAACCAGTATTTGCAAGGTAGAGAGAAAGCACAAGAACTTAGCCTTTAAGTATGACTTTTAGGTCAACTTACTTCTGTTTTATTTCCAGTGCTTATATTAATGGGAGTTGGATAAAATTGACTGTCCATTTGTACATCCTGCTTTTCATCTTCAGACACATTCACTTTCAGAACTCTAAACATGGAGCCACCCAGATCGAGAGCAAGGAAACTCCCCTTTTCTGTAATTCACAGGTAACAAACAATATAAATTACTATATAAGCTTACGAAGAGATGGCCTGAAACAAGACCCACAAAATATGTATACAGTGCATCAGCTTTGCATAATGTAAAGGTTTCCGTCTTCTATAAAATCCTAATAACGATGTAACTAACCCCACCTCCAGTGGTTCCTTAATAGAACAATTTGGAGAATCCCCTAGAGGGCTGGAACCAAATTTTCTTGCCAGGGTCAGAGACAACAATCCATCCCAGCTGCAGAAATAAAATCTACCTCCTGGAGTAAAAATACAATCGGTAAAAGGAAAAAAAAAATACAATTGGTAAGTTTCTTTATTTTACCACCTACCTGAGCCATCAGGAGTGGACCTGACATAAGTAGGTAACATTTTCAATGATGCTGTTGGGTTTGTGTCCTTCTTCAGACCTTTCTCAATCTCGGTTTGGAAACGAGCCATGATATCCAGTAAGGTTTCATCTGACAGGCGCATATGATACAGAAACCGATCAACCTGTAGGAAATACAGTTAATTGAGACTTTACAGTAAATAACTAGTTACTTTTTTACGTAAATGAAGTAACTTTTATATGTAATTTAAATGAGTCACTTTATTTTGCTCATCTTGCTTAATTAACAGTAAAAAGGTAATCCGGTGGGCAGCTGTGTTTTACAAATCAAAGATGACTGTGGTGGAAACTAAACAAGACAAACATAATACTAATAACTAGCATAGTGCGTTTATCATATCTGTATATAGGCAGGTGGAGGCTGCAGTATATCTTCAAACCTGAAGGTGGCACTGTGCCATTTCTTAAGGCTGGCAGGAGTCCATTCTGTCCCCTGTTATGGACTCCAGGCAGCTATCTTAGGGAGAACAGCAATTGTATTGGATACCAAATGTCTGCAAGATGTGGATGCAATGTGTAAGTAAGACAGGGACAGAGAGTCCGCTGGTTAAGAAGATAGTAGGAATAGTATTAGGGAGAGATCCCCATTTATTTAAGGGTGTTTTCTCTGTCAGCATCCTGGAAAAGTCTCCCACTGGCAGCTAGATATCTGCAAGGACATTTGGGGATTGCAATGTGACCCAAGCATTATCATAGCCCTCTTCAAGGGAAGTGCTGCCCTCCCATTTAATGATCTGTAAATACCCAATAGATCACTATTGGAAAGTTCCAAGTGAATAAACTGTGCCCTCTTCTGCCTGAAGAAGTACTGTATATAACCTGTAACATACAGTATGTAGTGCTCTTGTAGTCATTCAACTTTTACAATATAAACAAAGTTTAACCACTTTACCACCGGAGGATTTTCCTGCTTTACGTCCAGGCCACTTTTTGCGATTCGGCACTGTGCGAATTTAACTGACAATTGCGCGGTCATGCAACGTCGTACCCAAACAAAATTTACGTCCTTTTTTTTCCCCACAAACTGAGCTTTCTTTTGGTGGTATTTGATCACCTCTGCGTTTTTCATTTTTTGCGATATTAATAAAAAAATGCGACAATTTTGAAAAAATAACAATATTTTTCTACTTTGAAAGTTAAAAAATATCCAATATATTCAATTGTTGTCATATATTTAGGCTAAAATGTATTTAGCTACACGTCTTTGACAAAATAATTCTCAATGAGCGTATTTTTAACCGCTTTAAGATTTTACCCCATTCCTGACCAGGCCATATTTTGCGATTCGGCACTGCGTTATTTTAACGGACAATTGCGCGGTCGTGCGACGCTGTACCCAAATTAAAATTATGTCATTTTTTCCCCCAAAAATAGAGCTTTCTTTTGGTGGTATTTGATCATCTGTGCGATTTTTACTTTTTGCGCTATAAACAAAAAAAGAGCGACAATTTTGAAAAAATAACAATATTTTTCACATTTTTTTTATATGAAATTTAACCCCCAAAAAATTTTAAAATCAAATTTTTTTAACATTTTAGGCCCATTTGTTTTCTTCTACATATTTTTGGTAAAAAAAAAAAAAAATCACAATAAGCGTATTTTGATTGGTTTGCGCAAAAGTTATCGCAGCTACTAACTATGGGAAATTTGTCTTTTTTTTTTTTTTAACTAGTAATGGCGGCGATCTGCGATTTTTTTGCGGGACTGCGACATTGCGGGGGACAGATCGGACCCTTGACTGACATTTTTGACACTTTTGGGGGTACCAGTGACATTACTACAGTAATCAGTGCTATACATATGCACTGTTACTGTAAAAATGACACTGGCAGGGAAGGGGTTAACTTTATTAGTGATCAAGGGGTTAAAGTTTGCCTGGGGCTTACTAACGTGTGTGACAGGCACAGATCACAGGTTCAGCTATGCTGAATCCTGCAATCTGTCCCTGCCTGTCACTTAGGAGATCCGCCCGCTTTGTTTACACAAGCGGGCGGATCTCCACACTCGATCCCCGACGATCAGGGAAGAGTGGCGGTGATCACCGCCGCTCCTCCCCTGGCCCGACTCCCGCTGTGACTGAATACAGCGGGAGCGAGCCTCCGGTTAAGTATGCACACGTGTTTATGTTTACTCAATTCTTGGGTACACTGGTTAGGCCCCATTTACATGTACAACAATTTGTTGCATGAAAATGTCAAGCGCTGAAACAAGTGGTTCTAAAGGCTGAAGGTTTTTGTTTCCATTAAAGTGTTACTAAATCCACAACAGTAAAATCAGTCTGTATATATAGTAAAGCATGCTTGTTACACTCACTGTGGAACCTAAGGGGTTAATCCTCTGCATTGTGTAAAAAGGCTGTTTGTTCCTGTCTCCTGTTTGTTCTCCTGTCCATCTCTTCTTCCACAGTCCCCAATCCATCTCCTGATAGAACACAGTCTTGGGGGCACTCTGCACATGCTCAGTTTGGTGTGTATTGCTATTTTTTTTTTCTTTGAAGGGTGCATGTGATCAGCACAGGGCCAATCAGCACTGTCCAGACAGAAAGTCAGGGTCCTGCAGCCTCATAGGACAATCAGGGAAGAATGAAAACACCTCCTACAAGCTTTAACCAGACACTGATAGAAGTCACAAGAGTGCTATATACTGCTGATGATAAAAGGTATTTAGCTTTTTTATATTACTAGTATTTCATTTATATTTACTAAAATTGCATTTCCATTTTCTGTGTACTGTGGAAGACCAGATCTAGTGAATGCAAGGTCCTGGGTTTAGTAACACTTTAATGAATTCTCTGCATTAACATAAAAAACCTCCCTCACTTATACCTACCTGAGCCTGGTCTTGATCCAGCGCTGTGCACTAGGGCCAGGGCCGAGCCAAGCCCCATTTTGTGTGTATATGGACACACAGAGCTGGCTAGGAGTAGGCCTGAACGAGTGCCCTCATAGCAAGTAGTTTGCTATGGTGGTCACTCGGTGGGGGAAGGGGGGAGGAGCCAGGGGGAGTGGCGGGGGACCTGAGGAGGATCAGGGATGCTCTGTGCAATACCACTGCACAATGCAGGTATGTACTGTAGAACAGCTTTGTAAATCCGTTTAAAAAATAAAATAAAACCATTAATCACTTTATAAAACAAAATAAGATAGACAAGGTTCCCCATTTGCTGCTACCATGGGTTTGAGACAAATCCCAAGGAGTCATAAATTGAAAGCTTCTGGCTACAAACTTTGCAGGTTTGCCACCAGAAAAAAGGAACGCAGAGAATAGTTTTTTTTTCTCTGGGCAGCTGAGTTACCGGAGCAAATAATATCAAGGAATAGATTGATGAAACTAAATGTGTTGCGCTATCCAAAAGTACTCAAACCAAAAACTGTGTTAAAAAAAATCAATAATTGATACCACAATCAAAGAATATCGAACTTCATATAAACATAAATATTTAATATATAAATTCATTGGGTGATTAAATACTTGAGACTTGTGTTGTAAATAGTCCCAGCAAAGTGCTGATAAATATCACAGGTCTCTAATGTGCTCCAAATAGAAAAGGGGGCGTGAGATTTTTAGTGACTGATTTTCACTACAGAGCAGTTTACCAAAAGTGATAATAAAGTAGCCTCTTCCCAGAGATTTTAGGCCTCTGAAAGGTAAAACAGCGCCTATGGGAAGAAAAAACCCTTCACAAATGGATGGATGGATTGATGTTCTACCTCAATTAGCTGTGGGCAACCCATTCGGCAAACCCCAAAAACGCCAGCTCACATGGTATAACATTCCAATATGTATGGCCCAGGTAATCATACCTACCAAAACTACTCACATAGTAAGAGAAGCAATAGCCATATCATAGACCAACATCAAGCGGCTCTGCTGGCGTGATGATATCCCCACTAAACTCTGCCCAACAGGTTTTGTCCAAGAGGACGTCATCGCCGGGGTCCCCGGTGCAATGTCTGTTCTGCAGTAAAATACACTTACCTGCCTGTTTGCGATCCTCTCTAGAATGTACACCGAGCTGCACACGCACAGCTCAGTTTACATACCAGCAGGCTCCTTGTATGATGAGATGACTTTGCTCCTGCGCATGTGCGGGAGTGATGTTATCCCATCCCAGCCAATCAATCAGCCGAAGACAGTCACCTGTAAGAAGCCAAGGAAGGGACTTCACAGGCCTTGGATCGTTGGAACGAAGGCAATTTTACCTTTAGTTTCCCTTTAAAGTAGAATTCCAGCCTAACACTATGTTCCCTCCCCTCTCCCGCCTAATTTATGTAAAAAATGTGTTTACTTGGAGCCAATTTCCAGCCAATAAAGAAATGTCCTCTGCAGTCAGGCTAAGCCCACATTGAATGGGTCAACTGCTCGTTTTTGTCTAGGGGAGAGGAGAAAGGAGATTTACTTCCCTAATCCTCCAATCCTCCCAGCACAAGTCCGGCACCCCCACACTTCAGTGTCTTGAATTGTGGACTGTTCCGGAAGTCATCTAGCCCAGAGCACGCTCCATAGCCCAGAAAAAGTCCACTGCTGGACTGCGGGGGAGCACTGCTTTCCGGTGGAATGAAGGATCGGGTTTGTATAAGCTTTCTCCTCGCCCCTAGAGAAAATGAGCAGCTGAGTTGGGCTTTAACCTTTTTTTTTAGTCCCCTATATTAGTGGTATAATAAAAAATCAATGTGCAGTAATACTGTATGCACTGTAGCATCGGCTACATTCAGTATACCGTGCTGAGCCAATCATGGTGAGCGATGTATTCTATTAATGAATACAAAGCCTGCTCGGATTGGCTAAGTCAGAGAGTTGGGCTGATGAGGTTATAACCGCTGACTCAGCCAATCCGAGCTGGCTTTGTATCTAATATAATAAAGTGCAAGTGTCTCTGTGTCCAGTCCCTGTGTCCGTGGGATTGCGCTACTGCGCATGTGCCCCACGGACAGCCGTTGGGACTTGGAGCGCAGAGACTTTGGGCGGCCGGTGTCATGTCGGATAATGCCTCCCGTCGAAGAATGCATCTAACTTACTGACGTCACTCCAGCTGACTGCTCCGATCAACTGTGCTGGCGGTGACGACACTGACATGCGCAGTTTGACGGATGCACTATCCGACGGTAGAGAGCGGAGGGGAGAGAATCTATTGTCAGATTCTGCCTCGCTCTCTGTTCCATCTATGGGAACGGATTGGATTACAGATTATTCATTCTTATATGAGAAATGGCAGGAATATTGTCTGATTAGAGATCATTCTTACATGAGAAATGGTGGGAATATTGTCTGATTAGAGATCACAAACACAGCTCTTATCGGGGCACATTAAAGGGGAGTGTCCCGATAAGAGCTGTGTTTGTATTCTCTAATCAGACAATATTCCCGCCATTTCTCATATACGAATGAATAGTCTGTAATCCAATCCATCCCCATAGATAGAGCAGAGAGCAAGGCAGAATCTGACAATAGATTCTCTCCCCTTCGCTCTCTATCTCCTGTTGGATAGTGCATCCGAAAAACTGCACGACCAGCCATAGCCCGCCCAATAGAATTTAGATCCTGCTAGGACGCTGAGCGCATGCGCAGATCGTCAGGCAGAATCCGAAAGACCCCGTCGAAAAATGCACCTGACGGACTGCGCATGCGCAATAATGACGTCAACCCCAGCTGAGCGGAGCAGTCGGCTGGAGTGACGTCATCAGATGCATTCTTTGACGGGAGGCATTATCCAACGCTACACCGGGCGAAATTGTTGAAGCGGCGGGTGCGCGCTCTCGTGGAATAAATACGATAAGATAGAAATCAACTGCATGGTTGTCCACTTTTTTTTGTACTGGAACAAGTCTGTTTTTTTTTGAAAAGCAAGAAATTTCGGTAAAGTGCAATCACAAATTAACAGGAGAACAGGTTTACATAAATGCAGAGGGATGGAGCAGTACGGACAATGAAGCACAACAGGGTGCAGTTTACATGCCAGCAGAGCAGTGCAGAGAATGAGAAAAAATAAATAAATAAAATATTAGGTACATGTGGCCGAATTCTGGAGCCATCTGTCCCAAATCTTGTTGTATTTAGTGGGGCATCCCCGGTTCTTATACATAATTCTATGGTACGGCAGGACAGAGTTTACTTCCCTCAGCCAATGTTGGAAATCTGGAGGGCTCTCCCTCATCCACCGTCTAGCCACCAGCTTCCTGGCTATAAAGAGCGTGTGCTGCAGAAAGGTTTTCGTGCATTTATTCATGTCTTCATCTGGGTAAATACCCAGTAAGCACTGTTTGGGGTCTAGCTGGAGGGGGGATCCCATAGTATCATGCAGGAAGGCCACTATCTGTTTCCAGTAGGCCTGTATGCGGGGACAGTGCCAGAGTAGATGGAAAAACGTACCCGGGGATGCGTGACACATGGGGCAGTCCCGGGAGAGGCCAGGCCTGTATCTGGCCAGCCTGACCGGGGTGAGGTAAGTACGGTGGACTATGAACAGTTGGGTTAGCCTGTCAGACAACCTGGGTGACACTTTCTGGCAGGTCTCAAGGGCCTCACACCAATCCTCATCCTCCATTTCGCCCACCTCCGGTTCCCAGCCAGCCTTAACAGCGTACGCGATGGCAGTGGAAGAAGGCAGGTGTAATGCAGAGTACAAAATAAAATCAGGTGGATGGGCTCAGTACTCTGGACTATCTCTAGGATTGGCAGGGGAACAAGTCTGTTTTTAAAAATGTTTGACCACATATGTTCTAGCGCCCATTAATTTAACGGGCTTAATGTCTACTTTATTAATAAAATACATTGATTACCACGATTGGTTTAGCGTGGTATACTGAATGTAGCCGAAGCTACAGTACATACAGCATTACTGCACTTCCAGCGGGCTGACAGATTAGTGGGTGTAAGCAAAACAGCTGCTAAACAAGACCCCACGATGGCTCCACCAGCAAGAAGTAGTAAATATGAAGCATTTTGAAGGATTTTAAGTACCGGTAAGTCATAACCATTTTGATTAAAATTATTTAAATCAAATTAAATGGTGTTGTCTTGGAAGGGGGGGGGGGGTAGTCTTATACGGCAAGTATAGCCCAAAACCTGTTTTACCCAGAAAAGTTAGGGGGTCGTCTTATACTCTCAGTCGCCTTATACAGTAATATGCGATTGGGGCCAATTTACAATGGGTAACGTTTGCAAATAACTTGAGTTGTGTTGCTTAAAGTGTCAATAAACCCATATTACAAAAAAAAAAAAACAAACATAAAAAAATGCTGTATTACATCTTGTTCATACTCACAGTCACTATGAGATAAATTTTCTGTATTCTGCAAAAACCTGTTTGAAACTGCTGTACTCCATCTCCCCCTTTTGTCTATGTCCCCAATGCAGTTAGGGATTTTGCAGAGCATTGTTGGCAGCTCTGCACATGCTCAGTTTTCAGTGAGTATCTGTGCAGAGCATTTCCTCCCTACTACATCTGAGGCAGCCCATGTGACTATGGAGTCACATGTGGGGGTATACACAGAGGTAAATGACAGCCCAGTCCCTCCCTCCTCTTTCATGGCCACTAATCAGAGCTACACAATGGGGGTGGGATACTACATATAGATTGACGGAGGGTTCAACTCCCTATTATTCTAAGATACAGGCTGGAGGGGAGTGACACAGCCAGTGACTGGCAGAAATCCAAATGACAAAGAATAATAAATATTTGATTTCAAAGATATATTTGTATGACCATTTGTTTTCTGATATTAATTATGTTTACTCTGTATTCCAAAGGATGTTTTTTTTTATTTTTTTGAACATGTGATCAGCAACAGAGGACTAGAAGCTCCTCCTGCTTGTGTTTCCCTGCAGACAGGCTGTGAAAGAGCTGGGTCATGTGACTGTTGTAAATAGATTAGGAAAAAAAAAAAAAAAGGTACTTTGATTTGTTTTTTTTTTTAAATAAAACAATGACAGTGGTATCAACCATATACAGAAAGACAAGGGACAGTGTCAATTAAACAGTAGGTGTTTAGTATCACTTTAAGCCATGTAATACTTGGCATATACTGGGGATCATTTCTAAGACAGTAAGAGCATGTTCCCATCGCACAGTAAATATTAATCTCGTTTAATGAACAAAGTGAAGATGGGACAATTTCAATGAACTTTCTTGTATTTTCTTCACAAAGCAAAGTGAACCGCCTCTGTTACACTAGTGGCTCAATGCTATTGACTTTCTTCTAAGTGAATGTAATTTCATCAAATTTAGAAACATTGCGCTAAAGACAGTGATGACAGTGTGTCCATTTACAGTACAGCATACTCCATTCATATTATTCACAAACAACATGCAACTGTTTTTTTTTTTTTTTCCATTTTATACACACACCCACAATATATATACATTCCATAAATAGATAAAGAGGTGTTAGATTAAAATCCTTACCTTTTTTATTTGATCCTCTTTCAGCTTTGTGAACCAAAAGGATATCAAATGTACTGCAAACATTTTTGAAAAATATAAATCTTTCCAATAAGTAGAAAGTCTAGTTAGGTCTGTTGAAGTCTGTAGGCTGGGAGTGCCTACAACAAACTCATACTGCTACAATGACAAAAAAAAGTGGAGGCAAAGGCTACAATGATTCACTGTGGCTCAATCATTAACACTTTGCTCCTGGGTAGGGTTTATTGCTTGGCATCTAGATATTGATTAAGCTGTAGATGTTACAACATTTCCCTATTCTACATTTATAACTTCTTTATAATCTTCCCAGGAGATGAAATTTTACTGTATCAGACATTAGGATGTGACGCTACATGAGGAATATTTATGACTACTGCCGAAATGCATTACGTGCAGAATGCACTACAGTGCATTTTACTGAAAATGGTACATGCGCCATTTTGTGGTAGGTTAAGCAGCCCATTCACATGAATGGGCTGCCGCAGTGAAACACATGTGCTTTACGTTCTTAGATCATTTACAAATAACCACACTGCCTCTGTTGCAGCCACATGGGAAATGCAACACTGGTCAGGTGTGGTTCAAGATCTGTGGTTTTAAGCTGTGGATGCAATTACCAGATGAAAACATTTGGGCACATCTGGACTTGGGTAGTCATAAATATACTTGGGCTAATTTAGCCAGGAAGCAGGTAACCTACCACTCTGTCTTAGTATTGTGGAAGGAAACCCACACAGGCACAGGAAGAACATGCAAACTACAGGTGGGTAATGTCGTGGTTGGGAATTAAACATATTGAGTTTACTTTTGAAAACTATTTCTTTTGTATCGATTTGATATATATCTCACAGTGGAGCAGTGGGAGCACAGGATGTTAGCTTGCTTGTTCCCCTGATTGGACAGATGTAAGACCTTAATCGAGTATAAAGAAAACTTCTTAGCAGATGAAGGGGAAAAGTAAGGACTAGATTTTAAACACAGCAAACATTTTGTTTTATAAACTAAATATAAAACAATTTTTATATACTACAACCCTTTATCATATAAGTGGATCCCCCAAATATAACTTTTTTTTTTTGAACCTTCTCTGTAATGTATCTTTGCATGAGAAACTCCACATGCCCTGGGGTATAGACAGAAAGAACTGACCAAACGAGCAGAGCATAAGGATCTGGAAATGCTGATCTTAAAGTTATCTTACCAGTTAGTCAGGGTCCCATCCCCCTTTAACTGTAGTACTTGCCTTGGTTATTCAGAAAAAGCCTATTTTATACACTCTGCTGTATTTGCTCTCCTTCCAGTTGCAGGATATGAAATTCGCTTTTATTTCTTTTTTTACCTGTATTAGTGAAGATGCAACAAGAAAAACTGAATACCGTTCATGATACTTTTTTTTAATTTGCTCTAACATCCAAATTTTCAGTGTGTCTGTAATTCCCAACTAATTGAGAAAGAATATAGCGCTTGCTGGTATGTGCAGGAACTAACGGAATAAAATATATAATATAAAATCTACGTTTCTAAGAAACGTAGATTTTATATTATATATTTTATATTATAAATTTTATTCCGTTAGTTCCTGCACATACCAGCAAGCGCTATATTCTTTCTCAATTAGTTGGGAATTACAGACACATTCACTTTGCACTTTATAGCAGCTGCTTAGCCCATATATTTTTCCGTTTATCCATCTACCCCTAGCAAACATCTGGTTAGGTACTCCTAGGCGCGAGAAATATATTCCACTGAATATATATATTTGCAATCCAAATTTTCAGGACAAGATTTCAGGGTTGAGTACTGCTTGAACCTTGATGAAGGGGGTACACCCCGAAAGCTTGTCCTGAAAATTTGGATGTTAATGCAAATAAAAAAAAAAAAAATAAAGTATCACTCACAATACTCAATTGTTCTGGTTAAAAATATTGAAACCTGAAATGTTGACCTTTCACAGACATCTAAGCTTAGATGTGGCGGCCATGTTCATAAACAATCTTTGATACCGTGAGTCACTACATAACGATAGAGAGATAAAGATAGACAAATCACATCAACATCAAGTATTTACTATTGGGACATACAGTATCACCTATATGAAATATTGCAACAAAACATGCTCTGATAACATGTAGAGAAGTTCTATACTCATTTAAAACTATAAAAATGTTTGTTGACATCATCAAGGCAACATTCTATCATTAAAAACAGGTACTTCTTGAAGCAGGCTGTGTCTGTGATCTGCACCTAACTATATGGGCCTTGGCTATTTTTGTAGTATTGTTCAATTCATACACCTTCAGAGAAGTTAGTCAAGAGAACATCATTACCAGCTCCTAAAGGTTTGTTATTAGCAAACGCTATACAATAAAAATCATTAGCCTTTCAAGGACTTGGTATGAGGATACGGTTCATACAGATAGCTGTTAAAATATAATTGTATCCAAGACTTTGGGACAGTTGCATCGATTTCTGATAACAGTATATTCTTCTGGCTTTACAGACTGCGACTGATTTGCTAAAGAATTTAAGAACGTTCACAAAAATGGTGTGAATGCTCACTTCAATTATTCAGTCATACGCAGATAAAATAAGTAAACAGGAATTTAATTTTCACACAACTGGATAACTGAAGTGATTATATGAACACAGATTTTTTTGTGTGAACATTTTTTTTAATACTTTAGGCAAATCAGCCTCACTGTGTAAGTATGACTTTCCTATGAAGTGTAGAACAGCTATTATGGAATACTGAACACGCTCCTCCTGGAATACAAGACTAAGACAGACTAGCCTTTGTGCTCACATATGACCTGTTGAACCGTATACATCAACACAAAGGTCTAATGGCCCAATCAAAAGCCTAAGTCTAGATTAGAGGACAAAGTACAAGGCAATGAGTAAACCAACACAATGCCATAAGAAATCTACAAAAAAACTAGTGTTTAGCCATAAAATATCCTTGTATTAAATCAGTAAACTACAAGCACTTTCTACATACAGTGGTGAAAATATTTATTTGATCTCCTGCAGATTTTGTAAGTTTACCCACTTTCAAAAGAAATGAAAGGTCTATAAAATTGTTACCATAAGTGTATTTTAAATGATAAAGATTAGCAACCAAAAATCCAGAAAAAAAAAAAAATAAATAAAATAAATAAAAAAAACTTGATACAAAAGGTTTACATTGATTTGATCCCCTACCAACCAGCAATAATTCTGGCTCCCACAGACTGGCTACAGTATGTGCCCATGTGGTACACAGATTAGTCAATTTAAGAAGGTGCCAAAGCCAACTTATGTGTATAAAAGACACCTGTCCACAGAATCTTTCTTCCATTCCAACTTCACCAATATGGGCAAGAACAAAGAGCTGTCAAAGGATGTCAGGCACAAGATTGCAGACCTGCACAAGGCTGGAATGGGCTACAAGGCCATCAGCAAGAGGCTTGGTGAGAAGGAGATAACTGTTGGGAGTGATTATTCACAAATTAAATACAAAATAACCATCAATCTCCCTCAGTCTGGCGCTTCATTCAAGATTTCACCTCATGGGGTAAGGATGATAATAAGAAACATAAGGGATCAGCTCAGAACTACACGGGAGGAGCTTGTGAATGATCTTAAGGCAGTTGGGACCAGAGTCACCAAACAAACCATTGGTAATACAATACGCCGCCATGGATTGAAATCCTGCAGGGCCCGCAAGGTCCCCTTCCTCAAGTAGGCACATGTACAGGCCTGTCTGAAGTTTGGCAATGAACATCTAAAAGATTCAGAGAAGGAATGTGAGAAAGTGCTGTGGTCAGCTTAGACTAAAATTTAGCTCTTTGGCATTAACTCAACTCGCCGTGTTTGGAGGAAGAAAAATGCTGACTAGGACCCTAAGAACAGCATCCCTACAGTCAAGCACAGAGGTGGAAACATTATGCTTTGGGGCTGTTTCTCTGCTAAAGGTACAGGCTGACTTTGCCGCATTGGAAGGGCCAATGGCCCGGCCATGCATTGTAAATTCTTGGATGAGAGCCTTCTTCCCTCAGCCAGAACACTGAAGATGGGTCTTGGATGGGTCTTCCAGCATGACAATGACCCAAAACATACTGCCAAGGCAACAAAGGAGTGGCCCAAGAAGAAGTACATTAAGGTCATAGAGTGATCTAGCCAGTCTCCAGACCTTAATCCTATAGAGAATTTATGGAAGGAGCTGAAACGTCGAGTTGCCAAGCGACAGCCAAGAAATCTTAGGCCCATTTCACACAGGCTTTCCAATCGAACACCTGGCAGTTTTTCAGGCGGACCTGATCAGATGCTCCATGCAGCGGATGTCAGCAGAGACATCTCCACTGACATCCAATCTGATCCGGTCTGTGAAATCCAGACGAATGGAAAACCTATTTTCCATCCATCTGGAGGATCGGATGAAAACGGGTAGGCGGTCCGTTTTCATCCGATCTCCCATAGAGGACAGTGGGGCTCTGATAGCTCCATCTCTGCAAAGTAAGCAGAAACAGAGCTATCATCCGCCTGCTCAGCAGGGATCAGCGGACCGATCCCCGCTGAGCAAAATGGAGTGCGTCAGGCGCACCGCTCATGTGAAAGGACCCTTAAGGACTTAGAGAAGATCTGTAAAGAAGAGTGGACCAAAATCCCTCCTGAGATGTGTGCAAACTTGGTAACCAACTACAAAAAACGTCTTACTTCTGTGCTAGCCAACAAGGGTATCTCCACCAAGTACTAAGTCATGTTTTGCTTGGGGATCAAATACTTAATTTTACTCACTGAACTGCAACCCAATTTATAACACTTGTATCATGTTTTTTTACTGGATTTTTGGTTGATATACGGTCTATCATTTAAAATACACATATAACAATTATAGACCCTTCATTTCTTTGTAGGTGGGAAAACTTACAAAATCTGCAGGGGATCAAGTAATTATTTTCCTCGCTGTACAATTCAACAATGCATATTACCTATAAATATATATCAACATTTATTGCATTGTGAAAAAAAATTAAGACTTTACTTGCTGTAAAATACTTCTCTTAAAGTTCATTTCGGGACACAGGAATTCAGATACAGATGGGTTAAACTGCTGCCTACAGAGACTGGTCACTGGCAAATGGAAAAACTGTAAACAAAGCCTAGTATACAATAATCCTTCCTCTAACCAGCATACCACAGTTTGTAGCACACATCATCAAGAACATTAACAGAAATACAAAGGGGTAAGACCGGTTTTCCTAAATGAACTCCTAGAAAAGGTTTTTTATGTTAGACCAAAAATCCTATTTTCTTTCTTGGTTATTGAGGAACATGTAATTCACATAGTCAGGACATCCAAAGCAGTCAACTGAGGGTGGGCAACACAGCAACAACCTCTAACAAGCCCAGAAAAAAATTTGGGGACAACATGAAGCCCAAGAGCTGCCTAAACAACCTTGGCCCAAATCTGAACCCGGATGAGGTCAAGCCCCATGTCAGATGGGGGGTCTGCCAATAAAAGGGAGTGCACTGAGAATCAACCTGATGCTGAAGACCAGGTCAGAAAATGGCACCATCAGGGAGGAATGCTTCACACAGGAGGGTTCACAAAACCAGGACCAGTGGGAAGCCGAGCATCCAGCACACACCAAAATAGTTGGAAAAGCAACAAAATCCTGGAGTAGGGATAAAAAGACCCACAAACTGATGTGGTCCACAGAAAACGGAGGAGAAAACCCCCAGAGAGAACAGGCTCCAATAAGAGACCCAGGGAAAAACAGGGCCAGGTAAGAAAGACTAGTCTATTTACATGTAAAGGCCAAGGCCTTACATCCCCATCCTTTGGGATTGAGGGGTTGTAAACTTCATTCCTTAGCAGTTATTAACCAAATAACCAATCTTGCTATATGGGACATACCAGAGAAATTTTAGTATCAGCACAACTCAATAGCCCAAAAGGGGGTAATGCCTGAGACCACTAAAAAACAGGGTTCAATTCAACAGTCAATGTGAGTGAGAGTAGTGTGCTTGGGAAGCATTTATAAAACTGTAGGCAGAGGTGGGACATAGACTTTAGCCCCAGACTAGTGAGATAGAAACAAGTCTGACGCGCACATATCCTCTTACACCCAGTGGTGTTGCTGGGGCACTGAAAAGTACTGTGCATCAAAAAGGAGCTATGTCCCAAGGACAGGGAATTCTCCTGAAGAAGAGTGGAGGCCCAGAGGGGCATAACTCCTGAAAACTAAACACATGGACTTAAGCAAGCAGTCCAGGGGTGGGAGGGACCAAAGGAGACTGGGGAAGGTGCATTATTTTGTGTAGTAGCACAAGGGAGATAAGGACCAATTGAAGGGGCGCAAAGAGGCAAGGGAATAGCCTGTGTCAAAAAAGGGTGCTCTCATCTAAATGGCAAACTACCCAATGATCAGTCAGGATGCACAATCAGCCCCCTCAGCTTGTAGAAGTGGAGGTGCACCTTCATGTAAAAAGGCTTTTCAGAGCAGTTAACTGACCTCTGATTTTAAATCCAAAGGGCTGTGTGGGAGTCAAGCCCTGGGGGCTTGAAAGCACCTATTGCAGAAGTAGATGAAGAGTTGGATTCAGCTGACCTTTCCCTAGACTACCTAGGTTAAGGCAGGAGTACACTAATGGCATCCCTAATCACAGTATTTAGTGTAGGACAAAAGATCACAACGCTCAAAGGCCAAACGTGTCAGATGCTCTTTGGAGGCAACATTGGTGAAACCAGAGAGCTCTTCACATCCGGTGTAACCAGAGTGGTCTGCACTGAGTGGGTTGGGTTAGACATTAGGCCCAGGCGGGAGAGAAGTTTAAATGCTTGTAATAAGCCATTATAACTGAAGATTAAAAGGTTAAGTTCACCTTTGGGAACAGGTTACACCCCAAAAACAAGTGTATCATGTAACATGTTCCCACTCCTGCAGCCTCTCTGCCACCCCCCCCTTATTGTGACAGTGGACTGGGGATCTTCTCCCCGTACCCGTTGTCACAGTTTAAAATGAATGCGGCCGTGCGGTGCTCTACCCACACGGCCGCATAATTTAAGGAGATTCGTGAATAAACGAGCTACAAGTACCAACAGCCTTCACAGCTGAAGGCTTGTAGTTCTCAATGAACTATTAGTGCTCCTGGTAGTTCATTGAGTCTTCCCGTCGTTGTGTAACTGCCTGCCTGTACGAGGTGCGATCAGACAGATACACTGACAGTCTGCAGAAATCATATATAGCACCCATGATCTTGTCGCGGGTGCAATGCTTTACAAAAAAAAATTAACTTTTTATACCTGCAATTTACCTGTGCATTTATTATTCTTTTAGCAAAGGTGAACTTATCCTTGAAGACTCCAAGTATCGGTTCCAATTGCTCAAACAGGGGTCTACCCCACCGTTCGAGATCCATTTCCAGCGATCCGACTCAATCTGTGACAGCTGGACAGATGGGCTGGGCGACGATGTCACTCCCGGGCATGTGTGCGGGAGTTCACTTTCCGGCAAGGAGCTCTAAAGGTCCGCCAGACCTTCAGAGCGCATGTGCCACTGGTGTCAGCGTCTGTATGCAGGGTGAATATCTCCTAAACCGTGCAGGTTTAGGAGATATTAGTTTTACCTACAGGTAAGCCTTATTATAGGCTTACCTATAGGTAAAAGTTAAAAAGCGGAGTATACTACCGCTTTAAGAAGAGGTTCTAGCTACGGGTCCTTAGAATGCTTAAAAGGTAAGCACACCTACCTGTTTTGTAGTCTCACGTTATGCTGGGTCACTGGTGTGTCCACTGTAGGAAAAGAACATCAATTATAACTCCCTTTCCAGGAGAAACAGTTCCAACACACTCTCAGGTGGGGCCCATGTCCCATCAGGCTGCTTCCTCTCTACAGAGAGAAATGCCTCAGACAGCAAGTGCAGCAGATGTCTTACCAACTCCAGAGAAAGCAGGCTGATCCTACATATGTAAGGTAGCACGCATTGGATCAATAAAGTCCAAAATAACACACTGCAATAGTGGATGACAGCAGGAAACTACAAGTCCCAAAGGAATGTCTCTTCAGGACTATAAGGACTCTGAATCGGAGCCAGGGATGGTGACAACAACCAGTAGCCCAGCCTGTTCTATGGTCTCAGGGAGGTCAGAGATAGACTGTGCATTATTAGGATGGAACTGAGGTGCATTTTCAGACACCCCTCTCATATAAATCATTATGCACAAGGATCATTCCCTTTAATAGTGGATACCCAAAAATGTAAATAAACAATTCTATATACTAATGTGGAATTTTAGAACAGTCTTAAAAATTAGATCACTTGAAAATTATGTCATAATAAAAACCGGAACAACTTTGATATACAATCTATTTATTTTGTACAATAAAAAAAAAATAAAAATTGGGTGTTTCAATTGCACTATTTCTTCTTTCTTGTTTTTTTAACATTGTCCATATGAAAGGATGTCTCTGTAGCGTGGCTTCCATGGTCATTCTGACGATTCAACCATTCTTTTTCAAGCTGCTTTAGCATGCTTGGTGTAAGGAGTCCATCTTTAACTAACTTAGAGGTGAGGGACCAATTTTGTGCTTCTGAATTTATAGGAGTCCGCCTACTTCCCCTGTTCCCCCTCAGTCCAGTTCTTGAGCTCTCATCTATAGGTGACTCATGAGGAAGAACAGTGCCCTCCATCACATGAAGATTAGATGCAGCTTCTGATGCTCTGATGAGTTTAGTAATGTTATAAACACCATTCTGAATAATTGCATCTAGCTCTTTTTGTATTGACCTTACAAGCCCCGCATGTGGAAACATATCCATAAAACGATAGCTAGGTAGAGAGAAAAAAAAAAGAAAGAAAAACATGTTAGATGGCGAAATTGTAATGTCAAACATAAAGGCCTCATTCACACTTGGGCATTCCGGAACTTCATGCTACAAAATACTCAACATCCAAAATCCCATTGTTTTCAACTATGCCTGTTTACACAAGTACAACCAGGGATGTTACATTATCTACATAGACACATGGATAACTACTGGACATTTGGAGGATTTCATTTCTCGGAACCGGATCACACAGTGTAGGACATGGATTTCTTTTTTGGTTCTTTATAAAAACCTTCACTGACAAACCATCAACGCTAAATCATGGTGGCACAGGTTTCCCTGTGGCTATCTAATCTGCACATTTTTCAAGGCCAATGAATCAGAAAACAAAGTGTTTGGCTCCTTTCACACACTCCGTCCGTTGGACGGAGTCCGTTTTTCTCAGCGGGGGATCAAGCCGCCGATCCCCCGCTGAGCAGGAGGATGACAGCTGCGTCTCCGCGCTGAGTGCGGAGACACAGCTGTCAGTTCCCCATGTATCTCTATGGGGGAAATCGGATGGGAACAGACCCTTTGTCCGTTCTCATCTGATGCCATCCGACCGACGGATGGAAAATAGGGTTTCCATCCGTCCAGATTTGACGGATCGGATGTCAGCGGACATGTCTCCGCTGACATCCGATGCCCCATAGGAATGCATGCGGGGACCTTTCAGATCCGCCAAAAAAACGGACAGGTGGATCTGAACGGTCCGCCTGTGTGAAAGGGGCCTAACTCCAATCCCTCCCTCTGGGTAATTGATGTAGAGTGCAAGGATTTACTGCCCATTCACACCAGAATGTGGTGCAAGAAACCCACATTTCCTGAACCACATTAAAAACATACTGCAGTTGCGATCAGCAGAGGGTGTCAGTGTTAAGGTAACAACATCCCAAATGCAGTGCATTTGCTTGCACTGAACTGCATGGTATCATGCGATCCAGCTGCAGTGCATTTTTTTAAAGTAATGCATGCAGTACTTTTGGTGTGGTCTAGTGCGATTCAGCCCATTCAAAATGAAGGGGCTCAAATTGAACCGCACCACAATTGAACTGCACAGGAATGCGCAGTGCGTTCCTGTGCAAATCCTGGCATGATCTGGCTCTTAATCGAAAAATTTGTTGCAAATTCCTTTTTTCTATTCTAAAGAAAATACTGTTTGCTTCACAAAGTCCGTTCCAGACTGATTCCTGAATGGGAAAGTAAACCTTCATTATAATCACCTGATGCACCCTCAGTGTTCTAATGAGGTCAGCTGCATTATCTGCATACCTTTAGGGCCTGTTCACACCACATGCTGTGCAGTAGTTTTTTTTTTTTATCTGCATCAAAAACGCATGGAACGTAGGTTATATGGGTTCCAATAGTTCACACCAGTGCTTTTCGGTTCTCGAAAATAAAAAAGTACAACATGTTGCTTTTTTTCTGCACAGAGCTGAACTGAAGGAGCTAAAAAAAATTTATCAAACATGCACCGGACTTTACTACAGGATAAAGAAAGAAAAAAAAGGGCTGGTTCACGCCACAAAAACGCACTCCAGATCCAGTCTGGACTTGTTTCTGCATGCACTTTATGCGTTTTTGATGGGTTCACTGTGCTGGGGTCTGCAACATATTTAATGCATTCCGGTGCGTTTTTAATGTGTTTTACCACGTTCCAGAACAGTCAAGTGCAGAAAAAATGCATCATGTTCTACTTTTTTTCTGGAACTGGAACGCCCTGAAACTGACCGCACTGTTGTGAAATACGCAATTGGAAACCATATAACCTACTTTCCATGCATTTCTGATGCTAAAAAAAAACAAACACACTGGACTGCATGTAGTGTGAACTGGCCTAAAAACGTGCATGTAAAAACGCATCCGGAACAGATTTGGAGGACATTTCTGTGGTGTTTACAGTCACTTAATTGGCTAGCCTTACATCCCCAAAAATTAAATTTCTACTGTAGGGGGGTGCCTAAAATTTTACTTTCAACTTATAGCAAACTGGGGGTATTCTGCACACCAATTGCCATATTACACAGAATTTTATTCAGTGTAAAATGACCGCCAGGAAGAAGCCCTATTATCTTGGGTGGCTATCGTAAGACATCCCCTCCCAGGAAAAGGCTTTGCTCCAGCGTGATCTGTCACCCGCTATGTCCATCACATCAGATCACATGTCAATTGTACACAATAAATGGCTTTGATTCATTCCATTTATTGTGTTGATCCCTATGATTGGTCACAGTGATCACGTGGTACAAATAGGGCCAATTACAGCCCATCTGTACCAGGTAATCACAATAGTAAACACTGAATGAATGGATTTTAATCATAAAAAATGTTTGCTTATAACAGTGAAATTCCCTGTTATAAGCAATTATAGTGTATATTAAAAAAAAAAAAAAAAAAAAAAAAAAAAAAAAGAAGAAGAAAATCCTGACCACCACCTAAGAGTAGTACAGTGTTACTTTTAAAGTACATACTGTCACCAATTAGTGTCCCTGATAACCGCCGCACCAGTTATACATTTGCGCTGTACTGCACTGGTAAAAGTACGTAAAAATAAATAAATATGAAATTTTACAAAAAATTGTGACAAAAAATTTACAACTTCTAAAAACTCGCCATGCATTTTACTAAATACCTTGGAATGTCTACTGTTTTGGCCATAGCGGGGCTTCAAGAAATTAGATACGCCGTCGATGTTCATGATTGATAGACTTTCAGAGATCTATACACACACACCATAGTTTGTAGACTCTATAACCTTCCTACAGACTAAATAATATACACCGATTTGGGTTATTTTCACCAAGGAAATGTAGCAGAATACATTTTGGCCTAAGAGCCGGTTCACACTGAGGCGACACGACTCCTTACTACTTCGGGGGCGACTTGTGCATTACCATGCACCACGACTTCGGAGCGACTTGCAGGGACTTCACATAGCGGAAGTCTATGCAAGTCGCCCCGAAGTAGTACAGGACCCTTTTTCTAAGTCGGAGTGACTTGTGTCGCTCCTATTACAACGGATCCTGTAGCGGTCAATAGACCGCGAGGGAGCGCGACTTGTCAGGCTGACAAGTCGCCTGACAAGTCGCGCTAGTGTGGACCGGCTCTAAATCTATTAAGAAAGATTATTTGCAAAAACAGAAACAAAGAAAATTTTTTTTTTTCTACATTTTTGAGCCTTTTCCATTTATTTAGCAAAAATTTAAAAAAACCCAGTGGTGATTAAATACAACCAAAAAAAAAAAAAAAAAAAAAGCTTTATTTTGTGTGAAAAAAATCATAACAAATTCACATGGGTACGGTGTTGCATGACCGGTGTTGCATGACCACGCAATTATTTTTCAAAGTGTGACCATGCTGAAAGCTGAAAATTGGTCTTGAGAGGAAGGGGGGGGGGGGGGAAGTGCCCAGTACAGAAGTTTTTAAATTACAAAATGGCATGTGTAGGAATTTTATACGCTATATTAATTCTTAATTGAAGTGGAGACAAGTCAGGCAACTAACCTTCTGGGAGGTCAGCAATGGAATGCCCTTATCGAACGCACTACAGGTTTCCTTTAAAAGGAATTTCAATAACCTAAAGATACCATAAGATTGTACTCCTCTTTCTAAAACCTTGTATTACTGCGTGTTCTTTTAGATTATTGAATTTACGAGAATGCTTCTTTTATTTTGCCTTTGTACCCTCGCATTGTACCATACCGGTGTTCGCTTGATGTACCTTTTTGAGGATTGTAAATAGTTTCAATAAAAAACAATGTTTGAAGTTAAAAACGAATTTCAATACCATTCAGCAAATGACTCAATCCCCTCTTATGAAATAGATGCATTTTACACCTCTGTGGCTCAGGTTTTTTTTTGTACTTTTCACCCCAACTCTGATAGATTTTTTTTTTTTTGGCATCTATGGGCAAGGTGCTAGCATCCCTTTAAAGCTTTTGTTTTCTTTGCCCATGCAGTCTATACCTCAGTAGTACAGAATATACTAGCCTTTGATTGCTCGTGCGTATCTCTGTTCAACCTCCAGGTCCAGCAAAAAATGCCCTGTGGAAGCTACAAACTGATTTGGTCACTCTCATGGAAATGAGGAGTGAGTCACATGCTCACCCATACCCAGAAGTAGATATGGGCTTGGGTCTGTTCAGGATCCCACGGGAAGCGGACACTGCACATGGCTAACCACAGGCAGTGAGACATTTCCTGATCAGTGCAGCTGCGGATGGGGAAATGTCTCACTGCCTGTGATTAGCCATGTGCAGTGTCCGCTTCCTGGCGGGATCGGGCTGGTGGAATCCCAAACACGTTCCTAACCAGAAGTGATGGGTATGTTACTAAATGCAGTAGCAGAGCCAGCAAAGGAAAGGTAAGCATATGTAATAATTTGTGGGTACTGCTGCGCTGCTATGGCAGGCTAACTAGTGATTAGAACAAAGAATGGAAAGTGTATGATGAACTGCTGCTACCACCAAATCGAGTGCTCAAATTCTTGAAAGCATAAAAATAATAATGTTGGGGTGGTGCACTGTTCTGTTAATAAAAACAATGTGTGAGTTTTATAAACCCATAATAGTGTTATGGGTATTATGGGTTTATGAAAATGTACATATTGCTTTTAATAACAGAACAGCGCACCATTTATTTATTATTATTTATTTCAGGTACATATATAGCGCTGTCAATTTACGCAGCGCTTTACATATACATTGCACATTCACATCGGTCCCTGCCCTCAAGGAGCTTACAATCTAAGGTCCCTAACTCGCATACATACACAGTAAGGCCAATTTTTATTTTTTTATACAGGATCCAATTAACCTACCAGCATGTCTTTGGAGTGTGGGAGGAAGGAGGAGTACCCAGAGGAAACCCACACAGGCACAGGGAGAACATGCAAACTCTAGGCAGGTAGTGTTGTGGTTGGGATTTGAACCAGTGACCCTCTTGCTGCTAGGTGAAAGTGCTAACCACTACACCACTGTGCCGCCACGATTAAAGGTTGGAACATTATTAGAAGGTAAGCATACGCTGCTGATGATAGGGGGAGTTATTCTAACCCTTTCCTATGACCTACAGAGGCGAAGTAAAGGGCTGCTTTAAAAGTCAATTTGGTCTTGGAAATTTTTAAAATCTTTTAATTGGTAATGCTTTGGTGTGGCAGTCATAATATTTTAACCTCTATGAAAAGGGAAAAAATAAAATCTTCAAATTATTTTTCTGCTATTAGAAACATGGACACTTTTTCTTTCAGCTTTTATAAAGGATTAGGTTTATGGTCTTAATTTTAACATGTTCAACCAAACCCATAGGGGGTCTAATGCATCATTTAATCATAAAGGTCCACTACTTGGAGTAAGCTTTAAAATATGTCATTCAAAGAAAAAAAAAGAAAAAAAGTTACACCTAACTCCAGCTAAGAGATGCAGAATTTTTTTTTCGTTTAAAGTAAGGCACTGCCACATTTTTTCTCTGATTATGTAAATGCGTTTGGACTCACCTCAACCACAAATAGAGATCCAAGATATCATGAACAGCTTCCAGATGCATTAAATCTTTAATGCTTTTTGGAGAAGAAACAGGCCAATGTACATGTTTACAGATCCACTGGAAAGTTAGAGGCTCATTCCTGCTGAACTGTCGAGCAAACTAGACAAGAGAAGAGGAGAAAACAAATAAATTAATTTTGGACTTGCCCGTAATATACCTTTTCTTGAAGTACAGAACAAGATACACACTCTAATATTCCTAAACATTAGGGAATATGCACAACCACCTCATACTCCCAGCAGCCCTGGTTTTGTAGCAAGCAATCAGAGGAAAACACCAGGCAGAGGGTTTCCTCTGTCCTGTAGTGTACTTCCAAGAAAACATTTTTATAGGCAAGTAAAACATTTTTCCCAAATTATACAGTAAAGGAGACAAGCTCCACCAGCCATAAACACTGGGCATCCCCAAGCAATACCACTGTGGGGTGCACAACACAGAAAACTTTGCCATTAGGCCCACAAAGTAATAAACATAGGAATACAGGCCCAACTTGGAGAGCACCTTATGCCCAAACTGGTGTCCACAGAGGCCTGAATGTCCACTTGGTAAAAACCTAGCAAATGTGTGAACAGAAGACCAGCTGGCAGCCTTGCAAATCTGATAAACAGATGCCTGGTCCCAAAAAGTGAATCTGGGTAAACTTCACTGCTTCGAAGAGGGCTACCATCAAGCCCAGAACTCTCATGGAAAACTGGACTAACAAAGCATTTTGGAGAGAAGAGACCCAATGTGACAAAACGGTGCATACTGTTCCTGAGGAAGAAATACCCCACTATCCTTGGTCACCTATCCTTTGTCTGAGATCTGCTTTTGTATGGCCAGCCCAAGGCAAGCCATAGATTATGCAATTATATTTACTTTAACTACAGGTGGAAGAAAAAAAAAAAAATTTCTTGACTCTCAAATCAACAGTGTTCCTGTTGATGGGGGAATCCCTCTCTCCAATCGTATTTGGACAATGGGAGGTTTCCCCACTATCAGAATGCAATGATCATTGCATCTATAGCTGCAGGCAGTGATTTCACAAAAAAAAAAAAAACCACCAGCAAACAAAACAGACAAGCTGATTGTACTAAAGTCGATTGATAGATTGTCTTCAGTACAACCAGCCTGCCCAATACCGGATAGCATTTTTTAAAATCTGTCTATGGCCAGCTTAAGTCAAGCTCAACACATCTATCACAATTGTTTTTCACAAGTAGTTCTTACTGACATAAATTAAAAGCACATAGGGTTTGAAAACGTAATTAAGGCTTATATTTAATCTGCCTATATCTTAGCTTCTTTGATTTCTGCCTCATCAACCTGCTAATTAATAAATAAAACCTTTTACCATTCCATACTTTTAGACCCAACAACATCACTGGGTCTCTGTTTCTCTCTGCAATGCAAGCAGATCTTGGCTGGTAGGGTACGGTATATAGCTTACTGAAAACATCACCGCACCCTGCCTCAGTACTTCTCCTAAAACCCTTCAGCCCGGATATAAACAGTGAGCTGACTCTTGGGAGGAGTTATACAAATATCAAAATGCCTTGATGTGTGCATGTCAGTGTGAAGGTGTGGACAGGCTTTATTTCCATGGAGATGCCTAGGTAAAGGACTATTTGATGTTGTGCTTCCTCCAGCTAGAAAAGGAGGCCGACTCTAGCTTACTTGCTGCAGCTTTTAATTGGACACTGAGAATCCCAAAATTGGCAGCAAAAGCAAATTTCAGTAGAGGAGATGAGCCTGTACAGCTCATTTTAGATGCAAGGTAAGGCTGGGAGTTTTAGATTTAAATCTGATGAAAGGTGTTTCTATCATCTCTAGCAGCAAAAGTTGTCTTGTACAAGCGCAAATTAAAGAAGGACAACCTGGTTGTTAAGGGAGGTTATAGTAAGCAATATGGGCCAGCTATGTCCAAAAGGACCAGCCCGAAAAATCTAGAAATAGGAGAAAAAAGTAGGTGGGCTTTTTAGATGGTGGTTCCCAATGGCATACCATAGCATATCGCACACATAAGTCATATAGAAGTTTAAAAATAAATTTTTATTTAATACATACTGTTTGAGATATCAGAGAAAAAAGGGTTAAAAATCTCCATATGCTATATGTAAAAATGAGACACATATGTATGTGTCATACAAGTAGGGATCATATAGTAACATACATCATATGTAACAGCTGATTGAATTACACAAAAATCGCTAACTTGTTTCGTGGGATGAACCGCTTCTTCAGGGCTTCACTTTTGTGTTTAAATCACAAAAATTTAATCTATACTTCAACAAAAACAAAAATAATTAAAATTATATGTTGTTTCATCATATACACACACATATATTTAAAAAAGAATAGCGCGCAAATTTTTTATTTATGGATTGTCTTCAGATTTGGTAGTAATTTCTTTTGCATTTGCGCGCTATTCTTTTTTAAATATACATGTCTTTTGGTTCATAGCTGCAGCAGCTTTAGAAATACATGGGTATGCTCCCCCAAATTTTTTGCAATATACACACACATATGCATATTCAAATTTTCCAATCCATTGGTAAAAAAAAAATTGGATAGGAAGTTTTGAATATGCATATGTGTATATAATGAAACATATACTTTTCATTATTTTTGTTTCTGTCTATGTATAGATGAAATGTTTGCAATTTAAACACAGAAATGAAGCCCTGAAGAGGCGGTTCATCCCCCGAAATACGTTGGCGATTTTTGTGCAATTAATTCAGCGGTTATATTATGTATGTTACTGTATGATCTCTACTTGTATGAAAAATACATATGTGTCTCGTTTTTATATATAGCATATGGAGAGTTTTAACCCTTTTTTCTCTCTGATATGTCAAACAGTATGCATTCAATAAAAGTATGGGTTTTTAAACCTATAGAAGACTTATGTGTGCGATATGCTATGGTATACCCTTGGGAACCACCATCTAAAAAGCGCACCTACTTTTTTCTCCCTCTACAACCTAGTTGTTACTGGTAACTCAGAAACCCCAATTTCTGCAGATGACCAAAATCATGCTCTAACTTTAAAAGTGGGTGAATGAAAAAGGGAAATAAAAACAGAGGAACATGTGCCATTCTAGATGGAGGTTACTCACCTTTAGCAGCGAGGTGCACACAAAGGGCAGATTGCGATTTATTGGAGCAGTGCAAAACACATATCGTGCCCTTAAGTTTAATGGGATGTGCTGGATCATGTCAGCTACAAATTTGAAGTCATCAATATTGCACACAAAATAAAGTCCATCAACCTGAGACAGACTTACAAAGATATCCTACAAGAAAAGGAGAAGCAAAGGGTAAATGCAATTCTACACACAAAATACAAAAGACGGCTAAGCATGATACAGATGCCAGTCTCCCACTGCAAACAATTCTACATCGTATACAGTAAAAATGTCACAAACAGGGCTGTAACTAACGATTATTTTAATAATCGATTAGTTGCCGATTATTTTTTCGATTAATCGATTAATCGGATAAAATCATAAAAAAAACTCAATATGCCTTTTTTTCATTTATTTAAAAAAATAATGAACAAACAGAGTGTAAGTGCCGGTTCACACTTCTGCGATGCGGGAAGGCTGCGAATTCGCAGCCTGTTCCCGCATCGCATGCGCACAAGAGGCAGTTCACACTGCCATATGCGATACGCAGGGGGTGTCAATTAAATGTTAACGACACCCCCAGTTTGATCGCATATCGCAGTGCGATCTGACAGTTCGCACAGAATCAGATCGCACAAGTGTGAACCACTGTGCGATCTGATCCTGATGCGGCTGAAAAAAAGGGTCATGTGCGACTTTTGTGCGGGTGCAGTGCGAATTTCAGCCATACAAAGTGTATGGTTGAATTTGCATCCGCACATGAGATCGCATGTAATTTAGGAGCAGTGCGCTCTGAATTACATGCAATCAGCGCACCCGCAGTAGTGTGAACCGGCACTTAGTGCGGTTTGCGAGATCGCATGTAATTTGGAGCGCACTGCTCCTAAATTACATGCGATCTCATGTGCGGATGCGAGTTCAGCCATACACTTTGTATGGCTGAATTTGCAGCGCATCCGCAGAAAAACTCACACGAGGCTTTTTTTCAGCCGCATCAGGATCGGATCGCACAGTGGTTCACACTTGTGCGATCTGATTCTGTGCGAACTGTCAGATCGCACTGCGATATGCGATCAAACTGGGGGTGTCGATAACATTTAATTGACACCCCCAGCATATCGCATATGGCAGTGTGAACTGCCAGATGTGCGGATGCGATGCGGGAAGGCTGCGAATTCGCAGCCTTCCCGCATCGCACAAATGTGAACCCGAGCCTTATACCAAAAATATATATATTTTTTTTTTAATTAAGCTGCTATATACTGTAAATAATATAATAAATGCTTATCTAGATAAAAGAGTTAATATTCCTTATAAGGTGCAATATTATAATAGAAAAATAAGTGAATAAAAACATCCCTGTCAGCCATAGATATGAAATAGGCAGCATAGAAAGACCCCCTATATGTGCTATATGGACGTTTTTAATCACTTATTTTTCTATTAGAATATTGCACTTTAGAAGGAATATTAACTCTTATCTGGATAAGCTTTTATTATATTTTTTGGTGGGCTGCATTGCATTGACAGGACACTAACACTAAGCTCTGCACTCAACGTTCTGTTGCTGCTTCTGTCCTCTCTTTTCTCCCTTACTTTGATATGACTCACTCCCTCACTGACGTCACAAAGAAGGCGGAGAGGAAAGGCAGAGAGGAAAGGAGGAGGGAGGGGGGAGGAGGGAGGTAAAGGAAGTGCAGAGCTGTGAGAGAGACAGTGAATGCATCAATGCAGCCGACGGCTTCACAGAGCAGCCGAAGCTCGCTGACAGACGGGGGAAAGAGCACAACTCGACGGATCAACTAATCGATAATGACAATCGTTGACAACGATTGTCATTATCGATTATTATCGATTTAGTCGATTAGTTGTTTCAGCCCTAGTCACAAACAAATATTTTGTAATGGTCACTTCCCATGTATGACTGTTTAAGCCCCGCCCTTCTCACATGTACATAGACATTATTCCAAAAATACCAATCCCAGGATACTTACTATGAGGTTGGACAGAGTGGCATCTGGCAGGTGGTAAGCAAACATCTCTATTTGCTCAGCAGTGGGATGCAGTCCTGCAGCCTGGAGGATGGAAAAGAAGTGTTGTAAAGATGTACAAATGATAATGCAAAAACTTTAACATGAGTCACTACAGGGCACAGTAAAGGCAAGGGGATGGAACTACAGCACAAAGCAAGCATTTGTTCCCATTAAAAAGTGTGTGAGATGTTCAGATTGCAACAGCAGCATTGCTATGTATGAGAGCACAGACCTGAGAAAGGAAGGCGCGACAGGTAGGTATAAACCTTCTTCTTGTGCAGGATGCTTTTTTTAAAATGTATATTATTTTTTTAATTAAGCAACAGAGTCACATTTCACGCTTGTGCAACTTGGGATCAGACCTGTGAGACCCCAAATTGCAGGACATGTGAAATGTAATGTATTTCTATGAGAGTTGTTCCTACTGACACTACAGAAGTCACTGTGACTTGAGAAAAGGTTCCTGCACTACTTTGGCCAGACTTTTGATGCGATTTTCATCCACAAAATGTAAAGTCAGATCAAAGTCGCATCAAAGTCATGCCCAAAAGTCACACTGGAAATCGTGCAACTTTCAAGACAGGCTAATGTAAAAAGAGCCTAAAACAAACCTATCAGTCATGTTAAATGTAAAAATCCTGCCTAATAACAGGCACCACAAGGAATTTGTTTTGTTAGCCAGAAAACCTTTTGTCCACAGAGCTGCACGGAAATGTTTTTTTACCTTAATGCATTGAGTGCATGAAGGAAATTAAAAAAAATATTTACCTGCAGAATGACTTTAAAGGCCAGCTCCAGGTTTTATGGCAATTTACTTCATTTTACCGAATGCTGGCCCACACAAACTATTTTCTTTACCAATTTCGGTGGCCGCTGTCAGCGCTGTATAAACTGTATGTACACAGCACTTTGTATCAGCAGCAGTACAGCGAGGACTTCCTTTCCCATTTCTGGAAGAAAAGGGAGTTGGGCCGAGCTCTGCTCAGCCATTCACAGGCAGCCTTATATTAGATCAATGAATACAAGGCTCTGTCTGACTGGCTGGGTCGAGATTGTGACGTTATCTGCCCACTTCAGCAAATGAGAAGCCTTGTATTCAATCCGAAAAAATACAAGGCTTCCTGCAAATAGTCTTCATTTTGTTTCAGAAGCAGACGGGAAGTGCCTGTACATCTGCCAGAACACATCGCTGTATACTGTATGCTGCTGATGCTCTACAATTTATACAGTGCTGACAGCAGTCACATTTTTTTAGTAAAAAAAAAAAAAAAAAGTTTGGGCCAGCTTAGGCCAAACAAACTATTTAAAGTAAATACAAAACCAGTAGTTAGGCTTTCACCTTTCAGGCCTCATGTACACAGGCAGAAAACATGCTGCTTTGAGATGCATTTTTATTTTTTTTATGCCTCTGAAGTCTGAACACAGCTCTATTTCAGCCAATGTGTCCATGCACACTGTGGCATTTAGATTCAAAATTTAGAGCAATTTTCAAAGGCATTTAAAAAAAAAAAAAAAAAAAAAAAAAAAAACACAACACACACAACAACCACACAACACAAAAAATGCATGTGTATGTGCACAAAATCATACTAGTGACTAAAATAAATCAATACTCTAGCCAAAAGAATGAGTTTATGCACACACACACAGTTAACACCATAAATGCATGCAATTACACAGCAGAACAAACATTGTTTACGCGGGCAAAAAGATCAAGCAATAAAGCCACAAGATGATCAGGCGCCAACTAAAGGGACAGATCTTGGAATAAAACAGCACTAAGATCCATAGCTGCTAATAAGAAAACTCCTGGGAAGGTGTGACAAAGGAATAGCAACAATGATTTAAAAGCACTTAGAACCAGGCTGAAAAACAAGCTTGAATGAATATAGTTATTGGATCTGAGCCACGGTCTTAGAATTCACAAATCTCCACAGAGTTAATGGTGAGAATTTTATTGTGCATATAAATACATAAAACAAACATAAAAAGTCTAAAAATAAAAAAGCTATGCAAGCCAGTTGTTTCAAACAGATGTAAAAACAACCAGCGGCTGAACCAACCTACTTGCCAACAGATGAAGGTGTCTGGGATGAACCCTCAGCTAAGGCAGGCTCCAGCTATGGTGTAAAAATAGCTGGGCTTTCCTGGGGGGCTGATGTGAGAGTGTGTGAGCTGGAAAGACATGGCGTTGTGCACAGAAGTGGATAGAGCAGCAACCCAGATAGACTGCAGCGAAATGAAAATGACGTCTGTGTAGTGGTGACTGGCGAGGACGTCAATAGCCACGCCAGACAGACAGACAGAGCTGAAGCCACTGGGTAGGACCCATGGAATGAAAGCCTGTAATCGTGGTCCTGTCATTATGAAAACATGTTTTGCGCGCCTGCGCCTTGTCAAGTCATGTGACGTGGTCAACTACACATGAGTTTTAGCAAGAAAGCGCCGGAAATAGCCAGAGGTCGAGAGGTTTCTAAAATTGCAATGGGCGAATGGACTGCGCTTTTCTTTTTTATCTGGTGACACCCACTATGAGGATCCAATGCCTGCAGATGGGACATCAGAGCTTGGGAACAGGGGGGGATGGGGGAGGGTTCATCGCACTACTGTGGGTCCAACAGTCGGCTTGTCATATTTACATGCACTTCGGACTGCTATAGTAACCAGAAGTGTGTGTAAAACCTCCCATTGCTGCAGCTTTGTCAGATTAATGGAGCTGCTGTATTTAATAACACTTTATCTGAGAAAACGACTACAACTGTTACAATCTAAAATGGCTTACCTGGATATCAGAGACTGGCTTGCTTAGGATATCCTTTAGGAGTGGTAGGTCACTCTGCAGCATAGTGGTAATTTCTCCATCTTTATACATGGAGCTAAACCTGCCAGCACGGCCTCCTATCTGCAGGGCCTGGGAAGTGGAGATGATGTCCATCTCTTTTCCTCCTTTCTCGTTCACGGTTGGTTTTTTTAAGGAATTGAATATGATCCTTTTAATACTCCTAAAAATGTAATTATGATGAACAGAAGCAAAAAAAAAAAAAAAAAATTAAAAAATTGGAGACACACTCTTAACTGCTATGCTATGTATAGTATCACCACTGCACACCTCTTAGTTTGATCAGGGCATATTAATTACCTGAAAGTTGCCTTCAATTGTTGTGATCTGTACCCTCTCCTGTTGATAAGACACTAGAACATTTGGAAGCCTGTCCCTTAGCATCACAGGAAGGGAGTGCTTCCTTGTTCAAATCCTAATGACTGCGCAGAGTGCTCTCTACCCTCACATCACTGTTCAATTAACAAATAAAGACAACCGTGCACAGTTTAAAGGTGGTACAATCTTTGGAATGCCAATTACTTGAGCAATTCAAAGTGACTCCCCCTTTACCCTGAATGCCAACTAGCCATCCACTCCTTTAGGCCACTATGTAAAATCATAAAGCGATAATCGTATGTAAAATCCGGCAGGCTGGTTGGAACCCAAATTAATACATCAACTTGGGTACAATCTTCCTGTCCATACATGGTTTGAATCTCGGCCAGTTCATACTGAACCGTCTCAGATGCGAACAGTCTATGGCTGGCCTTAGTCACAATAACTCTGTATGCTATGTTCTATACACTTGTATCTGTCACCTTGTTTAAGGCCTAAGAATAAAATCTTGTATTATACTTGGATATACCATTCATTTTCCTATAGCATCATTATTCTGTTAAATGAATAGTTGAAGCTAAAATCTTCAGGGCCCAAACATTTGACATGGGTGGAGGAGGATATACACTGGACAGAGAAGTTCTGGGTTACAATTCTTACCAATGGTGTGCAAGAAGACATCCCACACAACACACAGTAAAATGCATTTGACCCACATGTCTGTCTAGAAATAAACTGTTCCCAGATTTGCCAAATCATTATTCCAACAAGGAACAACGTATGGAACATGATTACCTTTACACAGTATGGAGCAGTATGAACTTATACTCACAAATTCAGCCCCATTCCAATGGCATCTGTTGCAACCAAAATTTTACAGGAGTCATTTGGGTCATTGAATTTATTTGCTTGCGCAATTTTTGTCCCTTAAAAAACAAAAAACACACATATATTAAGTGTATTTACTTACAGACTGAATAAAACCTGATATTATACTGTATGTACAGCTCCTGACAGATGCAAAGTCCTGACAGAGAAAACACTATTACTACAAAAACTGGCACTTTTTAGGATACCCACTGCATTACATGCAAGGCCCCATTCACACCTGTACATTCTGAGAACACACAAAAAAGGAACTAGAAACCCATATGGCGCTTACAGTGCCATTAATTCTTAATAGTACACCAAGCGTAGTTAGCAGACGTGGGTTTTTCGCGCATAAGGCAGCTCATTTAGGTAAATGGGCTGCCCTCTGCTGTCGTGAGAAAGAGATGCACTGCTATGAATGAGGCCTAAGTGTATATAGATATGGCCTCTAATAGCTATAATGTAAGAGTAAGGATGTTTTCAAAATAATAATTTTTTTTTTTTTCACAATAAAATGTGAATTTTCTACACTGAGCCACCCCATTTCAAAAGAAACATGCAGGCGACACCCAACCCTTCAATAATAAGCGGACCTACCGATAAGGATGCAGTGAAGAATACAAATCAATATTGCATCCTAATAGATGAGATATCAGTGTGTTCCCTACAGATAGCGCTTTTTAGAGAGTTAAACCTAGACTAAACCAATTCATTAGTGGGCAGGTATCTCTCTACATTGGATGGGCAGGAGCGGTGAATCAGGGGGACTCTCCCAATATACAGAAGCAGGACACGCACAGACTAACCATCTTTTTTTTTAGTTTACTGATAGCAATTATCCATTTTTTGCCATTTTGTGCCTGTTCTTTTGCATGTTCTGATGATGTAACATGGTGGTGTTGTATTGGAAATTGAGACAAACCTCTAAATACAGCTGATTTCTGTGTAAACACTCACCTGCCAAAATGTATTCTGTTCAGCCAGTTTTGTAATTCAGACACCCTTGACAGAAACTTTACAAAGTCCTGACCTATTTTCTACCACTGCAGCTGGAAAAATACAGCTTGGCCAACACTAAATGTATACTGAAGAAGCAAAAAGCAAGGGGCAGGGAAAAGTGCCCAGTGACGCATAACCCCGGTGGGATTGTTATAAAACTCACTGCAAAGCAAGTATTGTATAAAATGTTAAAACAGGCTACACAACATCTCCTCAATCCCTGTCAACTGTCCTCTGAAGAGATCCACTGCGGAGTGCTCTTTAGAGGGCAAGATCTGTATAAATGTGCCAAGTGTGGTGGCAAAGTCCTTACTGATGTGAATAAAAGGGTCTCAGGGAAATGTATTTGTGGCAATGCAACAAACCATAAAAGATGATTGCAGAAGTTTCAAAGTAAAAAGACAAAATCTAAACAAACAATGAGGTGGGCAGCCCAAAAGACTATATACATTGCCATTGATTACTAGCTAGAAGGTGCAGCTTGAAGCAGCCATGAGTAATTGCTGTGACACTGGGAAACAAAAAGTGAAAAGACAAGCGCAACCTTCATAGTGTAGTAAACAAGGTGAACAATATTTATAAATGATTAAAAACACACTCACAAAAGGGGAGCTTGTGCAAAGCGGTAAAAGTTGTTGCCTCTGAGGCCTGGAGCCACTGTGGAATTCCCCTGCTTTGGTCATGAGCAGTGGGAGAAGAGCACAGGCAGGAGGGAACCGCTGCTGTAGGAAGACAACCTGACCAGAGATGGAATCCAGAGCCTGGATGGAGAGGATGCCTGACACCGCTGGGAGATAGAGACACGTTTTAAAGCATGTCACTTCCTCTTCAGCTGATCTAAAAGTGACTACCTGCCAAAAATAAATACAGCACTATAGGGGCAGGTCCAGGGATGGCTGCAACTGCTCCCCAGGAGGGCCAAAAAGCCACAGATGCTGGTAACAAGAGCAACCTGAAGCCATAAATGAAACAAGAAAAAAACTTGAAAAAGTTGTATTGCAATAAAAAATGTATTGTAATTGTATATATATATTCACCTTGTTTACTACACTATGGAGGTTGTGCTGGTCTTTTCCCTTTTGTTTTCATACTGAAGAAGCAGCAGCTCACTTTTGAGGTCATATGTCAGCACATTAGAGGCACAGCACTGTGCAAAAAAAAAAGCTTAAAAAGCTTGCAGTCATATTCTACTGTGTATGTTGGTATGTAAGAGATTACAGTCCAGTATAAAAAGGTAGAGGTACTGTATGATTTTAAACTTGTTGCAGTCTACATGAAGACAACACATGAAAATAATATTCACCTGGGGGTAAACTTCCATATATCACAGCACATTCTAATCCCCGAGCTTCAATCTGACGGCTTACAGAGTAGATGTCGTTTTTATTAAAGCAGACTATACAGTCCCCAGGGTGGAGGTTTTCCAAGGATCCAAGAGCATGATCCAGAGTCTTAATCGGGGTCAGTCTATCATAATTCCGCACCTAAGATAAAACACTTCTATATCAACCATGATTTTATTATGCTCAATAAACATTTATAAATGAATCAATATATAATATAATATCTATTTATTTTTTTTCTGCACAGTAGCAAAAAAAAAAAATAGAAGCCAAATGATTATGCAATTACGGCAAACACAAAACAGATTCTATAATCATATTATAGCAAACAATGAGGTGTCACTGTGCTTTCACAATGTACCATATGCACTGTTGCTTTAGAAAATGTAAACCAATAACAACTGCAACTGGACTGTGCTTTATGTGATAACACACATGGCAAGAAAGCAGTGTCCCCCAGATCGATTTATTGTACAATCCAGCTGTAACCTATGTGGCCAGTTTCAAGACCTATTATTCTTATCTGTGCTTGAAGCTAAGGCAGGCCATACACAATTCGAATCTCGGCCTTGACCTTTCATGCTTCTCCATGCTTTAAACTTCTCAGTCACTGAACCAGAATATTGTGCACATTAGGTGTTCTGAACACAAAATGCACACGCTTTTTTCAGATCAATGAAGTACAGTACCAAAGGAGAACATCTGGTATGCTGTTCATATAGGTTGATGCTAGCCCTCTGCAAACCCTGACTGCAGGAAGACTTTGTATGTACAGTATATGAAGCCTCGCATGCCCAAAATACTGTAAGCAACCTATCTGTGCTGAAGCTATGCGAATATGGCAGCTCCAGAATGCACGTCTCCACAGAAAAAGCAAGATATATCTGGAGCACATTGTCACACGCAGTTCCGCTATGTAGTTACAATCATTTGAACTGGTATGTTGTTAACTACAGTTCAATTTACAGTAGGATAGCACGTGATTATAATGCAAGGTCTTTAAGGCAATACTAAAAGCTTGAATATTTTTTTCTAAAATTAAAAAAAAAAAAAAGGAGGTTTAGACTCACCTGCTCTGTGCAATGGTATTGCACAGAGGGCACCCCTTACCTCCTCTTGTGGTGTACCCCACCAGCATTCTCTGCGCCTCCTCTTTTTTGTGTGCCCCTATAGCAAGCAGCTTTATTTTGGGCTGTATGCCTCCATAGACACAAACTATGCAGCTCGGCCCTGCAGGAGCCAATGATTCCTGCTGTTGCCTCTGTGCTTGTGAGATGAGGGCAAGAAACCAGCTCTGCTGCAGATGGGCATAGCACTGGATCAATAGAGGACTCCGGTAAGTATTTGAGGAGGGTATGGGGGGGGGGGCAGCTAATAGAAAGTTTTTCACCTCAATGGATGTAATGCATTAAAGTTATAAACCTTTTGGGTTTAGAATCAGTTTAAAGACCAGACAAATGCCTGCAAACAACCTGGCCCATCACTACCAGCAGGTGCAGAACTATACATCTCTTAGAAGAGACAGGATCTCAGCTATTGACTTTTTTCTGGCCACAGAGCGGCTTTAGCCATTATGACATTTTTCTCATACATGTAAAACCAGAGTTTTTTGCTAGAAAATTGCTTATAACCCCCAAACATATTTTCTGAAAGCAAAGGTCCTGGAGAAAAAAAAAAAAAAAATAGTGGTTGCTTCAATTTTTTATGTCACCTGATTTGTGCAGCAGTTTATCAAACACAAATTTTCAGGAAAAAATCATTTTAAATGTATTTTAATGCACCTAAAGACTATATAATACCCATGTTTTGTTAAAATATAAAAGAAGATGTTACGCCAAGTAGATACCAAACATGACACACTTCAAAATTGTGCAAGCCCGTGGAATGGCAACAAACTACAGTACCTAAAAATCTCTATTGGCGACTCTTTCAAAGGCCTTACGAGTTACTAGTTTAGAGTTAAGAGCAATAATTCTAGTCCAGACCTCCTGTTTATTTGGATGTTTGCGGTGATACCTCATAGGTGTGGTGCGATCACATATTTGTGGGGGACCTACATATGCGTTCACATTTGCACGAGAGGACTGGGGGTTGGGGAACCCCTTTTTTTAAACACGGTCTGAAATTTTTTTAGGGGAACAATTTTATTGCTATCACAAGGGATGAACAAAATGACAGGAAACGGTTAAAAGAAAAAGTCCACCCTTTGCAAAATAAATGAACTCCCCCACATTTTCATAATAAAAAAAAAAGACAAAAATAAAAATAATTGTGCATTTATTTATTTTTTTGCAAATGGGCCTGAAAAACATTGCAACCAAAATCAATAGATAGGTGGCAAAAGCAGGTACAGACTTTTAGTGAGAGAGCAGGGCAAGCGCCAATGGACCACAAGTGCAGTAAGCCATGACAACTACAGGTCTGGCTGCTACAGTGGGAGAGGAGGCTTGTAGTAAATTCACAGATCTCTGGGAATTAATGATATGGCTGCGCGGACATTGCCATGCAAAATCCAAAATGGATTGCTGCCGTCTAGAAAAAGTACCTCCACATGCTGTTGGGGTGGGGATTCGATTCGGGACCATGTTACACCCTAAATATGGGTGTAACATGAAAAATTGTGATAAAGATGGCACCAATAGATCAATATATAGTATATGTGCATAAGAAACAATGGTGCAGCTGCCTCTAAGTGTAATTATCACTTATGAAAACAAAAAATGGTTTGGCGCTACTCCTCACAAAGTGAAAATTAATATTATCGGAAACCTAAAACTCCTATATAAACCATTAAACATCAAATGAACAAGGAGTCCAAAAAAGTCCTCAAATGGAAGGAGAAATTTTATGTCACTGTAAGCACGGTAATTGGAGGACTTTTTGGATGGACTCCGTGTTTGTTTGAAGTTTATTGGTTTATATTGGACTTTTTTCATGGACTCCGTGTTCATTTGACATTTATTGATTTATATTGGAGTTTTTGATTTCCAATAAGAATTTTAATTTTCACTTTGTGAGGAGTAGTGCCAAACCTTATTAATGTTTTGTTACATGTAACATGGTCTAAAAGGCAGAGTTAGCCTTTCATTCTAAAGTTTATTCCAGAGAAGTAAATCAAGTCATATTCTCGTGAAACTGAAGAGAGTTTAACAGAACCACATTCTGAAATTTTCCTGCATATAGGACAAGAAGAATCAGAAAAATTACCTCCACCTCTTCCCCAGTAGTGTACATTAGTTCAGTCACTAGTTTTATAGCAGCAGCCTCCCCACAGATATGAATTTCCTGTGCACAAAGTCCTGGTACACACAAAAAGACAGAAAGCAATGACTATTTTCAGTGACAGTTGAGAAAACTGAGTTGGATTCTGTATATGTTTTTTTAAAATGAAATCTCCAGCTTTACCTAGGAGTGCTCTGGTCCAGGCCCAGCCCCTGCCAGGATCCCTTATCATCTGAATTTCATCTATTACAGCCACCTCATCTAAAATTGTAAAAAAAAAAAAAAAAAAAAAAAAAATATATAAATTTATAGAGAATGCATAAAAAAGAAAAAAAAACAAAAAACAAACAGCAAATGCTAGAAATAAAAGTAACCATCATCAGCGAAGATTGTCATTAAGACCTATATATTACACAATATTAAATTATATAGTGTAATATATAGCGATTCGGTGAAGTCTACCAAGTATCCAATATCCTGCTTAGTAGCAGATATTTATGTGATGGACCAATTTGGCGCTGGCCCCACCAACAGCTCACTCACTTTTCTCTCCTGGTGGGGGGAGAACAATACCCTGCACTTCCAAGTATAGGGAAGCATGTGACAATGTTGGCCCTTGATAGATATCGGACTGTTCAGCTCACAGGAGGGCACCTGATTCTGTCAACACATGCAGAAACATGAATGTGTACATGTGTGCTTGTTGACACTCAGTGTACACTTACTCTGTACCCTACTTAGTTCAAACTTTCAGAATAGAATCATGAAAAAGACCACAAAATCCCCAGTCATAAAGAAGTTTGGTCTCATATTTCTTACCATGCACATAAGGCTAGTTACAGATTTCCCGTATATCACACTAAATAAAAAAAAAAAAAAAAAAGGCATGTCTTCTTGTGATTGTGCTGAGCCCTCCCACAATCCTTCATTGACTTGATCTTCTTGGGATTTTGCAACATTCTGGGAACTTTGTGAGTGCCATAATGACTATTTTACCTTTTATTAAACCCCCACACAGCCCTGCATGGCACATTCAGTACCAAAAAGAGACGTGAATCTTTGCGTTTGCAGCTATATCCTTCACATTTAACAATATACATGTAGGCCAAATGTACAGCTAATGTGACAGCAGTAGGGAAAACATTTTTTGTTAAATTACTACAATGCCTTAAAGTATCCTAAAGCATAATCCTTAACCCAACCTTGAGAACCTGCTTGATATTCTCCCAACTGCTATGGTTAATTCAACTGTAACTTGATTGCAACTTTTTAGCCCATGTATGGCCACTCGCAGATTACTTACAAGGTGTATTAACACCGCACATCTCTATGGTACATGATGCATGGCTGGCTGGCCTTCCCTCTGGATCTACATGTATCAGCTCTTCACCTGTAATTAGGTCACAAGGAACCCCCTTGGTAAGAGAGAAAAAAAAAAAAAGGAGTAGTTACATATAATCATAATCATTTCATGCTTTCTATGCATAAAGGTAAAAACAAAGACAGACACCTCATCTAAAATTGTAAAAAAAAAAAAAAAAAAAATGTATCCAGCTCCACCCCCCCTTTACACCTAATTAAACCCCATCACGGATCCAGTGATATGCACAGGAGCAGCGGCTCTCCATGCTCTGTCACTCTTCACAGGGCCATTGACTCCTGCTGCTGTCAAACTCTGATCAGGCAGCAGGGCCATGCCCCACTATCTGTGTCTATGCAGGAAGTGGGACTCAGGAGCAAGCCCGCACGAATGCCCCCCTAGGATGCAGTTTCCTATTGGGGGCACTGGATGAAGAGGAGGAGCCAGGAGCGCCAGCCTGGGAAGAGTAGGATTGGGGCTGCTCTGTGCAAAACCATTGCACAGAGAAGGTAAGTATGACACTTAATTTGTGAACCTTTTTTCTTTTTTTAAGTTTAGAAATACTTAAATACTTCTTGCTCGTTTGAACAGATTTTGTACATATGTGTAAGTATAGCTTCACTTTAAGCATTGTGTACAAGCAAATTAACTCATTACACTTTCTGTGTAAATTAAGATTTGATAGAAGTTATTTGGTTTTATAACCGACTCGGTTAATGCACACAATATAAATGTATAGGAGTAAGAAATAACATCGCAGAATGTCAATCCAAGTGTATTCCATTGCTTCTGAGAATCAGGAACTCATTTTTTCCATTAGAGCAAATTTAGTAAAAAATAAATTTTCTGCCTTCTACAGAATGAATTGTACAGTCCCAATCCAATGCACAAGCAATTGCAATTTTAACAGATCGGTAAATATCTTCATCAATTACTCAGGTGATTAAACCTAAACATTTGTACTAGAATATGCAATTGTCTTACTGCATCATTGCTCTTCTTGTAGATCTCATGTGCAAGCAGCTTTAGAGGGCCACAGTATATTCCAGACTTGGCACTGAGGTATTTTTGGATGGCATGGTAGGTTTTCCCACTGTTTGTGGGACCAGAATGGAAAATGATCTTCCGCTGAATGGCTCTTGCGTCAGGATACCTACAGGTGGTAAAGAAAATAAAAAAAATTAACAGCAGCAAAAATGGGGCTAAAGCCTTAATTACATGCTAGTTGTCATGTTAATTCATTTATATTTTAGCAAAGAATGTTTTTTACATGTCTCCAAGCATGGGACCTTACCAATTTGGCGG
>NC_138776.1:135840155-135877655 GCF_965119305.1 Pelophylax lessonae
ATAAAAACCTAAATTAAAACAATATTAAAAAAAAAAAAAAGTCCCTGTCTACTCTACCCCTCTCTCCTTGTCAGCTCAGGAGTCAGCATTATAACATTCTGTAATCCCAAAAATAAAGCTTGGTTAACACATTGTAAGATTATGTAATCAGTTTTGAAAAAAGATTATATAATGTGCACTGTGTCTCCTTTTGTAACTTTATTGTGAAAAATACCTTATTTACAGCGCCGCTGGGTGCTCACGTGACCCGCTGGATCACTGCAGAGAGAGGGTCCGCTGATGTCAGCCGGGAGGAGAAGATCTCTGGCAGGCAACGTGAGCACCCAGTGGCGCTGTAAATAAGGTATTTTCCACAATAAAGTTACAAAAGGAGACCCTGCACATTATAATCTTTTAACTGAAAGGATTACATGTTTGAACAATGACTTCAACTAGGGCTTATATTGCAGCCATTCCCTAAAATAATGCTAGGTTTTATTTTTGGGGTAGGGCTTATTGTTGGAGAAACAGGGTACAGCTCTGCTCTCTATACAGGCTGTGTTTAGCATAGTAAGGAGGTTACTGATACTTTAACAAGGTAATTTCGGGGTTTGCAAAGGCATTTGGGGGACACAAAGTGGATTTATATCCTTAGTGGATACATTTAAATAAAAGTTTTTGTGTTTCCTCCTCATAACTTGGTGGACAATCCAAGGCTATCAAACAGTACCACTTCATGCAACAATTAACTGTAATTTCCTGGTCCTCTGTTCAAGAACACAAGAAAGCCCAGAAACAAAATTATGTCAGTATAGACAAATACAACACTACCCTTCCTAAATATAGGGATGAAACAAAGCCCAAAGCCTGTTTAGAGTAGGCCTGTCTATATACCCCAGGGGGTCCCAAAATGATTACACTTTTATATTTACAGCTGAATACATTTCTTATGTCAATTGTGACAGATGAGAAATGGACCTCAAAGTGTTTGTAAACCTCTGATATAAAACATGAACAAAACATATCCCTTTATTGTGTGTACTTGTCTCAATCTAAAGCACAAAGTGTCATTTCTTTCTGCATGGGTCACTTCTGACTAGTTTTCCTGATACCAAGATTTAAAAAGGTGACAGGGAGGGAGATCAAGCATACAGCCTGTGATTGACAGCCTCATCTCTGCTCCTGTGTGTTGTGTGAAGGGATGTCCCTTCCCTTAAAATCAGCTCTTATCTGTCCTCACCAAGCTCTGTAGAGTGTAAATTCAGCTCCCTGCCACCTGCTTTCTGAAAGCTCAGACAAGTTGTATAAATTCTATACTTAGTACGGCTGTAGAGAAGAGAGGGCTGCAGATAAACAGGTACAACGTTATGTAGGAGGATTTGTTAAATCTCTGTGCATCACCTGGAGCGTGTCACCCAAATGGATATGTAGGGGTTTACAACCACATTTAGGCAGTCTAAGGAGAAATAAGGACTAAGGGGGCTCTCTGTCTTGCATAACCTGACCTCCTGCCCCCTCATGTGACTAATGCAGGAGCCTATAAAGTGATGATTTACAGTTCCCTCAACTTTCCCACCAACATCCTGCACTTTCTGGGTTGCAGCACAGCATTTGTAAGTGCAATACATTGATTTTATGGTATTTAATAAATGATATCACATTACTGGAACTTTCCTTTTTTAAAACTGCATGATCCCTGTCGAGGGGGCTGGGGTTCGGAGAGAGAAGGATTCTATTTCACACTAGGAAAGGCTCAATAAATTAATAAATTAGAGGACATCCTATCTACATGGCATTGAGAATCTGAAGAGAGGAGAGCTTCACCAGAGAGAGTGTGTTTTGACCTGCTTTCAAGAAGAGGTCAAATAATTGTCGTGAGTGCAGTTGTGGAGAGGGAGCAAAAGGGGATTCACTGGTTTGGTCACTCAGAGATAAGAAGTTTAAGTTCACCACGCATAATTATAATATCAAAAACTGCATATATATATATTCTAACTGGTGTGGAAGGGGTATTATAGTCCAGGCAGACGTTTTTAGCATGAAGAGTTTGTTCATTGGAATTTTGTTTCTTTGGTTTTTTGACTAGTTCATGATTGGTTCAATAGGTATATATATATATATATATATATATATATATATATATACATACATACATACACACACACACACATTTTTTTCCCCATAGCCCTTTCTTCATTATTTATAAAGTTTATAGTTGCCAGCAGTATTGAAGGTTTGCATAAAGCAATTACATTTTAGAGGGGGAGGTGTATTGTAGCACACCTTTTACACATTTTCTTTTTTGCTTCAGCAGCGCCACATCATATATATTTTTGGGTTTTAAAGTATCTCACCCCCTGTAACATCCTGGCTTCACTACAGATACAACATACCTGCAAAGAAACTGTGTGTCATCATTTCTTACCATCAAGCCCATTTTCTGCTCCCAGCTTTTGTATTTCTTTTCTTCTGTAAAATTTGTTTAAAAACTTCAAAACTTCAGCTAGAGTAAATGAAGATCAAAAGTAGTGTTATTAGTGAAGTATCCATACTGCCTGCAACAAGTCCTGGTTTTGGATTCTACCCCATTAACCCAAAGTCCCAAATTATTTTAGGCTAACATTATAGCTAATAAAGCATTAGAACAAGATGTTTAGCAATTCTACTTAGAAAATATTTATGTAATGTACGTTGTAAAAAAAAATGCAAATAATCATGTATATTGATGGAGAACACGTTGGGACGGCTAAACTTGATAAAAGGCACTATTATATAACAATCCTCATTTATAAGGCAAGGCAAAGCAAGTTGTATTATTGCTCAGAACCATCAAATGTTACACTAATCTACTAGTCTGAGTAAAAAAAAAAAAAAAAAGTAGTAGACTTCCATGAGTTACTATAGGATCCTCTTCAGATTAGTTGTCATAAATGAGCTCTCTTGATGCCTACACATACATCAGGCAATTGTGTACAGCACAATTAAACAAAACATACACCAATAATAAATACTTTTATAATTGTTGTTTCTCCTGGATGTTTGTTTGCATCACATACAAGGACACAGAAAGTAAAAAAAAAATCCCAGAGCATTATTATTATTATACAGGATTTATATAGCGCCAACAGTTTGCGCAGCGCTTTACAATGTGAAGGAAGACAATACAGTCTTCCTTCTTCCAGGAGTGTCCTGTCTCAGTAGAAGTCCTATGGGAAGAAACCGGTCAGATTAGGAGGCGCACACGTCACACACAACTTGCGGTCCGTGCTGCAGCCGGCCGCAAGCCTTTGCAGGAATTCGTATGCCTATGTTTATGCTGAATACAAGACATCTAATTGTAAGTGCATTAAAACTGTTTTTTGAATAAATCTCAAGGGTAATACACTATTAACCCTCTTTTTTCCTTTAATACACGGTGGTTTTGTGAGCTTGTAAAGAAGGATGAGGCTGTGTTTCTTGCTGGTACTCTTTGCCATCTAGTGGAGAAAGAAAGGTAGAGCGGTTCTACATCCCACTTCAGGATTTTAAAGAGGAAGGCGGTGGTTTCACTGAACAAGTGCATACCTATTACCATCTGGTAAGAGGCTAATTCTTGGTGATTTACACGTGGTGTTTGTTCACAAGGAGATTGGATATTTTTTCAGCACAAGAAAATATAGTTGCACCTTATTTATTTCCGTTTGGTAAGGATGAATTTCACTCGGTGGTGGATACACGTATTATTCGGATAGAATACAATTCTACTCACCTGCAAAATATTTATGGACACTTATGAACTTTTAGGTTTATGCACCAATGGATTTGCATTATTAATTGGCTTCACAGATTGATATATGTTATATATATTTACTTTTGTTGATTTGGTTCACACATAGATATATGTTATATATTCATTATTTATTTGTTGTTTAGCGCACCCCACACCACATATACATTTATCTATATTCAAAAGCACTGAATACCGGGAGCAGCTTCAACGCACTATCAGCGCACCCATCCCCCCTTACAACATCACTAGCTGTGATTGACAGTAGCGGGAGCCAAAGGCTACTGCTGCAGCCTCAGCCAATGAGGAGGGAGATTCCTTGGAGGCCTGAGGCTCCTGGATTTAGATGGGGCTCAGTTAGGTTTTAGGGGGGCTTGGGACCCTGCAACACACAGAAGAGTTTTTGCCTTCATGCATAGAATGCATGAAGTAAAAATCATTGAGCCTTTACAAGCACTTTAAGGGAATCCCTTGGGGACCTCCAGACCATCGGAACGAGTGTCCCCATTTTAAGATTTCCCCTCTATCACTTTTCTGGGGACAACCTAAAATTTGGGATTTTCTTTTGCTTTCACTTTCAATGATAATGCTAAACAAACGAAAAAAGAGTAAATCTCCCTCATAGGGGCACAGCCAGCATTAAAAAATGACAGATGTTTGGATCCCTCTCCACTCTATCCAAAACTAAAGAAAACACTTTGCCTTTAGTTATACTTTAAGGGGAGCATGAAGTGGGATTTTCACCTTGGTAAAATGTCGCTTTAATGAAAGAGTAGGCACCTCTAGATGCCTGCATACCACTTTCATTTCCTTTCTTAGCATGGCAAGCCTACCAATGTGTGCGCACTCTGGTATGCTACTTTTTTTACCAGCACCACTCATTGTCTTACTACTGGTCAGTGAGGTCACCTATGAAAGTGATGGGTGATTAGACAGGGAAAGGATGTGGAGCAGGTGATCAACTAGATTACCTGATAAAAAGTTATCATACAGGATTTATATAGCATGAGTACAGTTACAATACAATTAAACATAGAAGGGTTAGGAGGCCACTGTTTGTGAGAGCTTACTATTTAAAAAAGGGAGGGACAAGTGATACAGAAGATATTAACTGTGAACGATAAGCTAAAAGGAGCAAGTAAAAGTTTTGTTTTTTAGGTAGAGGCAGTACAAGTCTTCCCTGAAGAGATATGTATTGAGGGATCAAAGATAACTGACAAGATTGGTATAAAAGGGTTTAGAGGATTGAGGAGGCTGTGGAGAAATCCTGAAGTTGCGCATAGGAGGTGATGAGGGAACTAGAGAGCAGGAGGTCATGGGAAGAGGACAGCTTTAGAAAAAGATTACATAGTGCCCCAGGATTCAGAAGTATTGCAGCTCTCTCCAGGGAACCTAAAGTGGCATTCACCTTTCAGCTGAAACCTACCAGGGAAAACACATTTTATGTAATCCCCTGCTCCATTTAGCAGTCTAAAGCAAAGGAAAATTCCTTTTTATCTTTACTTTTCCCACATAGTACCATCAGCACAACTTACCACTTTACATGAACTCAGGACATAGATCTGCACAGGGCAGGACATTTTGTGCATTGAAAGACATTGACCTTGGAACAGTGCTGGATAAATTGTGTATATGAAGAAAAATAAAATTTCAGGCATAAGGACACAAGAAGCCCCAAGCATTTGGGAGATCTATAACCAGGATTTGCCAAGCCATGTAACAATAGGTCTGGAAGCAAGGCATTTCTGGTGCACCGTCATGGAGTCATTACAGGCCTCCCCATTCTGTAGTAGAAGGGATTTATAAGGAAAGTACAGATCTAGCCAGCGAGGTCCTCAAAGGACGAGGACAATGGGTGATTGAGCACATAACTCCTAGGTTCAGCTGTGTCTGGATTGATCAGCAGAAACCTAATGCAGGACAGATGAGAGGTTTGGGCTAGATAATAAAAAAACATACACACTCATCTCCATGCTGCAGCATTGGTCTGATACTGCAGCTGTCCCCCGCCTACCAAGACTAAGAACTGAGCGACCACATGACCACTGCTCACTCAGTTCTTGGTCTTCGCAGAGCAGAGACGGCCAGTCACTGCTCTCCACCCAGGGCTAACAGAACTGCCAAGCTGGTGAGGGGGTGTGAGCAGCTGGAGTCAACTGTCCATCAGGCAGCTGGGTGGATCCAGATAATATGGTCGCGGATCCTTTTAGGGAAAAAAAAAAAGGTTTGTCCATACGTCTCTTAAATCCATAGTGTTGTGCTATTTTTATTCACTTTTAAAATAAAAGGATAATAATTGCTCCTGAACTCAGCAGAATGTAGAACAATTAGGGATCTTCCGCATTCTCAACTACCCCAATGTCTGATTTAAACATTGTTCCTGATCTCAGCAGACTAGCACAGTCAAGGCCCCTCAGCACTCCCCACGTCCAGACCCATTGGTTCTGATCTGAGCAGAATACAGGAGAATAGGGGCCCCTCAGCTCTCCCCTATCACCCCAATATCTGGGATACACAATGTCCCTGATCTCAGCGGAATACAGAACAGCGAAGGCCCCTCAGACCCCCTATCACCACAATATCTGGGATACACAATATTCCTGATCTCAGCGGAATACAGAACAGCGAGGGCACTTCAGCTCCCCCTATCACCCCAATGTCTGGAATACACAAAGTCCCTGTTCTCAGCGGAATACAGAACAGCGAGGGCACTTCAGCTCCCCCTATCACCCCAATGTCTGGAATACACAAAGTCCCTGATCTCAGCGGAATACAGAACAGCGAGGGCACTTCAGCTCCCCCTATCACCCCAATGTCTGGAATACACAAAGTCCCTGTTCTCAGCGGAATACAGAACAGCGAAGACCCCTCAGACCCCCTATCACCCCAATATCTGGGATACACAATATTCCTGATCTCAGCGGAATACAGAACAGCGAAGGCCCCTCAGACCCCCTATCACCCCAATATCTGGAATACACAATGTCCCTGATCTCAGCGGAATACAGAACAGCGAGGGCACTTCAGCTCCCCCTATCACCCCAATGTCTGGAATACACAATGTCCCTGATCTCAGCAGAATACAGAACAGCGAAGGCCCCTCAGACCCCCTATCACCCCAATATCTGGGATACACAATATTCCTGATCTCAGCGGAATACAAAACAGCGAAGGCCCCTCAGACCCCCCTATCACCCCAATATCTGGGATACCCAATGTCCCTGATCTCAGGGGAATACAGAACAGCGAAGGCCCCTCAGACCCCCTATCACCCCAATATCTGGGATACACAATATTCCTGATCTCAGCGGAATACAGAACAGCGAAGGCCCCTCAGACCCCCTATCACCCCAATATCTGGGATACACAATATTCCTGATATCAGCGGAATACAGAACAGCGAAGGCCCCTCAGACCCCTTATCACCCCAATATCTGGGATACACAATATTCCTGATCTCAGCGGAATACAGAACAGCGAAGGCCCCTCAGACCCCTTATCACCCCAATGTCTGTAATACCCAATGTCTCTGATCTCAGCAGAATACAGAACAGCGAGGGCCCCTCAGCTGCCCCTATCACCCCAATATCTGGGATACACAATGTCCCTGATCTCAGTGGAATACAGAACAGCGAAGGCCCCTCAGACCCCCTATCACCCCAATATCTGGGATACACAATGTCGCTGATCTCAGCGGAATACAGAACAGCGAGGGCCCCTCAGACCCCCTATCACCCCAATATCTGGGATACACAATATTCCTGATCTCAGCGGAATACAGAACAGCGAAGGCCCCTCAGACCCCCCTATCACCCCAATATCTGGGATACACAATATTCCTGATCTCAGCGGAATACAGAACAGCGAAGGCCCCTCAGACCCCCCTATCACCCCAATAACTGGGATACACAATATTCCTGATCTCAGCGGAATACAGAACAGCGAGGGCACTTCAGCTCCCCCTATCACCCCAATATCTGGGATACACAATATTCCTGATCTCAGTGGAATACAGAACAGCGAGGGCACTTCAGCTCCCCCTATCACCCCAATATCTGGGATACCCAATGTCCCTGATCTCAGCGGAATACAGAACAGCGAAGGCCCCTCAGACCCCCTATCACCCCAATATCTGGGATACACAATATTCCTGATCTCAGTGGAATACAGAACAGCGAGGGCACTTCAGCTCCCCCTATCACCCCAATATCTGGGATACCCAATGTCCCTGATCTCAGCGGAATACAGAACAGCGAAGGCCCCTCAGAGCCCCTATCACCCCAATATCTGGGATACACAATATTCCTGATCTCAGCGGAATACAGAACAGCGAAGGCCCCTCAGACCCCCCTATCACCCCAATATCTGGGATACACAATATTCCTGATCTCAGGGGAATACAGAACAGCGAAGGCCCCTCAGACCCCTTATCACCCCAATGTCTGTAATACCCAATGTCTCTGATCTCAGCAGAATACAGAACAGCGAGGGCCCCTCAGCTGCCCCTATCACCCCAATATCTGGGATACACAATGTCCCTGATCTCAGTGGAATACAGAACAGCGAAGGCCCCTCAGACCCCCTATCACCCCAATATCTGGGATACACAATATTCCTGATCTTAGCGGAATACAGAACAGCGAAGGCCCCTCAGACCCCCTATCACCCCAATATCTGGGATACACAATATTCCTGATCTCAGCGGAATACAGAACAGCGAAGGCCCCTCAGACCCCCCTATCACCCCAATATCTGGGATACACAATATTCCTGATCTCAGGGGAATACAGAACAGCGAAGGCCCCTCAGACCCCTTATCACCCCAATGTCTGTAATACCCAATGTCTCTGATCTCAGCAGAATACAGAACAGCGAGGGCCCCTCAGCTGCCCCTATCACCCCAATATCTGGGATACACAATGTCCCTGATCTCAGTGGAATACAGAACAGCGAAGGCCCCTCAGACCCCCTATCACCCCAATATCTGGGATACACAATATTCCTGATCTTAGCGGAATACAGAACAGCGAAGGCCCCTCAGACCCCCTATCACCCCAATATCTGGGATACACAATATTCCTGATCTAAGCGGAATACAGAACAGCGAAGGCCCCTCAGACCCCCTATCACCCCAATATCTGGGATACACAATATTCCTGATCTCAGCGGAATACAGAACAGCGAAGGCCCCTCAGACCCCCCTATCACCCCAATATCTGGGATACACAATATTCCTGATCTCAGGGGAATACAGAACAGCGAAGGCCCCTCAGACCCCTTATCACCCCAATGTCTGTAATACCCAATGTCTCTGATCTCAGCAGAATACAGAACAGCGAGGGCCCCTCAGCTGCCCCTATCACCCCAATATCTGGGATACACAATGTCCCTGATCTCAGTGGAATACAGAACAGCGAAGGCCCCTCAGACCCCCTATCACCCCAATATCTGGGATACACAATATTCCTGATCTTAGCGGAATACAGAACAGCGAAGGCCCCTCAGACCCCCTATCACCCCAATATCTGGGATACACAATATTCCTGATCTAAGCGGAATACAGAACAGCGAAGGCCCCTCAGACCCCCTATCACCCCAATATCTGGGATACACAATATTCCTGATCTCAGCGGAATACAGAACAGCGAAGGCCCCTCAGACCCCCCTATCACCCCAATATCTGGGATACACAATATTCCTGATCTCAGGGGAATACAGAACAGCGAAGGCCCCTCAGACCCCTTATCACCCCAATGTCTGTAATACCCAATGTCTCTGATCTCAGCAGAATACAGAACAGCGAGGGCCCCTCAGCTGCCCCTATCACCCCAATATCTGGGATACACAATGTCCCTGATCTCAGTGGAATACAGAACAGCGAAGGCCCCTCAGACCCCCTATCACCCCAATATCTGGGATACACAATATTCCTGATCTTAGCGGAATACAGAACAGCGAAGGCCCCTCAGACCCCCTATCACCCCAATATCTGGGATACACAATATTCCTGATCTAAGCGGAATACAGAACAGCGAAGGCCCCTCAGACCCCCTATCACCCCAATATCTGGGATACACAATATTCCTGATCTCAGCGGAATACAGAACAGCGAAGGCCCCTCAGACCCCCCTATCACCCCAATATCTGGGATACACAATATTCCTGATCTCAGGGGAATACAGAACAGCGAAGGCCCCTCAGACCCCTTATCACCCCAATGTCTGTAATACCCAATGTCTCTGATCTCAGCAGAATACAGAACAGCGAGGGCCCCTCAGCTGCCCCTATCACCCCAATATCTGGGATACACAATGTCCCTGATCTCAGTGGAATACAGAACAGCGAAGGCCCCTCAGACCCCCTATCACCCCAATATCTGGGATACACAATATTCCTGATCTTAGCGGAATACAGAACAGCGAAGGCCCCTCAGACCCCCTATCACCCCAATATCTGGGATACACAATATTCCTGATCTAAGCGGAATACAGAACAGCGAAGGCCCCTCAGACCCCCTATCACCCCAATGTCCCTGATCTCAGCAGAATGCAGAACAGTGAGGGGCCCTCAGCTCACCCCAACGTCTGGAATACCCAACGTCCCTGATCTCAGCGGAATAAAGGACACAGAAGACCCTCAGCTCCCCCCATCACACCAATGTCTGAGTTATCCATTGCTCCCCTTACATTTATTTAGTGGCTGGGTGAGCTCTGCCCCAATGTCTGATTCTGGGATGTCTGTCGGCCGGATAGTCACAGGGATGAACAGAGACGTGTCCAAAGGTTTGCCGTTGCCGTCAGATACAGTCCTGCAGGCTGACCAGATCCTGGAGCACCCGGCCGCCGAGCTGCACACCACTTCCCGCAGGTGTGGGCTCCGGGTCACCGGCTGCAGGCAGCTCCGGGCTAAGAAGGGCAGTCTCTGCATAAACATGGCGGAGCACACTGCAGGGAACACACAACAACGGGGCTCATATGAACTGCTCAGCACCGAACACACAAACTGCCATCACTGTCCGCACGTCCCTGACACAAGCAGCATGACAGACACAGTCGCTTCTTGATGGCGTCACTAGCAGAAGGTCCCTCTGCGAGGCCCCACATTTAGGCGCCTAACGGTATGCCTGAATGACATTGACAGGTCAATGAACTCAGAAGACATAAAGATGTAATGAGCTGTGATCGGTGTCTCATGTTCCGCACATGCATTAACAGTGGGACTTATATACATCACACATTAACATCTCCATAATCATATTCTTTTTTCTGCTACATTAACAAACTTTTATTTAGTCCACATAACATCACAATGTGTTTGACTACAAAACAACAGGATTCCAGAAATGATCCCTGATAGCCTATCTCCTTGTACAGTATTTTGCAAGCTGCTTTGATTTATTGTTATAATGAGGGGAAAAAAAAATGTAACTATAAGTTCACCTTTTCAGAAAAAGTGAATTAGCATTCACCCCCAGGGCAGCCTCTGCTGTACTTACCTGTGTGGGTGATGAGCTGTCAGTGGCCACACAGTGGTCTAGGGATTTGAAATCTCCCCTTTCTTTCTGCAGTGCTTCTGGGATGGATCAGAGCAATGTTCTGTGCCACCGCCCAACAATTAGAATCGCTCTGATCTGTCCCAGAAGAGGAAAATCCCTTCACCACTGCATCAGCTGCGGGGGCACCACCCACAGAGGTAAGTATAGGGGGTACTGGGAGAATAGGGTGTACAGTGTAATGCTGGCCATACACTACTATACGAACAATCGGCCGAAATTTGGTCATTTGGATAGTTCTTTTGTTTTTCAGACAGTTAATGAGCTCAAATCGGTTGTGACATTTTTGAGCTGAAAAAAAAAAACGAAGGACAAGTTTGAAAATTTTCTGCTGAACAAACGATAAATTGAAAGGTTAATGCGTTTCTTGTTCAAACTATTTGCTCTAGGTATATGTAAAAAAAAGGAACAAAAAACTGATTCATTATTGTCCATTGAACAATTTATTGGTTATTACATGATGGCACGATCGTTTGCTCTAACGGCCGAGTGTTTGTTTTTCAAAAATTAGTTTGAACCATTTTTCGTATAGTGTATGGCCAGCATTTGTCTTTTCATTTTGCTGAAAAGGAATGAATGAAGATGTTTTACTTGGAGCTTCTTTTGTAATCAGCATATTATTCAGAAAAACAGAGAAAGAACTTCAATAACACAAAGCAAAGAAATTCCTTCAACCTTGATCTGTTAATATAGTACAAACAAAAATATATTTCACCTGTCCTTTCTCTGCAGTGTCCCCATCAGAATCCCCCCTTATGTTAGGGTCTCCATGAGAGTCTCTCCTTAATCAGGGTCCAGAGTCCTCCCTTACATCAAACTGCACACCAGTCCACTCCTTAATCAGTCCCTCCCTTTTATGAGTCCCTCTCTCCTACATCAGGGTCCTCCCTTTAATCAAACTGCACACCAGTCCACTCCTTAATCAGTTTCTCCCTTTTATGAGTCCCTCTCTCCTACATCAGGGTCCTCCCTTTAATCAAACTGCACACCAGAGTCTGCCACTTCATCAGGGTCCCCCATCACGAGTCCAAATTTACCTTACACTTACCTTGCAGTAGGTCCTTGCAGTAGGTCGGGTGCTTGTTTAAAGCAAAAGGGCTGGAGCCTGGAAGCAGAGCAGGTCTGGCATTAAAATGTTCTGCCCCCCTGTGAATGCTGGGGCAAGTATACAGACCTCTGCTCACCTGCAGTTAGACCTGACCTACAGGCCATAGTTTTGATAACCCTGGTCTACTACTGAACTGGACCAGTGCTTTTCCACCAACCGCTTCTGGGTAAGTGATTCATTTCAAGTGTATCTGATCCCACGAACCAGAGTAGAATGCATTCCTAAATGCACAAAATTCAACTGTATATGAACAGTTAGTTGATCCAGGTACTATCCGTTTGCCTCCTGGGAATCAGGCACATTTTTTTATTATTTTCTCCACTGGAACAAATTGGATCAAGCTTTTTTTTGGGGGGGGCTTTTTTTGTCTTCCATTGGATCAACTGTGGATATAGGATTGTGTATATTGAGGTTTTCTATTGGATGAACTAGTGTCTCTTTTCAGGCTGCCTATATAACAAATATGTAACATATTGCAGCTTACCAGTCCTCAGATGTGGTGGCTGCTTTTTTCTTCACTTAGTGATTTCTTCAGTAACTCACCTCTGATTCTAGGGTGACAATGCTCCCACATTGTACTCTATGAAAGAGCAAAACAGTCACCCTAGAACAAGAAACCGGTCACCTTAGGACAGGACATAAGGGAAGGTTTCTGCAGTTCACAAAGATAGCTAAGCACAATGTACCTGCTAACAGTCAGAGTACACAGGAAGTTATAAGCTCCCTAGATTTCTGGTAGATCAACAGGATTTTCTTACACATATCTATAAAAAAAAAACGTTTTCAATGGTATAATAGCAATGGATAGAGAGAGACACGTAGTGATTTGTTTAAATAATGAATTCACTGCATTTTCCTCCCCAGCATTTCGTTTGCGGTAAAGGTTTTGGACCATATTGCTTCTTCTCTGATCACCATACTCAAATAGATGGACACCTTTTGGGTGTGCAGTTAGGAGTGCATTTGCTTTGTGATCAATAGTTTGGTTGGCAAAGTGTGGTTTGATCATGCAGGACAAAGTAATAGGTTTGCTTTAATGCCCTTTCCCTGCAGCTTACAGCTTCCTTCCACTTTTCCACATCCATGGAACAAAGAAAGGAATCTCTCTGTAAGCTCAAACTTGCCCTAGTCAGAGCTTCCACTGAGCTGAGGACTCAGTCCTTTTCATGTGACTATACTTGTCCAAGCACCAGCATTGTCACACAAGGAAGGAGAGTGAGTCACATAGGCTATTCCTAAAAGTACTGGATTTTATTTATTTTTTAAATCCCCCTGGAAGCTGAACGATGCAGCAAAGTAGAGACTGTGCTGCTGGCGTTAAAACAAGCCTGTTGCTTAGCTTCGTATGGGTAATGCACAGGTTACTTTAAATATATTTTTACACCAAATTAGCAAGTTGCAGATAAATTAAAGTTAAAAATTTGCAGCACAGTACTTGTAAGTATAAACTAGCTGCTTTTCTGCAAAAAATACTTTAAATCCAACACTGGCCCCTGTAAGTCCATTCCTACTCAAGATGGTGCTCCTCTTCCAGGGTGCATGACAAGCCAGTATCATTGAACCCACATTCTGCAAGGGCACACCCTCATTGACACATTTTCTGGGGGTGTGTCATTACAGCAGTACTGCACTGAATGGCGTTCACCATTCATTCCAGACTGCTGTCCAGTGCAGTAGAGACTACCTGCTGATGCAAGAGAAGGGAAAGAACCCATGAGGTCACTGGACCAGCAATAAGTGGGGAAAAAAGTTATGTATACTTTTATTTCTCCCTCATCCATACAGGGACACAGGAAACCATTCACCTTTGGGTTATACTGCCATCCACAGGAGGATTGGACACTGGCAAACAAAACAAAAAAACCTGTAGTGCAGTCCAGGAAAAACGCATGTGGACCCCCTTTCTGGTCCAGGGTCTTTGGATTCCTACATTCCTTATTTCATATACCCATACACAGGGATGCTAAATTCACCTTGTTGCACTGCCCAATTCAGTGCTTGTTCGCATACCAACAGAAAGTAGCATCTTAGTTTTTTTTGCGGCCAAACTGGTAATAGCAAGAGCCTGGAAGATGCCCTCTGTTCTGTTTGCCATGGTGAAGAGCACTCTAACCGATCTTATGATCAACAAGAAAATGTTAAGTATTTTAAATCAGTGGTCCTCAATCCTGGCCTACAGGGCCCACTAACAGGCCAGATTTTAGGTATTACCTTGGGGAGATGCAGACTAGAGTACTGCAATCACTGAGCAGCAAATTATATCACCTGGGATGTATTTCAGTTATCTTGAAAATCTGGCCCGTTAGTGGGCCCTGTAGGCCAGGGTTGAGGACCACTGTTTTAAATGATTCTCACTCTAAATTCCTTAAAGTATGGTCACCTTGGTGATCCTATGCTCTTCCCACCTTGCATCAGAACAGCTTAGTCCTCTAAGAGCTAACCTCTCACTTCCCCCTCCTGCAGGATCCCTCCCCCCTTTCTATCCTGATTCTTACTTGTCTCTTTTCGCAGCTGAGACCATGCCTAAGGCTGCCCTTGGTCTCCTTTGCTCTAGGGTGACCCTGGATCTTCAGATTTAGGGAGGGAATGCCTCTTGTCAACAAGCGACCACCATTGCTAGATCCCAAATTTTTCTGTGTCTCTATGGATTGTTCACCCAGACTTGTGCCGGGGATATCCAAATAAACCAGTACACACAATAACCCTCTGCTATAAACCAGTGCACCTGCATCTTGGGCCATAGTTAGTTTGCCCTTTACCCCTGGTGATTTATATGGCCCTTTGGTTTTATCCCATTAGGTCACCCAGTATCCAGCTAGTACCGATAAAAAGTCACTTGATTGTTATGCTCATTGAACTAAACCCCTGCCTCAGTGAACATTTGTCAAGATGTTATACTTCTTAAAATAAAAAAATGATTGTACCAGAATGTGGACTCATTTTAATGAGTCCTTGCCTGGTTCACAAATTCAAGATAAAAGGCTTTTTGGTGATTCTCTTTGTGCTGAATTGACCCAGGCACTGACAGATCATTGGATTTGTTAAGTCAGCCCCATTTCTAAATCTATGATTCTTTCATTGCTTGAGGTTAGGAAGGCCAACAAGGAACGCAAGGTGCCTTCCCTTTTAGGGGTAGAATTTTGTTCTCAGCACCATCCGGTTCTTTTCTTGCCATTTGTTTGTTAGAATGTTAGCCTTGCTTAGATCCTATTCAGAGAGCTTACATTTTTTTGCTTGTCCACTAACATTTTTGATTTACCTACATTTTAATGAACCCTTGGGAGCTTTCCTTTCCCTACACTCACTGATAAGATGGCATCTCCTGTACCCATCACCTCTGAGGTGAGTGCATGAACTGGCAGCCTAACCTTGCAAAGAAACCCTTCTGGTCCTACATAGAAACAAGACAGTATTACAACCATGAACTTCCATTTTTGCCATGCACATTCAGAGCCACTCCTGTACATAATGGAATAAGACATTTGAAGGCCTACTGCTCTATGAAGGCTTAAAGCTACATATTGGTTCAGGCACTTTTTGATTCCTTTAATGCAGTGGTCACCAAATGTGGCCCTTGGGAAACTATTCTTCCCACTGACACCAACAGTGAGGGCACCATTCATTCCATTGACACCAACAGTGGGGAACCGTTCCTCTCAATGACACTAACAATGGGGTATCTTTCCTTCTACTGACACCAGTGAGGCACTATTCCTCCTACTAATACCAATGATGGGACACTATTTCTCCTTCTACTGAGTACAGGCACTATGTTCTTTTTTTACTGCCTCCGACACTAGAGAATGTACTGTTCCCACTGGCCACCCTGCCCCCCCCCCCCTTAAAGTCTGAAGAACCATAAACTGGCACTTAGTTTAGAACGTTTGGAGACCCCAGCTTTATTCTCTTCATCAAAATACGTACAGTATTCTGTGCTCACGGTTTCCTTTTCTTAAGGCCCGTACACACGATAAGAAAATCTGTAGGGAAAATTCATCCGACGACCAATCTGTCGATGTTCGGATTGTTAGTATGGTGCTTTCGACAGCCAACTCCGACTTTTCGGCTGACAAAATCCTGATGTGCAGGCTATATAATTTTTGTCGTCCGTAATACAATGTCTGATTTTCGTCTCATTAGTACAGATTTAGACGGAAAAAAAAATCTTAAGAGCAAGAATAGGCATGCTCAGCGACGAAAGAACACATACAAAGCAATCCAACACATGACATCACTTCTGAAGTAGAAATCTGTCGTACGAGAAAATTCGTATGAAAATAACCTCTTCACTTTCCACATCAGACTAGCATGCCACAAAAAACGGACGACAGATCGTTCGATAATCTGATCGTGTGTACGGGGCTTTAGAGTCCATTGAGGGACAAAGGTCCCACCCCTCCATTTCTGCTCAAAGAACAATTTGCTATGAAGCACAACATGCCAATAGTGGAAAGGGTCATCTTGTTGTTGTGTTCATCCTTCCTGTAGATGGCAGTATAACCCAAACATGAATGACTACCTGTGTCCTTCAATGTACTTCAAAAAATGAAGATACAGCAAGTTCAAGTATTTTGTGTTATTAGAATGTTTTTCAAAAAAATAAAAAGCAATGAGGTGAAAACACAAAGCTTGCTGACAAAAACCCATATGAAATAAAAAAAAAAAAAAAATCCTGTTTTAATGTGTGGAACCTCAAAGCTGGAGTTTTGGTTTACCATTTTCCTTCCTACTACTGGATCTTTAGGGAGCTATATGAACATTATAAGGTTTGAACCCTGAAAAAACAGATACACTGAAAACACAGCAATAGGTTTATAAGATTTTATTTAAGGAGTATTTTGCCTCAAAACATGGAAATATAAAATACTTTTACAATATTGTAAAGCAATTTATATATACTATGAATAAGAAAAATATTTTGAACAGAAAAAAAAAATAATTTTAGAGGATATTTGACAATATGTCAGGGGAATTAAAAAAAAAAAAAGACACAATGTTTAGATTTATTGTTTTAAGAGAATATAGGAGATATGTATGATTGTTGGTTAGACAATGATTTTCCTTTAAACAGTACATGGTCAGAATCAGAGGATACATTTAAAAAACACATTGGGCATGGTGTCTGAAGGAATTTCAAGTCTCCCTCCATGGTCCCATACATAATTTCAAACCATAGGGTACTTTTATAGCTAGGAACAAAAACTGAACAAGTTAAAGTTTTGTTCTATTCATGAATGTCGTTTTGTTTTGTTGACAGACTCTGAACGCTTGAATCAAAAGGGCAGCTTTGGACAACGGACATAGTTTAGAACACGTTAATAAATTAGTCCTAGTGATAACTAAAGCATCAAATCTAAAGCTGCTTTGACACGGATCTGCTTTCGCGTTAAAAAAAAAAGCAAAAGAAAAAGCGCATGACCATGTAATCCTAGGGAACTCTTCACACTGATCTGTTGCAAGTCCAATGCGTTTAGTAAAAGCCTGCTTGCTGCATTTTTGTTGCGAAAAAAAAACAAAAAAAAAAAAAAACAAACACACCTCCCTATTGAAAGGCAATGTAAATGCAGCACAGGACATGCGATTTAAATACCGCATCAAAATGTTACATGGGTGCATTTTCTTTATGCCATCTGAGTCACATGTCCTGTGAATAATGCACTGCAAACATGGTAAAATCGCACATGCATAATTTTTACCACGTCTTTGCTACAAACGAGTGTGAAAGTGACCAAGGTCAAGTACCTATTTTAGCAAGGATGTGGATATACGAGTGGATAATCAGCTCAAATTTACAAAGCTTTAGCACAAGGATAAGAATCCCTATTTGAGCCATGTGGCTAATTTTCAAATTTCACAGGAAAAAAAAAAAAAAAAAAAAAAAAAAAAAGATCCTATTCTGTTTGAGAATTGAGCCAGTTATGAACAAAATCGGAGTCAAGGAATCCTAGGTATAAAGCCTGGTTTCTCAGCAAAACAAACAGAGGTGCTATGTTGTATAGGGGATTATTAGCTACAGCAACAGTTACCAAAAGGCCTTTGCCTCTTTAACCTGGTGTGTTATCTTTGTGAACTGAGCCTAGTCTGGTTTTACAGATACGACACGTATACTTGTTTTTTGGAAACTACATGGATCTGGTTAAAAAAAAGTTGCCGGTAGCAACCAATCATGATTTAGCCTGCAAAAGAAAAAAATTACTGATTTCTATAGGCAACACTACTTTCTGCTCCAATATTTTTCAGTATCCAACAATGTTCACATATCAATCTTCCAACCAAAAATGGCACACAATCTAAATTAGGATAGTTACCAATGCAAGCGGGTTGACAAGGAAAGTCAATTGATAAAACAAGTTAAACAATTTGTAAGAGCTTGCAGCTTCCAGATATTTCCAGTGTGGGTAATAAATTGAACAGTTTCAGGTTGGCTTCAGTTGGCCAAACTACGAATATTAAATTTACAAACAAAAAAGGCGTATGACACTGTAGAAAGGAACCGGTGTTGAATCTTCCAGAAGCAAACATTTTAAAAATGACAGGGAAAGTCCTATTTACGGCTTTGTAAATATGTCACATGTACAAGGTACCATGTAATCCATATGGCTTAAATGAGGGTGCTAAAATACACTAATTCATAGCAACCAGTCACACCAGAATAGGGGCAGCTCTTTAGTTAAAAAGATCCATAGTTATTTGTTACTTTGTCCAAGCACAAACCTTATAAAAAGTAGTACAATACCCATATAATATAGGGACAGACAAGTTAAATTTCCATTGATGTATTCATCAATATATTATCATGAAATGGCGCAACTGACAACAGGAGGATACAATTCTAGTTTGGCAACAGCAATACAGGGGGAAAAATGGCTTGCCTGTGAACAGATCTGCAAAATTATATACAACATTTACAGACGTACAGATAGTTTATATTTTTAGAAGGAACTTCAGATATGTCACTCTGCATTACATTTTCTGCAGTCAAATGAGAATTTATATATATATATATATATATATATATATATATATATATATATATATATATATATATATTTCCAGAGGGCGACCCCACATTTCATCACTGAAGGTTTGTAGCTTCTTGCTTCACCTTACCACTACCATCCTGCTCAGTAGAAAATTAATACGCATCGCCACACTCTAGAATTCCTTCTTGTTCTCTGCCAATCTGTCCCCATTCAGTCTGTCTGAAAACATGTTTGACACTATTCAAAGCCATATACCTCAATTGGCTGTTCGTGCATAAGCTTCCACTATCAGTCTGAGGTCTATAAGCAGGAGGGACCATAGGGACTAAAAAAAAAAAAAAAAATTCACACAATCCAGGCTACAGCTGGAGGGGCCAAGATCTCCCTCTGATATCTGCCCGGGAGTCCCGTGACAGGCCTGAATATAGCTGAAAGGCATTTACAGGCTTGGTTTTAAAAAAAAACAACACAGTGTGGTATGATTGATAAAACAGAGGGGCTGGCAGTGACATTTTTTAAACTTTTTTCTACTGATAGCGGGGGGGGGGGGGGGGGGGGGGGGTGTTGGCTGGGACACACAGAGCTGACAGGCAGAGGGGGTAAGAAAGCAGAGCTGCAGATGATGGAGGCACGTAAACTGACCACGGAAATCAGCCATGATTATCATGGTCAGGTTTTTTTTTTACAGCTAAGAGAGGGGCAAGTTAGACAGCACAAGCTCTGTTAAGCCTGCTATAAGGGAACAGGAGCTCTTTTTTTTGGGGTTACAAACACTTTAAGCACTTTTAGGGACATTGTGTAGATGGGTGGACTATACACAGAGCGCATCTCCTTGGGGTAAAGGCTGTTGTCAGCATTCACAGTTCCTTTATTAACCAGGCTCAGCCAAGTTTAAGATTTTCTCTGGTATGTCCAGTGCTTCGGCAATCAAAGAACTAATCCTCTGTTATCAACACATACTGGACAACTCTACATCTCTGCAAGTCAGCTCTCAGGAAGCACTACCAGTACTTGGGTAACCCAAAATTAAATTTATTTTCTTGGTTAATGGGTTGCAAGTCTAGCCCCTCTCCTTCTCGTTACTATACAGTGAGGCTGTCTGCCATGGTAATGGGCCAAAAGTGAAGCCATAGAAAATCAGGCCTTTCCATGGGGAAAGTCCTGACCTGCAAGTATCTGGGGGCACATGCTACATCTGGATAGTGCTGGATTAGATAAGATTAGGTTCACCTTTAAATGTGGCCACACTAAAACAGTTGCCGTTATACATACAGTAATTAGAACTACTGTTTAAAGACACAAAATGTGTTTTATATGGTGAGCCCATTTCCTCATTATCAACAATGAAAAATAAAAATCACAAATGTAAAGTAAAAAAAGTAAAAGTGGCACGTGTGAATCAGACAAGCATTGAATAAAATGAACACACAGTGTGATGTCTTGAAAATGTTTAATAAAGCCTTCATTTCCAAAGTGAATCTTATGAATTTTGGGACGATTCACAGTGATGCAAAACCTGTCTTGTCTGTTCAAAACAAAATAAAGATGGAATTCCAGCAAAATGAATGATGCAAGTGGATATGAGACAATAATAAGGCTCTTGTTTTTCCTTTACATCAGCCTAACATGCATGAAAATTAAGTGAGACACCTATTTTAGCTTAATGCATGTTCAATGCAGAATCCCAAAATTAAAAGTTATATAAAATGCTAGTTTGAGAAAGGTCCAGTGTTTCGGCAAAAGCACTTGGTATTTATATATGTACAAGTGGAATTACATACAGACCCGCAGAATGTTTAGTGTAGTATAATGAACAGCTGTGTCAGATGAAGGTAAACAGTGGGAGATTTGGCCTTGTTCTATCTGGTTCTGTCCTTCATCTTGTGAGCTATACAAACTCCTAAACCTCTGGCTCCTCAGCTGATGCTTGCGGATCACTGGGCTCATAGCGTTGGTGGAAATTGGTTCTTTTCCTGATCTTTTCAGGTGCTTTTCTCCACAAAATGATCTCCTATTTAAATGAGAAAAGCAAAAAACATTTATTGCATTAGATACTGCATAAAAAAAATACCTTGAAAGTGGTGCAGTTACACTTATGTAGTTTCCCCATTCTCCGTGCTGTTTTTATACACTTTCTAAAAGACTGGCAGGGGGTGATGGGGAAGATCAGTATAATTACATGAATTCTTTGTCTTTGTTGTAGGGGTCTAATTGCACTTTACACAATACTATTGTTCGTATTTAATCGTACTTGTGTTTTAAAGTACGGTAAGTTAATGTTTGTTCTGTAAAGAAGCCCATTCATTTGAATGAATATAAATATAAAACCGTGCTTCCAAAACAATAACAGCAGCCAGCAGCAATTACCAAATGATAATAGAATCAGTTAAACATGCAGTGCTTAAAAATTTTAAAAAAGTCAAATAGTAAGTCCATAATGACAATCAGCCCCTGGAAATGAAGAAAAATCCACCTCCCAATGTGAAGAGAGAAGACCGACTGTAAAGGGCGATTCAGATAGTCATACACCACCACCACATGGAGCAGACAGCCTCTTAGCAGAAAGATGGAATCAATGTTTCCACAGTGATCAACAGCGCTTAATGGTTAGATGTTCCACAAAAGGACACAGCATGTGTTGTATTGAGAATGCTTCGCTCCATGTACAGGTAGTAAACAGCGTATCCAGTCAGTGTATCCCAATGGAGGGGAAGGGATCAACAAAAGATGAAAAAGCAACTCAGTGTAGTATATCCTTAAAAGTATTTATTGCGACAAGATGAATGCACTCACTGAATCTGGCTGATTTGGAGAAAATTCAGAACGAGAAAAAAAACAAAAAAACAAAACCTGGATCCTAGATTCAATGCTGGTATGGATTCCTTTAGAAGTCGTAATGATATAGTGGTCCGCCCAGCCGACAAAGGTGGGGGGATTGTAGTGTTGGATAGGGCGGATTACTACCGAGATGAGGAACATCCTATCAGATACTGACACCTAATCGCCCTTTAAAAATAAAAATCCCACTAGGTTATACAAGAAGGAACTGACCAAATTGGTGGAGGAGGGATACCATAAGCATATTTCAAATAAAAAAGAAAGATCTTATCTGGTACCTGTGGCCCCTTGGCTTCCAGTAATCTATTACTTGCCCAAGGTCCACAAGAATCCCCTCCACCCACCTGGTCGCCCTATAATCAGTGGGATCGACTATCACCTCCAGAGTCGGGAGTAGACAATTTTCTCCAACCAATGGTCACTAACACCATCATACATAAAAGATACTACCCAGGTAATCAATATCCTGGGTGGCATTGAATGGCAGGAGGGATATTTATCCACTTACCGCATATCAACGTACCTATACGTCGGTACACTTTGCGGGTTTATACCGGGATGATGCCTCTAGTTAGAGGCATCATCCCGGTACCGTGGTTTGAAGCCGACGGTCGGCTTTCCGTCGGTAACTACCGATGCGGCTCGGGAGCCGCTCGATCGTTACCCGGGGGGGGCGGGAGGGGACGTCCCCCCCCCTCCCGCCGCCTTCCGTGGCTTTGCCCGGGGCTCCCGTCCCACCGGGAGCCCCGAGCACCCAGCCGGCGGACCCAGCCGGCTGGATGGAGTCCCGATGAATGCCGGAAACGGCATCGATCGGGGCTCCGATGACGTAACCCGGAGGCGGCGTCCATGACGTCACTTCCGGGTTACTGTGCTGCAAAAGGAAGCAAATTTAAAAAACGGCTGTATGCAAAAATGCCGTTTTCGGCGTTTTGCATACAGGGAAGTGTAGTGGAGGGGTCTAGGGTCTTTTAGACCCTCGATCCCTCCATAAAGTGTACCTGTCACACATATTGCTGTCACAAGGGATGTTTACATTGCCTGTGACAGCAATAAAAGTGATAAGATTTTTTTTTTTTTTTTAAAAACCTGTAATAAAGTTTAAAAAAAATATAAAAAATAAATAGGAAAAAAAAAATTTCGCCGCCCCCGTCACCGTTAGCTCGCGCACAAAAAAAACGTATACGCAGGTCGAGCCGCGAATGAAATCGCTGTTCAAACCCCACATGTGAGGTATCGCCGCGATCGCCAGAGCGTGCGCAATAATTTAAAAAAAAGAGCTACACTCTACCTCTAAACTGGTAACCGTTAAATTTAAAGCGTCGCAGATTGAGATCTCTATTGACCGTAGTTTGTCGCCATCCCACGGGGGGGCGCAATTTTAAACCGTAACATGTTGGGTATCTATTTACTCGGCGTGACATCTTTCACAATATACAAAAAAAATGGGCTAACTTTACTGTTTAGTATTTTTTAAATGCAGTGAAATGTGATTTTTCAATTTTTTTCCAAAAAAATGGCGTTTTAAAGACCGCTGCGCAAATACCGCTTGACAAAAAGTTTTGCAATGACCGACATTTTATTCTCCAGAGTCTTTGCTAAAAAAATATACATAATGTTTGGGGGTTCTAAGTAGTTTTCTAGGGAAAAATACTGCTTTTAACTTGTAAACAAAAAGTGTCCGAAATAGGGCTGGGGCTTAAGTGGTTATTGGCAACACCTGATGCAATATCGCTTATACTTTCCCACTCACATGGTAGACATGCCATTGAACATTTTCTTCAAAGAGACGCCTCTCTACCTGTTATCCAACAGAGGTTTATTTTAGATCTAGGATACTATTCTGAGTCACAACTTTTTGGTTTCAGGGTTCCTACTATTTGCAGTAGAGGGGTGTGGCCATGGGGGCCATTTTGCCCCTTCCATGGCCAACCTCTTCATGGCTGAGTGGGAGAAAGAGGTGATCTATTCCCAACCAAAACCAGAATTGCTCTTCTGGGGGCGGTACATTGACTATGTACTGTTGCTTTGAAAGGGCAGTAAGGACTCCTTGGAAAATTTATCTTCCACTTTGAATAACGGGGATATTGTTACAATACGAGGAAAGTAGTGAAGAAATTCATTTCTTGGATCTTAGAATCAGAGTGTAGCAGAAACAAATTGTGTCGTCAACTTTTTTTTAAAGAGACTGATCGCAATGGCTTGATCAGTCACAATAGCTGCCATCATAGGCCCTGGCTCAAGGGGTTTCCAAAAGCCAGTTTAGACGGCTGAGAAGGAACTGCACTCTACTCCAAGACTACCACGATGAGGCTAACATATTAAAGCCTGTTTTATAGCCAAAAGGGTATAGCCAGGCTGAGTTAGACCCTATCAGAGTCAGTGAGGCATATGGATAGGAATACTATCCTGAATCCCACTGGTTCAATGCACTCAAGTGACCAATCTGGCATTATATCAGAGATTCTCTGGTACTACATCTGTTTCACCCCGTTTTTCCTTTTTTTACAACGTACTCCACTCAGCATCGTTCAGTTAAAAAAATCTTATTTCCATACATTGGGACATCCTAAAAAGTGACAGGGTTTTGGGTCCAGTGATACCAGATACCCCTTTTGTCATTTATAGGGGGGCTCCTCCCCTTAAATTACAAATTGCACCCAATGTGATTGAGCCTCCCAAAAAGAGCTCCTTTTTCAGCATTGATGGCTTCCCCCCCCCCCATGTAGAAAGCGTGGAGTATGTGTTTTGAAGAATAGAAAATATACTCCTTTCTCCAATGTTACTAAAACTTCCTATGACATTGAATTCTTTGACGCATGTTCCACCGAAAATGTTGTGTATATGGTTACCTGTCCACGTGGGTTACACTAGGTTGGTGGGACCATTAGGGCCTTTCGGACCCAGATGAATAAACACAACAATGTTCTAAGGGTTTTCCGAAAAAAACAACCTCTCTAGGCACTATGATCAGTGCCACAACAGGAACCCAGCTGGTACTTCTTTCGGTGACTGATTTGTTTAAACCTAATTGGAGAGGTAGCCATATACGTCGAGACATTTCGAAATTAGAAACTAAGTGGATTTACCAACTTAAGTGTTTTAGGCCATTAGGCCTAAATGTGAACTTAGATGTCAATGCTTTAATATCAGATAGTACATCATGTTGGTTCCATTCTATTGTTTCTTTATTTTGGTATGGTTTGTAGCATATATTTGCAACTTTTATCCATTCGTATCTTATTCATCATGTGTATTTTTCTGGTTTATGTATATTTTAATATTTCATGCAGATCTTTTTGGTGTGTAGTCCCATCTCCTACATAATCAAATTTACATAATTTCTGACCTTCCTAATTATTAACTTGACATCTAGATTTTCTTTTTAAGAAAATGATTCTAAAGACAGTTTGTGCATCTATCTTTATATAGATTTTATATAAATGCCAGTATTATGATTGGATCTGTATTTTATAGCAGCGTTTTGTTCTTTATGCTCCGTTAAGCTCTAGATGGCGCTTTCCTACACGGTTTGTGGCCTTTGTTTGCGTCCCAGACTGCAGAGTTCCGGTCCCGGCATCTGGTTCGTGTCAGCTAATATTTGCGTTCTATGGATTAGAGGACCCGGTTCCTGTTTCACGGTTCCCAATAGGCAAAGCATAGGTCTGTCCCCGCACTTTGAGCTTCGGCTTCCGTCTTGTCCATAGGTGACGATATGGCAACGCAGAGTTATGCCCCCCTGATGACGTATTCGACTGCAAAACACATAGGAACCTAACTCTGCGTCTGACGCCACACACCAGGAAGGTCCGCAGTTGATATAGGCGCTGTATGGACGTCCGCTTTTATGCTGTTTGTTATACATTCGGTGAGTGCATTCATCTTGTGGCAATAAATACTTTAAACTACACTAGGAGTTGCTTTTTCATCTTTTGTTGATACCTTCCCCTCCATTGGGATACACTGACTGGATACACTGTTTTACTACCTGTACATGGAGGGAGGCATTCTCAATACAACACATGCTGTGTCCTTGTGTGGAACGTCTAACCATTAAGCGCTGTTGATCACTGTGGAAACAGTGATCCCATCTTTCTGGTAAGAGGCTGTCTGCTCCATGTGGTGGTGGTGTATGACTATCTGGATCACCCTTTACAGTCGGTCTTCTCTTTTCACATTGGATTATGGAGTTACTATATGACTTTTTATACATTTTTTTTTTTTTTTTTTAAGTGCTGCGTTGCATTTTTAACATTCATTTGAATGGACTGCTTTACACGCTAAACACACCAAATAACATGCATGCTGCATAATGCATCACAAGTTGGAACACCCATTGGAAAGGTGCATCGAGATCCCTTTTAAAATGCATGGGATTTAATCACACCATTACATGCATCACGCATGGGTGGAGTATTACCACAGTACAAATAGTGTGCATAGGCCTCAATACAAAAATAGGTTAATACTGAACTTCAGGGAAAGAAAAAATATAGGATTTTTGACTTACTGTAAAATCCATTTCTCTGACGTTCATTGACAGACACAGCTCCTGATCTTCATGACCATTAGGTTAAACTGCCCTCTACAGGAGTAGGACCCTAGGCAGATAAAGAATCTGGATACGCCCATGGACAGTCCCAGTGCATTATACTCCCTCTCTCTGCTATAGTTACTCAGTTTGGTTACAAGCAGTGTCAGAAGAATTACAACTCCAGAGGGGTGGGTGCTGTGTCCATCAATGAACATCAGAGAAAAATGGATTTTTGTAAGATCTTACCGTAAAATCTTTTTCTCTTAGCTCATTGACAGACGTAGTCCTCGGTGATACACCACCTTCGGGTTATGTTGCCTCCACAGGAGCAGGACTAGACAGGAAATTAAAAAGCTCTGGCCACACCCTAGGGGCAGTCCCAGAGGGTATATCCTCTCTCTCTGCCTCAGCAAATCAGTTATGTGAAAAAGCAGTCTTTAGAGATTTAACCCAACCCAACTCAAAAAACAGAGGGGCGGGGACTACGTCTGTCAATGAGCTAAGAGAAAAGGATTTTACGGTAAGATCTTACAAAAATCCATTTTTCTCTAGCGCTCATTGACAGACGTAGTCCTCGGTGATACACCACCTTCGGGACGTCCCAGAGCAGTATCACAACTGAGGGGTGGGAAAATGAAATCAAATCCCAATCTAGAAGGCCCAACCGGTGCCAACTAGAAGTTTACAATGCTCATCCTTAATGATGAGACTCAACAAAAAAGAGACTACTACCGGTGCGATTCTTCCCTTCCAACATTTAAGTACTACAGGAAGCGGTAGTTACCGTTCCCTGAATAGATCTTTTCCTTTACCTTTTCCTAAGATTAGTCCCTATACCTCACAGGAATCGGATCTGGTTGACCAGGTAGGCCAAGTAGCCTCTAGTCGGGTGACTTCGGTCCCTGAGGTTCAACCAGAAAAGATCACCCTTCCTGATAACAATCAGGTATCTGATAAATGTGTGGGAACAGAAAACGACCAGACTTTCTCGGATGGTCGGGGCCAGATACCTCTAGGGACGCCTGGTTCAGATTCTATCAGCGCCAGTGGTCCTAGAAATTCTAGGCTGGCCTCCTCAAGCCGGCCTGGCCGACTTGGACATGCTAGTCGCAGACGTTCCGTGGGAACTTCGTCTCAGGGAGTGTCTGTGGTCTCAAGGACCAATTTACCATCATGCTTTACAGTCGCTGGGTTTAATGGCCTGGCCATTGAGACCTAAGTACTGAAGGACAGAGGTTTGTCTACTTCAGTCATTCCTACCCTTATTAAAGCAAGGAAAGCGACTTCCAGCAAGGTCTATTATCACACATGGAAGACTTATATTGCGTGGTGCGAATCTTTAGGATTTCCTCCACGTACCTATTCGGTGACTCGAATATTGGCCTTTTTGCAACAAGGGGTTGAGCAGAAGCTAGCCTTGAGCACCATCAAGGGTCAAGTTTCAGCATTAGCAATCTTCTTTCAGAAACCTTTAGCTACCAAGTCCTTGGTGCGGAATTTCATCCAGGGGGTGCGGCACCTGGCTCCTCCAGTCCGCGCGCCCTTACCGCCCTGGGATCTTAATTTGGTTTTGTCGGTTCTACAGAAACCTCCCTTTGAAAACATCAGGGAGATTCCCTTGCTTACTTTATCCCAGAAGGTGGCCTTCTTGGTGGCTATTACTTCTGCTCGCAGGGTGTCAGAACTGGCTGCATTATCATGCCAGTCCCCATACCTAGTGATTCATAGGGATAAGGTAGTACTTCATCCTAAGCCATCTTTTCTTCCTAAGGTGGTTTCAGATTTTCATCTGAATGAAGATATTGTACTACCTTCCTTGTGTCCTCAGCCCAAGCAGCATCGGGAACATGCGTTGCATTCCTTAGATGTGGTTCGGGCAATCAGGGTATACCTGAAAGCTACGGAATCATTCCGTAAGACGGATTCACTTTTTGTGATCACGGATGGCCCCAGAAAGGGTTTGCCTGCATCTGCCGCGACCATTGCCAAATGGATTAGACAAACGGTGGTACAGGCTTATTCTATTAAGGGTCAGAGTCCTCCGTTCCCTGTTAGGGCGCACTCCACTCGAGCGCTCAGTACTTCCTGGGCCTTTCGCCATCAGGCGTCAGTGGTCCAGGTATGTAAGGCGGCCACCTGGTCGTCGGTACATACCTTTACAAAATTCTATAAAATTGTTGTGACGGCATCGGCGGATGCCTCATTTGGCCGCAAGGTTTTGCAGGCCGCAATTTGAGGAGACCGGTGGTCTACCTCGAGGGTTTTTTTCTGTTTGAAAAAAAATAAATAAATAAATTTTTTCTCTTTTTTGTTGAGTCTCATCATTAAGGATGAGCATTGTAAACTTCTAGTTGGCACCGGTTGGGCCTTCTAGATTGGGATTTGATTTCATTTTCCCACCCCTCAGTTGTGATACTGCTCTGGGACGTCCCGAAGGTGGTGTATCACCGAGGACTACGTCTGTCAACAAGGGACCCTAGGGAACAGCCGCACTAAGAACCTTGCGGCCAAAGGAAGCATCCGCCGATGCCTGAACATCTACTTTGTAGAATTTTTAAAAAGAAGAAAGAGTCTGGGGCAGAAAGCCCCAGCACAGAGAGAGCCAGCCACTCCTGACAAGCTAGACATTAAAACTGAGATATGGTTGCAGGAAGTAGGAGGGTATTGACTGAGGGGACCACCCCTTGAGGGTGGGATATGTTAAAAGCTTTAATGTTAACATATTCTGTTGCCTAGCTACTCCTTCGGAGCAAAGTCTAATACCCCATATGTGACGAATATGAAGAGGCGGCGACTGTCGGAGGACGTAAGAGAAAGTACTCTTTTCCCCAGTGAGGCTTTTAAGTGATGTCATCCAGGGTAGCCCCAAACAGGCGATCCCCTTGAAAGGGGAGATCAATCAAGGCCTTTTTAGAAGTCTTGTCGGCAGACCAGCATTTAAGCCAAAAGACACGCCGAAGGACCAGTGCCAAAACAGAGCCAAGCCACTAGGGGAGCCACATCCAAGACCAGCTGATCCGACAGCTCAGCAAAGGCAGGAGGGAGCTGTGCTCTCCAGGTCACGGCGTAAAAGCTTAGCCCACTCGGTCAGAGTTTTCAACACCAGGGCAATGCTGAACACCAACCTCAGTGCCAACCAAACAGTGTACATATTGCTGGCCACAGCCCCCGCCTTCCTGTCAGCCAGATCCTTAAAGGCCAGGAACCCTAGCCAGGATCGTGGTTGCCTTGTTTAATCTGGAAACCGGGAGGTTCCACCACCGATGGAACAGTCCACTTCTTAAGGGACTCCTCATAGGAGTAACGCCTAGTAAATTGCTTAGGGACCCCAAGGAGAAGCTTTGGTCGTCCCAACTCTTAGCGACAATTCTGTCAAAATAGGCAGGGAAAGGAAGCACCTTTGCCGCTGTAGATGGCTTGTGAGTGCCAAAGGGAACCCGCACCTCCGTCGCAGCGGTGTCCCCCATCTTCAAGGTCTCACGCACAGATAAAATCAGTACTTCCACCAAGGCCTTTTCGTACGTGGTTGCAGATGTAGAGAAATCCTCACTATCTGAGGATTCTAGGTGCGTGTTCGAAGACCCAGCAGGGTGACCCACGTCCGCGGGGGCGCTTTTTGCTTGCCTGACATCCGAAAGCCATCTACACTGGGGACACAAAGGACTCCAGGACCCCTGTCAGTGCATCAATAGATGGTTGGGACCCAGAGGGCACCAGAGCCTCAGGAAGGGGGATCAGGTGGGATATGTGCTCCAAAGACTCCATGAGTCACCAGGGGGACCCAACAAAGTGTAAAACACTGCAAAGGGACGACCCCCACTGTACTGGCAGCACCCAGTCACCAGGCAACAAGCGATCCTCAGCAGAGTGGGAGAGAATCCCACCAGACTCCCCACCTAGCAGAAACAGGAACCTGCAGCCACCAGGATAATCTGCACTCCACATGCGACGATCAGGAAGTGAAAAGATCCAGTAGTCAGCACCAGGGGATGAGGGGGGGCTCCCACTGGTAAAATCGCCACCCACGGGGCTTCCACTGTCATGGCCGCCGCCATTTTCAATGGCAAACCACAAAATGGCCACCGGACTACACAAACATGGCCGCCGTGCATAGAAACAGGCTGCAGCAAAATGGGGGCACCACGAAGCTCCCAGGAGGGATCCCTAGGCCTTAAGGACAGGCCCAGGCAGAATGAAGGGCCGTGGCAGGAGCCCCCACCAGGTACAAGCCCCACCCCCCATACAGCCGACCGTCAGGTCGCCGGTGGAGCACCCTCCCGGCCCCTAACGCTAGCATAGCGCCCTGCCCCCACCCCAGGAGGTTGCCCAGACAACCCACACAGCCCCAGCATAAGTGAAGGGGGGTGCCTGATGGAAAGCAGGGGAACCCGGGGGTCTGACCATCCCAAGGAGGGGCCCACATCCACCCCAAAACCCTCCAGGGGGAGAGGGGGGGCTACTCCCCATACCAGCAACCAGGCGGGCACGGCTCCAGACAGAACCTCCTCTCCAACATAATGGGGGGGCTGTTGGCCAGGAGGAACGCTACGACTCGGGCAAAGACCCAGTCGTATGGGACCTCGCAAGGTGTTGAACTCGCAGGCCAGCCCCCGTCCGGTGGGGCTAGGTCGAGGCCGACCTATTGCAGAGCTGGGGTCTGCGCATGCTCGCTGGCGAGACTGGGGGACCCACTGGATCTAGATTATCCAGCCCATCGCCTAGTCCAGCAGTTGATTGCAGATCTCACATGTGGTTTTTTTTCACAACTGGGAAAAAAAAAAAAAATTCTAAAAATAAAAGATTGCCAGGACCAGAGATCGGAGCAAGGTACTAGGTCCTGACTAAACAGAAAAAAAAAAAAATGAGTAACTATATCAGAGAGAGGGAGTATACCCCCTGGGACAGCCCATGGGTGTAGCCAGATTATTTTACTGTCTAGTGTTCAACTCCTGTAGGGGGCAGTATAACCCAATAGTCATGGAGATCAGGAGCGGTGTCCATCAATGAACGAAAGATAAATGCTCCCTTGCAGTGGTACTGCACGGGTCAAATGCTTATTTACCTACCTGATCCTCTGATCCCACAGGCTCCAAGACCAGTCTCCCACAGCCTCTTCTATACTATACACTGGCGGTTGCAGGTCCTCCGACATCAAGTCCAGTGCAGATCTAACAGCCCTGCACTAGACAGGACAAAGACATGGAACAGTCCACTGGCGGAGCATATGGGAGTAGAGCACAGTTGTCAGATGAGTAAAACTGCTTTATGTGATCCCCTAGAAAAAAACAAGGATTTAACCCTTGCAAGGTGGGAGCAGCCTCACTGCAAGTGAGCATTTTTCCTATACCTGGAGATGGGCCCTAATTTTAGAAAACTGAACAACTGTCAAACACAAACATCCCATTTTATGCATGTGGGATTGCTTATATTTATAAAAAGAAATATCCAATTTTGCCATAAAAAATTAGGGTCTTCTAAAATCAAAACAAAGTACTCTGAACATATGGAGACAATTCAATCCCATTTTAAAAATGCTAAAGGCAAAAAACACTCCTAATTGGGTTTAATGGCACTTTAAAGAAATCGGTTTTAATTTTAGGTGGATGTAAATTGGCTCAAGTGTCCATTGTTTTTTTTAGTCCTCTTGGGTTCTACATAAATGGAAATAATCCTAAACAGAATTCTCGTCTCTGACCTTGTGGTAGCTGTCATGAAGCCATGTGGTAGCTGTCATGAAGCCATGTAAACCAGAGTTTTTACATATTTCCTTTTGAAGCTTATACATCATTAAACATCAAATTTTACCTGTTGTTTGAAATATCTTCTGTCCTCCTCATCGACAAGGACCAAGTTCAAGAAATAGCGCACAGAAAACTTCTTGTTTACATCTCTCATTGTGGGTGTGGGGTCATACCCAGCCAGAAACAGCCGGATGGGAATAGACTCTCCTAAACAATATTGTAAACACAATTAAAATATTAATTGAAAGAGAAATACAAAGGATGTGCCTCTTACAATGTTGTAGGTTATAATATGTTAAACATAAAATAATCTCAGTGAAAAAGTGCTCAATAATTAGATGATCCTGCCACCTATCAAATCTGCTAAAGCTTTAAAAAGGATCACAAGAAAAAAGTGTGTGGGGCGGATGGATAAATGATACTTCTTTTCAGACTGTCTGTTGGTTAAAGGTTTATATTGTGGGCAAAATGCTAAATATATGCAGGCTTTGGTGAGCACCTGGATCAAGAATGGTTGATATCCCTGGAGTGATGCGATTTGACTCTGTAAATGTGCGCTTCATTTTCCTCTTTACAAGAAACTGGTCACTGTTCTGGCCTGGAGCTGCATAGTTTACGAATGCTGGTGTATTGTAGTGTTGACTGTTTAGATCCCAACTTTACAGTCAGGATCCACCCAGATGCCTGGAGCATCTTAGCAGTTTCCCTTTATTTAGGTCTCCCCAAAGTGAAGGTAAAGCCCACTTTTGAAAATGATCACTAGCACAGGCATCCCCATTGGAAGACATCCGCACTACTTCTGTTCCAGTAATAAATGTACAGTTTTGGATTTCCCATGACATTCTGTCGCCAGACTAGTGAGGCTTGATCTTCCCCACACTTTTTTTATTTATTGTTTGGGGGCGTTCAATCATTTTTTAGCAAAAAATACTGATTTTAACTTGTAAACAAGTGTCAGAAATAGGCCTGGTCCTCAAGTGGTTACATTTACTCCCACCCTCATTCTAAGCCTATTCTATCTACCTTGTAAAGGAAAGATCTGTATACTTACCTATGCTGAGGGCGCAATAATGTCACCCATAAAATTACTATGGGGCATCCATTGTCCGCTGTCCTTACTCTAAACTGAAGCCAGTGCAGCGACCCAATCATATGACCGGACTGAAGCACCCTCAGAACAGGTGTGTACACAGAACTTTCCTTTCACAGACTAGATAGAATTAGGCTTAAATTGGGATGGGAGTAGATTTAGGTATAGTGTTTGACTGAACAATACTTTAAGATAAAGTAACATATCAAGGTTTTTACAGGGGCAAAGAAGGATTTTTGATACGGTCTTGCAAACAAAAAAAAAAAAAAAACAAAAAAAAAACACACACACACACACACACACACACACACACACACACCTGTATGCACTCCAAAGACCAAAAAAGTAGTAGTAGTAGTAGTAGTAGTAGTAGTAGTTAAAAAGGGACACAAATTCATATTCTGGTACAAAGCTTAGTTTCAAATAAATTTTTTTCCTCCAATTTTGCATTTTAAAGACATAAAAAACTGGACTTACTGTAAAATCCTTTTCTCGGATGTTCATTGATGGACACAGCGTCATATCTTCATTAGTCAAATGGGTTATTACTGCGTTTCCTAGGAAAGTTACCAGAACTTTAAACTACACCCATGGGGCAGTCCTAGGTGGTATACTCCCACTTTCTGCTCTAGGATTCCGTTTAGTAACAAGCAGTGTTAGAAGAATACATAACCCAACTCCAGAGGGGTGGGTGATGTGTCCGTCAAACATCGGAGAAAGGATTTTATGGTAAGACAAAAATCCAGCCAAATAGCCAAATAGGTAACCTAGGAGCTCAACCAGAACAACTGGAGCTAATCTGACAAAAAAGTACACCCTCAAGGAAGACTAATCCTCTCCAACTACTGCCTGCACCTTGCAGCCAAAGGGAGGCATCCGTAGATGCAAACACATCCACCTTATAAAAATTGTGAAAGTGTGCGCACACGGCCAGGTGACCGCCTTGCAAACCTGCACCACTGATGCCTGATGACGAAAGTCCCAAAAGGCACAAAGCACCCATATAAAAATTATGCCAAAACAGGGAAGGAGGATCCTGACCGGTAATGGAATAGGCCTGCACCACAATCTGCTTATCCATCTGGAAATGGTCACAGCAGACGCAGCCAGCCCAGATGAATCCATCCGTAAGGACAAATCGGGAATGTGATTTTTGGAATGACTCAGTCGTCGCCAGGTACAACCCGATTGCCCGAGCCACATCTAAAGAGTAAGTCAAGCTCTTTAGGGTGCTTTAGGCTAGGACACAAGGAAGGTAACATGCCTTATTTAAGTGAAAAGGAGAGACAACTTTTGGAAATGACTGGCAAGGCTGGGGCACCACTTTATCTCCGTGAACCACCAAGGTGAATGACAAGACAAGCTGCCAGCTCCGACACCCTACGTGCAGAAGGAAAAAAGCCACCTTCTGGGACATACAAGTAGAGGAATCTCATGAAAATTTTCCAACAGCGGTAACTGAAGAACCGACAGCACCAAGAGGAGATCCAATGAGGGCAAAGGAAATGTACTGGGAAAGCCAAGTGGCGAACCCCTCAAACAAAGGCGCGAACCGCAGAAAAACAAACATAGCCAAAAAAGGTAGATGAAAGAAACCGCCAAGGCTGAACCTGGCCCTCAGTGGTACCCGAGGTCAGGCGCTGTTCCCCACCTCGTTGGCGAAAGGCTAAAATCAGAGTCATCAAAAAGGAGCAGAGGAGAACCCCAACAGATTCAGATCTGCAAGTACACTCTCAAACGCGATAGTAAAACCACCTAGAAGTAGTTTTTCTAGCTTACAGCAGCGTGGGAATCACCAATTCAGACAACCCTCTAGCCTTTAACACCTGGCTTCCGACAACCAAGTTGTAGAAGCCAGCGACCGCAAGATGGAAGATTGGCCTTTGAGCCAACAGACCTCTTCTAAAAAGGAAGACTCCAAGGAGCATCGGCAACCCACAGTATCAGATCTGCGTACCAAAACCAGCTAGGCCAGTCTGGAGCCACCAGAATGACTAATCCCTTCTGCCTCGAGTCTACGCAGAAGTTCTAGAAGAGGAAAGACGTATATCAGACGATACTGGTCCCAAAAGACATGTGGTGTCGGCCAGAGGATCCCAAGACCATGCCACAAACCCAAGCACCTTCTAGTTGAAACGAGAGACCAACAAGGCCACCTCAGGAGTACCCCATCGGAGATAACGGATGAAACAACCCTGGAAGAAGTGACCAGTATATCGTTCAGTAGTCTTGATTCTTCTTCTGGAGCACAAACCATGCCAAAAAATGCCACCCCACTCAGACAGGCTGGCATCCGTGGTGACCACCTTCCTGAAAAAGGGGAAGGAAGGTTTACCTGTCGAAGCAACAGAGAGCGAAGCCACCATATCAGGGACCCTTTCGTACCCCGGCTCAACAGGATCAGATACTGAGTTCTTGCCCCACGACAAGAATCTCCCCCTTGCAGATGTCTCGTGTGGACAGAGTTTGGAACTCGTCCCATGGGAGAAACACCCTGGTTGAGGCCGAATCCAGTACAGACCCAGATAGTCCAACCAGGTGAACGGAACCAGAGCAAATACCTGGAAAGTCAATTTGAGACCAAACTCCTGCAGAGTCCCCACAGTAATCACTCGGTTGTCCTTCAGAACAGTTGGAGACTCTGCTCGCAGAAGATCCTCCGGTTACTCTAGTATCGCAATCCCCCACTGACACCACAATGCCAAACACCAGAGCCAGCACTAGCGAAAAACCCGAGGGATTGAGGTGAGACCTCTTGATAATGCTCCTTGCTCACGGCAAGTGGAGGAAACGCAGAAGACCGACATATCGCAGAATATGAATACAAGTGTCCTTAAAAGTGATAGAGGCCAGAAGATCCCTCTGATGTAGGTATGCCACTATCGCACGAATAGACTCCAATTGAAACATCTGTACCCGCACAAGGCGGTTCAAAGCTTAAGGACCAAAATTGGACGTACCTTGCTTTTCTTTAACCAGTTCTGGACCAGAAGGATTTGCCCCTTTAATGACAAGGCCATTTTTTGCAAATCAGCACAGAGTTTCTTTAACTGACAATTTTGGCGCGGTTGTGAAAAAATAAAATTGATGTCTTTTTTTCACCCCACAATAGAGCTTTCTTTGGGTGGTATTTGATCACCTGTGCGATTTTTATTTTTTGCACTATAAACAAAAAAAAAAAAAAAAAAAAAAAGAACAATTCTGAAAAAAAAATAAAAAAAAAAAAAAATTCACATTCTGCTATAGAACATTATCCTGCGCTCGCCCCCCCCCCCCCCCAACAACACTCCCGCGAACCAATGTACCAGTACCTCGATTTGCGCAGCCGAGAGACTGCCGCAGTATATATGCGGTGGGTGGTCGGCAAGTGGTTAAGTCTACAGCACCTGGTATTACAAGGCGGTCTCCCATCCAAGTATTAACCAGGCCCGACCCTGCTTAGCTTCTGAGATCAGACGAGATCTGGCACATTCAGGGTGGGGTGGCCGTAGGCTCCTGGGATCTGCAAACATGAAACAAACGTTCTGATTCTGAGACTGGAACAATCACCCTTCGTAGTAGCAAGGCTTGCACCACCACGAAAAGACCTCGCAAACGATCTGGGAAAAAAAAGGCAGGTTGGAGGCAAGAACCTCTCTGGAGGAGACCGAAAACTCGATCTTGTAGCCGGAACAAAACAGCTCATGGACCACTCGGCATACAAGACCAGGTCCTCATGGAACCTCCGGAGGAGGTCTTGACTGACTTGGATCCCTTGACTTGAGATCCTGAGGAACGAAAAGGCCGCTTATGAGCCAAAAGTGCTCTTTCCTATGAAAGACCTTTAATGATATCATCCAGGGAGGCTCAGAACAGACTAATTCCCCCACCAAGAGAAGATCAAATAAGATAAGGCCATCTGAAAGTCTG